>NC_083291.1:22040249-22396249 GCF_963506605.1 Zootoca vivipara | reverse complement strand
TCCCCATTGAAAGTAATGGAAAGTGGATTAATCCGTTCCAGACGGTCCGTGGAGTACTTAAACTGAAGCGTACTTAACCCGAAGTGAACTTTCCCATTGAAAGTAATGGAAAGTAGATTAATGCGTTCCAGACGGGTCCGTGGAGTACTTGAAAGTACTCAAACCGAAGTGTACTTAAACCGAGGTATGACTGTATTTCTCATGGCTCTGTTCACATATCTCTTTAATATCTCCTTCAGAGATGGAACTCCAAGAAGACATAGTTAAGGAAACGCAAAAGCTATTCAGTGGTATCCTTGAGTGCATCATTTTTATTTTCTCTCATGGCTGCAGCGTTGCAGTTGGGATAATGGGTAGATAAACGCCCATAAATATGCACAACATGGGTGCAGAGGACATACATGTATATTGCATGCAAACACACCTGTAGTGTCCCTGCGCATGGGCTCACACATAATGTCTACGGGCATAATGATAGGCAAGGCTTCCTCAAACCCGGCCCTCCAGATGTTTTTGGCCTACAACTCCCATGATCCCTAGCTAGCAGGACCAGTGGTTAGGGATGATGGGAATTGTAGCCTCAAAACATCTGGAGGGCCGAGTTTGAGGAAGCCTGTGATAGGTGTTGCACCAGTTTCCTTAAAAAGAGGAAAGTCTCCATCAGACGGGCTGTGAGCAATGAATGCACAGCTGCTCAAGATGTCATATTAACCTTTATTGTCTGATAAGGCTCCCTGGGAGACTTGATGGGTGAATCATAGTCTGCAGGTCCTGAAGCTTGGAAAACAATTCTAATGAGTACTGTGTGCATGTTTCTCTCCCCCCCCCCCCCGGCCCCTCTGAAAATGCAGGTGCTCGGAAAGTCAGAGTGTGGAGCAGAGAGCTTGTTCTGCAGACGACAAGTGAGCCCGTCCCAGGGTTAGAACAAGCACTGGCCTGGAAGTGAGTAGAGAAGAGTTGCATTTTGTGGTGCGTAATGAGTTTGCGATGTTTTTTACATATGCCCATTGAAACTTCACCAACCATGGATTTTAAAGGTGGTGACTTCACTGATGAAACCCACTTCAGCCCCATCTGCACTATACATTTAAAGCAGTATTATACCACTTTAAACAGTCGTGGCTTTCCCCAAAGGATCCTGGGAAATGTAGTTTGTAAGTTTGTGAAGTTCGATTTAGCAGCAGTGCCATTAATTAAAGCAGGATTCCTCAAACTCGGCCCTTCAGATGTTTTGAGGCTACAATTCCCATCATCCCTGACCACTGGTCCTGCTAGCTAGGGATCATGGGAGTTGTGGGCCAAAAACATCTGGAGTGCCGAGTTTGAGGAAGCCTGAATTAAAGGCTGGAAGAGATGGAGGGAAATAGGGAAAGAAGTGAGAATTTCAGTGGTGGGTGGGAACGCTTTTGTTTGGATCCCAGACATCAGGACATTGAGGAACAATGAAGGGGTAGGCCTCGTATATAAATTTCTCAGAGGCCAAGGTTTTAGACCTGGTGCTCAGGATTTGCTGTTGTTGAGTTCCCAGATCTACGAGAAATGGTAGCCCTGTTCTCTGACTCTAGCGATGCCAGTTTGTATGTATATATTTGTAGTATTGGCTTTCACCCTCCCCCCTGGAAAAATTCCTGCGGGTGGTTGTAGATGGGGGCTGTGCTGGAGGGGAATGATTTGTTCTCAATGGTGACCATTTTGTTCTGAGGGACTAGAACACAAAGGAGGAACCACCTTCAGAAGCTCTCTGCAATATATATAGGGTCTCCCTTCTCCACCTTCCACCTTTCCTTATGACAGATGTTCCACTACTTCATCTTTTTTTAAAAGAATAAAAATGTATGTTTGAAGAATTGTCCGAAACATTGTTGTCCTAACTTACTCTTTTGTTTTATTTGTCGAGACCCTCTGGAAGCTTAATTGCATCCACACAAGATAAAGCCAACAAACATGACGTTGTGTTCTTTGAAAAAAACGGACTTCTTCATGGTGAATTAACACTTCCCTTCCAGAAAGGCCAAGTCAAGGTAGGATGACCCTCTTTCTGAAGGGATTGTAAACTGAATACAGTGGTACCTCGTTTTTCGAACCTTCCGTAGTCGAACATTTCGGAATGCTGAAAACCCAGAATAAAGGCCTCAGTTTTCGAACGCGCCTCGGAAGTCGAACAGGAAACGCGGCTTCCATTTGAGTTTTCCGTATCGAGGCTTCCGCTTTCAGTTTTCGGTTTTTGAATGTTTCAGAACTCAAACGGACTTCCGGAATGGATTACGTTCGAAAAATGAGGTACCACTGTAGTAGTCCCTTAACTGAATCTGAAGATTTCTTGGCCTCCCCTTGTTAGGAGGGATTTAGCATTCTTTAGAAATCGTCGTTTTAAATTGTGAAGGAGATGTTACTCAACTGAAGGCAAATAAATTCTGTTGGAAATGGCCCCCGGCTTCATACAACACCCCGATCCATGTTGCTTTAGGTAAACGAGCTACTCTGGAATTCGGACTCCATGATATTAGCAGTATGGTTGGAAGAACTGAAAATGGAAGATACCGCTCAACCAAAGACATATGGTAAGAACATAGCATCATCATCTGACTCTTGGTGTACCACAGCTTCTCAGACTGGCTCACAGGTCTGGTGTGGCCTCCATCAAGTACCCTGGTGCATGGCCTTCTGCTTGCATTGGTATGCTTCCAGTCGTGTGGAGGATTAAACTGCAGAAACATGCAACAATATGTGTGATGGCTGCCATTAAGGAGATACATTTTAAACTCTCAGGACACAGAGAGAGAAAGAGAGAGAGCACTAGAGAGACTTTTCATGCAACCCAAATCATATAGGGTAGAGGTCAGTAATGGGAGGCACCTAGGCCAATCCTGACCCCCCCCCCCTTATGGGTGTTGGCATCCTGCTTGCCAGCCTCCAGGCGAAAGAGATGTGGAGAAAGTGGGAAGGACAGAACTACCTAAATTGTATAGAAATTTATTTATGTCTGCTGCTACAGCACCAAGAAGGTTACTTGTCCAAAAGTGGAAAGAAGCAGAAGTCCCAGCAAAGGAAGAGTGCATACAAAAACTTATGGGATATGCAGAAATGGCAAAACTTACCGGAAGAATAAGAAATCAAGATAACAATTATAAAAGAATGGAAATGGTTCATTGAATGTTTACAGATAAATTGTAAACAGATGAAAACATTAGCAGGATTACAGGTGAAACTCAGAAAATTAGAACATCGTCGAAAAGTGCATTTATTTCAGTAATGCAACTTATTATTTATTATTTTTCTTTTAATTTTTACAAATGCTTTCTTTTGGAAATTCCACAGTAATAAAACAAATAGTTACAATAATACAAAAATAAACATCGCTATTACATTTCAATAATTACATTCCATTTATGATTGACCCACCTAACGACAAATAATTACAATTACAACAAATAAAGGCTTGACATATCTTGCTTTGCATGTCATGCATCTATCTCATATATTGGTTTCACCTTTTAAGTTGCGTTACTGAAATAAATGCACTTTTCGACGATATTCTAATTTTCCAAGTTTCACCTGTATTGTAATAACCTACAGTTTTATGAGTATACATTGACAGTAGATAATTACCGTAAATGAGCAAGTTAAATGAATGTGGATATGCAGAAGATATTAAAAAATAAATTTAAGGAACTGCAGAAAGGGGGGGAGAGGAAGTCAAAATTTGAAATGTTAAATTGATTGTAAAACTAATGAAATGTATACATTTAAAAAGTATAAATAAATTTTAAAAAAGAGATGCAGAGAAAGAGGCATCTGTGGCAAAAGAACGTGGCGACTACCACCACTTGGGAAACATTCGTTTTCAAACTAAGCTGAATGCTACACAACTGGGCAGCGAAGAGATTCTAATATCTCAAAGGCTAGAGAGATTCAGAGTTGGGGGGGGGAGTGTCTGTTCTGCTAAACGTTGGGGTGTGTCTAATGTACAGTCCTGCGTTCTGTGTGTTCTGTTTGCAGTTCAGCTTTGGACAACGGGAAACTACCACTGGTACCTGAAGCAAAGTCTGCATTTTGATAGCTCAGAAGGCAGCCAGTCCATTGTGTCCCTGGCATGGGACCAAGAGATGCCGTACCGACTCCACATCCTCTGCCAGCAGTGGCTTTACCTCTGCTATGATTGGCAGTGGTGTACGGACCGCAGCAGCGGTGAAGGAGCAAGCGACTTGGCTAGCGTGGCAGTCATTGATGGAGGTACGTTTCTACTGAGCGAGATGGTTGTGGGGGTTTTTTAAGGTGGACTGCGCCTGCTGAGAAGTCCGCGCAAACTCTAAATCTGAATTTATTCCCTTATCTCCCCGACTCCACACAGCATTTCACAAGATGGAGAAGATGCTCTGTCAGGTTAACAGCAGCCAAGGTGGCCCTGTGCAGGGCTCCTCCCCATAGCTAGTAGAAGCAGAATGATGCAAAATAGGCAAATACATAGAAATTTGCTTAATTTTGCATAATATAAACAGGTCATGAAATTTGGTTTTTTGTCGATGCAGAACAATTATTTTAACTGTGGAGTGTACATAGCCCTGATTAAGGGTTTGTTAACATGAGGGAAGGGCCATTTTGAAGGAACCTAGAAATCCTCCAGAGAAACTCAGTCGAAACTGACAAAACATCTATAAAGATACAGTGGTACCTCGACAACCGAAAGACTTGACTTCCGAAGGTTTCGACTTCCGAAGTTGACAACCCCAAAGTCTTTTCGCCGCGTGCGCCTTGCGTGCGCGTTCTGCGCAGAAGTGGCGTGTGCAGTCGGCGCATGTGCAGAACGGGCGCTTCGACAACCGAAGACTTCAACTTACGAAGACAGCCGCGGAACGGATCGTCTCCGTAAGTCGAGGTACCACTGTAGAAAAAATACAATTCTCTTCCTCATCTCCTGTGCATGATGAGTATATGTCTTAATATTTATAAATAACTTTCTATGTGTTCAAGGCCCTTCACATGTCATAGAGTGTTTCAGTAATCTTTACAACAATCCTGTAAGGAAGTTCGGTATTGTTATTGACCTGCCCTGTAAGGTGCCTTGGTATTACGATCAGCAGATGGGGATGAGGCTCTAGGAATATAATGGCTTATTCAAATCTACCTGGTGAGCTCAGATTAGAGGCAGGATTCGAACCTGTGACCTGTTTGTTCATACTCTTAGCTCATGTGATTGCTCTATACTTAACGATCGGCCGCTGGAAAAAGTGATCAGACTCCAGTAAAAAGCATTAGATTTTAATATGAAAAAATCTGTGATGATGGCTGTATGTTGATCCAGGCCTTTGCTGCTATGCCCATTTTATTAAATAATTTTTTATTCAATTTCCAATTTATCCAATTAAAATAATAAAAAAAACATTCTTTTATACACAACATTATAAATTTTCATCTAACATTTTGCTCTGCCGAGCTACGACTTCCCCCCCTCCCTTCATGCGGGTTTCTTGTTTACTACATGCCGCTATGCCCATTAAAGCAATTTCCCCCTCTCCTCTTTCTGTATAAAGACAAGGTTCTGTTGACAGCCTTCCGTCACGCTGTGGCCCCTCCACCTCTTTGTACATATCAGCTCCAGCTCCCCTGTTCTGTCAATCAAGTTGCCTTCCTTATGGAACCTTCTAGAAGTGGGGATCTTGCTGTCTTGGATGCTAGCAACAGGATTTCCATTTATAGAGCAGGTAGGTACACCCATGGCTTCACCAAAAGCATGGCTTCAACTCCTTGCATTATAAAAGGCCAGGTGGGGATGGTGGCTTTCAATCTGCTTTTAATTTAAAACAGAACAGAGGGAACTTCTCAGGCCGATGCTGAAAGCAAGTCTATCGCCTATTCTCTTTGTTGCCTTTTGACAGATGGCCAGGCAGACGCAGACTCCACAGTTAAAACTGGTGCAGTTGGTGGAAGTAGGTGCAAAGTTGCATTCCCTCGGCTGGAAAAGTCATACAGGTACCGGGACTTGAACTTGGTGCAGATTATTTGTTCCTGAAGGAATGTGAAACCAATACATATAACTACAGTCATACCTCGGTTTTCAGACAGAATGCTTTCTGGAAGTCCGTTCGGCTTGCGAAACGTTCGGAAACCAAGGTGCAGCTTCCGACTGGCTGCAGGAATGCCCTGCAGCCAATCGGAAGCCGTACCAGATGTAGAAAACCAAGGTACGACTGTATTGGCTACTGACTGGGTGAGCTTTGGTGACTAAGGTAAGTCTTCCCTTGACTTTTTGTATTGTTTTCATAGGCATCCTTTAGAGAAGACAGGGAGGTTGCATTCACCTCTTCCCAGTGTCTCATTCCACATACAGTTATTCCTCAAGCTCTTTGCTTTCTTTCTTTTTTTGCTAACTCACTGGTTCTTCACATTATGAGCCAGTTTGACCATAACAACCCCAGCTTCATAAATCATGAACATTAGGATTGCATGCTTCTCTTCCCTTTGTTCCAGTACTTCGAAGCTGGCCAAACAAGCTATAGTTTCCTTTTAGCGTATGGAACAGAAAAACTATAGGTTCATGTCTGTCTACTATCCAGCATTGTAAACCACTGTAAACCTAGGCATGCACTTGAATACTAGTAACGTATAAAAAAGTAGCCCTCAAACCTGATTCCCACCAGCAGATCAGCCGTTGATTTCTCAACAAACAATTAGTTGCCTGCTTGGTGGCTGGTAAAGTAAACATGTATTCAGTTTTAAAGCACAGTAAATGAAGTAAGGAGATGGAGTCGGTCCTGTATACCTGAAGGAGCGTCTCCACCCCCACCATTCAGCCCAGACACTGAGATCCAGCACCGAGGGCCTTCTGGCGGTTCCCTCATTGCGAGAAGTGAGGTTACAGGGAACCAGACAGAGGGCCTTCTCGGTAGTGGCACTCGCCCTGTGGAACGCCCTCCCAGCAGATGTCAAGGCAATAAACAACTATTTTACATTTAGAAGACAACTGAAGGTGGCCCTGTTTAGGGAAGTTTTTAATGTTTGATGCTATACTGTTTTTAATATTCGGTTGGAAGCCGCCCAGATTGGCTGGGGAAACCCAGCCAGATGGACGGGGTATAAATATATTATTATTATTATTATTATTATTATTATTATTATTATTATTGATGATACACACGTGAATCAGCCCTTAGCTCTCCAAAGCCAACTTGGGATGCACATACGCAACAAAAGTGTTTGCAGAATCCATAGATAACCCTCTTCCTCTGCTTGCCTTCTGACTTGCCAGAACTGGTTACCTCGGGCTAATAGGCGATTCCTCCAAATAATACTGAGAATAATATTGTCCATTCTCTATGTCGTGTCGCCTGGATGTATTTAAAAAAGGGGTTGAATTGTGCAGAGGTGGGGATGGTTACCGGTAATGCTCCTAATTAATGAAGTACCAAACAATTCCGTCTCTATCTTCTTTTTGAAAACTGTCACAGATTTGACCTTGGCGACAACAGAGACGGTAAAAATCCGCTTTGGCTTCGCCTTGTCACCTGGTTGCAAGATGACCTGTTCCTGGCTGCCAGCCAGGGGTACCTCCCAGCTCACACCTCCATTCACCATCTGAATCTGTCTTCGTCGGCTGAGGAGGGAAGCATTGATATCAGGTATTGAACAGGGTATTATGTGTGCTGTGTTAATTTCAGAAATTCCTTTGCTTGGTTCCAGAATGCTAAGGCAGGGCTTCCTCCTTTGTGCCCTTTTGGGTCTGACTGGCTGGTTCAGCTATTGCAGAGGCTTTGGCTTTTTAAACCCCAGTAACTTGGAAAGCCAATTATTGTGTTATTTTCTTGTTCTCCCAGTCACCCATCTGTGTGTTCTGATGCCTAGAAAGAGTAATATTGCAGCCGTACAACCAGTTAAGATGCATTGTTAGTGGGTGTTCGAAAACCCTGGGAGTAAGAGTCCTTGTGAGATTGTTCATTGTGCTTGCTGCCTTTCTTGACCATGGTATATATTTCTTGGCGTGTGTGTGTGTATACACATATACAGTGGAACCTCGGTTTATGAACACCTCGGTTTACGAGTTTTCGGTTTACGAACGCCGCGGACCCATCTGGAACGGATTAATTCACTTTCCATTACTTTCAATGGGAAGGTTCGCTTCAGTTTATGAACAGACTTCCGGAACCAATTACACCCATGCTTCGGGTTAAGTACGCTTCAGGTTGAGAACTCCATGGACCCGTCTGAAATGGATTAATCCACTTTCCATTACTTTCAATGGGAAAGTTCGCTTCAGTTTATGAACGCTTCAGTTTATGAACAGACCTCCGGAACCAATTGTGTTCATAAACCGAGGTACCACTGTATATATTGCTCTGTCAAATAGGTTAGACAGAAAAATTGTCACTTACCCAAGGTCACCCTATGTGGTTTGTGGCTAAACCAGGCTCGTCCTTATCTAAATCCATCACTTATCCACTGTGCCACACCAGTTCCACAAACATGTACACTGAAACCTTGACGCATCTGATGCATTTTAGCCATCTATGTTAAAATGGCGCTGAAGGCTAGAGACTGGGATTGTCTTAGGGGTTTTGCAGACTTTGCTAGTTAAATTATAGAAATCCCCATTGAAATATGGTTAAATAATATTTGGAATGTGGCCCTATCAGAATGCCTTACTCAGGGTAATTAAAGGCACTTCAAGGATAGACACTTTTGATGAGACTTGGCTTCCTTTCTTTTCCTTTATACATGAGACAGAATGCACCTTTATTCCACCCACAACACAAGAATCTCTGGGGAGAGGATACTTGAATAGATAGCACATAAATGAACACATTGCTTGTGCACTGTGTACTGCAGATGAAACTTAATAAGAATGTACCACTGGACGAGTTACTGTTGTTCCTGTATTTACATGAAAACCAATAAAAATTATTGGGGAGGGCGGGAATTATTGCTTTGTTAGGGATCACTTTGAAGGAATAGTTCAGAGTGTGGTTTGGGTTTCCGAAACCTGCAATCCCCTTCTTGTCTTCCTTAGTCATTTATGCAAAAATGACTGGTCTCAGGTTGAGCATAGCACAGTCAGCTTCCTCCCTTTTGTGCACCTTTCGTAGCTCACCCGTGACTGTGGATGGCGATGTCATCAGCCTGTGTTGCAACCTGAAGACCAAAGCTGTGGCTCTGCAACTTTCTGATGGACAAATAATGAAGTACCTCTGGGGTATGTATGGTCACTGGTATTCCCTTCTCCGGTTGGCTGGTCTTGGAAGTCTTGACATGGGAAGGGAAGGGGTGTAGCACATGTTTTGACCGCACGGTGGCCCAGGCTCCATCTCCAGTTAAAAGGACCTGTGATTCAAATGGCTGGGAAAGACCCCTGCTTGAGACTTTGCAGGGCAGCAGCTTGCAACCAGAGCTGGCAGTACATGACTAGATGGGCCAGTGTCCTGTCTTCATATAAGTCAGCTTCGTAGGCTCAAATGTCACAAAAATCCATAAGCTGATTTTTTGCCTTGTCTAGCCTCTAGCGCAGGCACCCCCAAACTGCGGCCCTCCAGATGTTTTGGCCTACAACTCCCATGATCCCTAGCTAACAGGACCAGTGGTCAGGGATGATGGGAATTGTAGTCCAAAACATCTGGAGGGCCGAAGTTTGGGGATGCCTGCTCTAGCGCATTTAATGTTTTCATCTCCTAGAGGGTGCCGTGAACCATGCACTGTGTGTGAATGATGTATTCAGTTGTGTGCAGGTGTCTGCTTTCTAGAAGAGCCTTCCCTAACCTGGTGCCTGCCAAATCAGTGACACGAGTAGTGCTGTGGTCTAAACCACTAAGCCTCTTGGGCTTGCCGATCAGAAGGTTGGCTGTTTGAAGCCCTGCGACGGGGTGAGCTCCCGTTCTGTCCCAGCTCCTGCCAACCTAGCAATTCGAAAGCACGCCAGTGCAAGTAGATAAATAGGTACCTCTGTGGCGGGAAGGTAAACGACGTTTCCGTGCGCTCTAGTTTCCGTCATGGTGTCCTGTTGCCCCAGAAGTGGTTTAGTCTTGCTGGCCACATGACCTGGAAAGCTGTCTGTGGACAAACGCTGGCTCCCTCGGCCTGAAAGCGGGATGAGCGCCACAACCCCATAGTCGCCTTTGACTGGACTTAACCGTCCAGGGGTCCTTTACCTTTTACATTTTTTTGCCTGCCAAATGTATTGAGCCACAACTCCCATCAGCTCAACCAGCGTGGCCAATGGCTAGGGATATGATGGAAGTTGTAATCCAGAAAACACCTGGAAGGGCACCAGATAGGGGAAGTCTGTTATATAATGTCACCAGACCTTTCAGAGCATGGGTGAGAGAAAGCATGAGAATGAGAGAATGCAAAGCTGAATGGTGTGTTCCTGGGCTCAACTTTTCTAGAGGACCTTCTCCCATCGCTCTTCAGGCAGCCCCACTGTTCTTGGCTCTGGGGCATTCCCTAATCTAGTGGTGTGAGGGATGCCACCCAGGTTGCAAGCTTGGCCTGTTCAGCATCATTCCAAGATGTTGAACCTTAGTAGATCATCCTGCATTCGGTAAAATAAATAGTCTTGGCTTTATCACATAGACCTTCTGTGTCTTTCCCCTCCCACTTCAGGAGCTGAAACACCAGTTGTCACCCCTTGGCTGAACAGCAGCGGTTTAGCTGTCCAGTTTCCCTCTCCGTGTATGCAGACTGCACTGGCTGTGGTTGGTGGTGAAGTAAGTAAAGAATAAGTGTGACGTCTAGGACCACTGAGCACTTGGTTGTGACCTTACTCAGTGGTTCTCAAGCTTTTTTCTCTGAGCCACACTTTCAGAATAAAAAGTTGCTTGCGTGGCACCGAACTTTTTATTGATAAGGAATACATTTGAAACCGAAAAGAATCTGCTTAGCAGCTGATAAGAAATACATTGGGAAACTTTGGAAAACAAAAAGAAACAATGCCTAGCAGTGTCTGTGAAAGACTTTCCCCTTTCATCAAGTATAGTACTTGCGGTTTTTAATACATTGCTCTTAGTAATGCTGCTTATATTTTTTCTACTATGATTCTTGTACTTGAGTTATTGTTGTTTTAGAATATGCTGTTTCAATTTATTTTGTAAATCACCCTTGAATTCAATAATGAAGGATGGGGTGTGTGTGTGTGTGTGTGTGTGTGTGTGTGTGTGTAACAAATAAAATAAATATTCCAGCAGTGATAAGGGTGAAGTTTCAGGTCCCTGCATAGTTCTTCCCATCTCTATAATGAGCGGAAGCCGAATAAATTATCCAAAATAATTTTGAATTTTATACCTATTTGTTTCATTCAGATGATTTTGACAAGTCTAGATTTTAGGTGGTTTGTTTGTTGTTGTTTATTTCGTTAACAGGCTTTGGATTCAGTCGGCGCCTGGTTTTGATTCTCGGTACTGAATTCATAGGTTTCCAATCTATGGCAGGTTTGCTTTCTAACCCTGTGCTGTGCTCTGCCTTTTGTCTCCTCAGGAAACCATCTTTGGTCTGACTGACAGATGCCGCTTTTTTATTAATGACGTTGAGGTACCAACTCCTCTTACAGCTCTCGCTCGTTTGTTGCCCCTCTGCCATAGGAAGCTCCTTTGTACTGAGTCAGTCCCTTGGTCCGTGTAGCTCAGCCCTGTCAGCATTGACCAGCAGTGGCACTCCTGGGTTTCAGGCAATGTCAGGCATTGAGCCTGGGCCCTTCTGCCTGCAGAGCATAGGCTGTGCCACTGAGCTTCAGCCCTTCCCCAACATGGGCAATTCTGGGCTGCATCAATAGGAGTATAGCATCTAGATCAAGGGAAGTAATAGTACCACTGTATTCTGCTCTGGTCAGACCTCACCTGGGGTACTGTGTCCAGTTCTGGGCACCACAGTTCAAGAAGGATACTGACAAGCTGGAACGTGTCCAGAGGAGGGCAACCAAAATGGCCTTAGGCCTGGAAACAATGCCTTATGAGGAACGGCTTAGGGAGCTGGGTATGTTTAGCCTGGAGAAGAGAAGGTTAAGGGGTGATATGATAGCCATGTTCAAATATATAAAAGGATGTCATATAGAGGAGGGAGAAAGGTTGTTTTCTGCTGCTCCAGAGAAGCGGACACAGAGCAATGGATTCAAACTTCAAGAAAGAAGATTCCACCTAAACATTAGGAAGAACTTCCTGACAGTAAGAGCTGTTCAGCAGTGGAATTTGCTGCCAAGGAGTGTGGTGGAGTCTCCTTCTTTGGAGGTCTTTAAGCGGAGGCTTGACGGCCATATGTCAGGAATGCTTTGATGGTGTTTTCCTGCTTGGCAGAGGGTTGGACTGGATGGCCCTTGTGGTCTCTTCCAATTCTATGATTCTATGATAATGTCCCCCATAATGACCTACTGAAGGGATTCTTCTCTGTTTCCCACAGGTTGCTTCAAACGTCACATCCTTTGCCATCCATGATGAGTTTCTGCTGTTGACAACACATGCTCATACCTGCCAGTGCCTGTCGCTGAGGAACACAACCTTGAAAGGTGAATTTCTCCAGCATGCCTAGCAATAAAGGGCGCCCTGGTCAGTTGATCCTTTCTTGGCCTTCCTCTTTTTTGATATGCTGCTGGCCCTTCCCTCAAATATGTAACATCCACCTATGGATGGATGTTTGCTTTCGATTCTTCAAAATAGCCACCAATGTTCCTACTTTTTATAGGAGCTCGCTTTCCCATGCTACAGCAGCACAGAGAGGATGAGCATAACATTGACCAGAGAAGGTTAAGGGGTGATATGATAGCCATATTCAAATATATAAAAGGATGTCATATAGAGGAGGGAGAAAGGTTGTTTTCTGCTGCTCCAGAGAAGCGGACATGGAGCAATGGATTCAAACTACAAGAAAGAAGATTCCACCTAAACATTAGGAAGAACTTCCTGACAGTAAGAGCTGTTCAGCAGTGGAATTTGCTGCCAAGGAGTGTGGTGGAGTCTCCTTCTTTGGAGGTCTTTAAGCAGAGACTCTTTGATTCTATGACCATACTTTATAAAGCTGTTAGCATTGCAAAGCCCCCCCCCTCTCTCTCACACACACACTGCAACACAACACACTCACTCACTCTCAAACAGCAAGCCTATGTCAAATGTGCAGAGTGGCAGAAATCCCTGTACTATTGTACTATTGGGACAGTTTCATTGGATAAAACCCAGCATATCTGCGTTTGGGGTTTATGCCTGGTGTCCTTTTTTATTAGGCACCTTTTCATTACTCACCAAAAAAAGTAAATAGTTATTCCTTTGGGATTGAGCTTTTATATTGACTGTGGCATCTTCAGCTTTGCAATCAGGTTTGGGCAACACATCTGTCCCCAATAGTGAGACACTACGCAAGGTTGAAAGAGGATCCCGGATAGTCACAATTGTGCCACAGGATACAAAGCTCATTTTGCAAGTGAGTGCTCTACATCTATGCTTATGGCTCAAAGCACCTTATTTGTTGCATGTGGTGGTGGTGGTGGGGAGAAATAATTGGGCTGCACAAATGGAATAATTATGCTATGTAGCTCTTGGCTGGAGTGTCTCATTCACAAATCAGGCTGGATAGATCATTATTTGAATGATTTCCCATAAAACAAACTAGCTTGCTGAGGAAGAGGTGAGGCTGGACCCTTCTCCCTCATGTGCCAGCATTATAGTATAAAAATGGGACGCGGCTGGCGCTGTGGTCTAAACAACTGAGCCTCTTGGGCTTGCCAATCAGAAGGTCGGCAGTTCGAATCCCCGCGACGGGGTGAGCGCCCGTTGCTCGGTCCCAGCTCCTGCCAACCTAGCAGTTTGAAAGCACGCCAGTGCAAGTAGATAAATAGGTACCACTCCGGCGGGAAGGTAAATGGAATTTCCATGCAGTCTGGTTTCCATCACGGTGTCCCGTTGCTCCAGAAGTGGTTTAGTCATTCTGGCCACATGACCCGGAAAGCTGTCTGTGGACAAACGCTGGCTCCATCGGCCTGAAAGTGAGATGAGCGCCGCAACCCCATAATCGTCTTTGACTGGACTTAACCATCCAGGGGTTCTTTGCTTTTACCTTTATGGGAATAAAATTATGGGGCAGCGTTCACACATTTTGCACCCCCAACTTGTTTTTTAATGTCCCCATAACTCCGGCTATTTTGACACTTGCTAAAAAAAAAATCTTTCACCAAGCTTTCCTTGAATATGACCAGTTTTGCAATATCCATTTATTCGATTGCTGAAGGCTGTGTCAAGTGGCTGCAAAAGGGAAGGGTTCATGACTCCTCCCTCTGCTATTGGCAATAAATGATCGTGGTGTTAGCAGCAAGGGTGGTAAATTTATGTTGGGATCTTTCTGCAGATGCCGAGAGGAAACTTGGAAACTGTTCATCACCGTGCCCTTGTTTTGGCCCAAGTCCGCAAGTGGCTGGACTGGTGAGTCAAGTTGATGGGATGTTGGGAGCAATTTGGGACATGCTTCTTCCTCTTTCAAATGACTTATCATCATTCTGCCTGTCCTGCCAGCCTCCAGTTTAAAGAAGCCTTTGAATGCATGAGGAAGCTGCGAATCAATCTCAACCTCATTTATGACCACAATCCGAAGGCAAGTTTGAGTAAACCTGTTGTCAAAGTTGCTCAGAGTGCATCTGTTTGGGGAGAAGGCCCAAGTTGCATCTGTTTGGGGAGAAGCGAGTTGGTGGCTGTTAGCGCTGTCACCCAGCAAAAGAAATCTTAAGTGATTTACTCATACCATTGATCATTTTAAATTTGCACAAGTGTAAAAACAGTTGTTCTGTAACAATAGCAGACTTTCTCCATCGATAATGATAGGGGTGTTCCGTATCTCTTGACCCAAGTTTGGAGATCAGGAAATATGATTTCTGCTCCATGGCACACGGAAAGGTAGATAAGGTCTCCTCCAAATGCCATTCCTGATACCTACCCACGTTGAGTGAGGGTTTCCCAGGTTTAGCCATCATAAACCATTCAGACTGCTTTGTTAGATGGGCTGAGAAAGGCCATTTCAGCATGAAATTTGCTTTGGGTTTGTTCTTGCCTAATTAAAATTGGCCCGCAGATTTAAGAGGTTGATGTGAAGTTAACAGGTCTTGGTTTTGTTTCAGGTTTTCCTGGAAAATGTGGAAACATTTATAAAACAAATTGATTCAGTGAGTTTTATCAACTTGTTCCTCACAGAGCTGAAGTGAGTATTGCCTGGTTAATGTGCTTTGGTGTAAAGACCAAGAGGTTGACAGGGCCTTATACATGGGTGCTGTATTTGAAAATGCAAAATAGCTTTGAGAGGAGAAGCTGGAGAGAGGAGTGCTTAACCCTTTCCCCAGCTCTCATTTTTCCATTTCAGAAATGCCCCTCCAAAGTATTTTCTCTCCTGGAGCAGGAAAAAAAAAGTTTCTCTGAATTTTCCCCATCCTGAAGTTGTTCTGCTTTTTCAAAAGCAGGGCACTGTTACATGCATTGGCACAGCCTAAATCAACTTAGTGCTCTCCAGACGCTTTGAATTTCATGGGATTTGTATCCTAGAACATCTGGAGGGCAACAGGTTAGCAAAGGCAGCATTAGGGTGTAGCACACAGTTAGTTCATTTGATGTGTTTACATATATTTTTTGAGGACCGGTTGAGAGTCCTTTAAACATGTACAATCAGACGGCTGATTGAGAGGGAGGACTCTGCACAAAACAAATTCTGTATCAAGTAAAGGCAAATTTTGCAATCTGTACATCGTGCAGATTAAATTTGTTATATTTTCTTTATATTTTTGCACCATTGTCGTTGTTATTTTATGCAAAATGTATTCTGATTTGCCTGTATGGAGAAGGCAAGAGAAATTCCAACCTCAGTCACTGGAACGTTTCTGGTTTCTAAGACTTCATTATGCCATTCCCACATATTTTCAAGTATATTTTTGCAGACCTAAGGGCTAGAAATTTGTATGAAAAATAAAAACCAAAATACTGAGGACTTTAGGAAGCTAGATTTTGGGCTTTTGAGAAACACACAATCCTACCAATTTTGGGGGGTCAGTCTTGTTGCAGGATGTGTTTATCCTGTGTACATTTTTGTATTGTCGATGGCACTGAGACCTAGTTTCCTTTGTTTATGTGCTCCTTCCTAGAGAAGAAGACTACACAAAGACTATGTATCCGCCTCTAGAGCCTACCAGTGTCTGTGAGCTTCACGATTCTGATAGAAAAAAGGTTAACCTCATCTGTGATGCAATGAGAACAGCCATGGAGAACATCAGTACTACCAAGTATTCAACATATCATTCTAGAATATCTCTTTATATAGAAGCCATAGAACCCTGATAGAACTCTGATAGGAGTGCTGGGTCTATACAGAAAGGAAGGACCTTGACTTTTAATGACAGGACTACCAGATCACCAGTTCCGAGGAAGGAGGAAATATATTTTTCCCCATATCCACCAAAAATCCTCGGAGCTGGGGGTTCAGGGTATGTGGGAAGAGAGGAGAATGCAGCTTCCGGCTTAAGGAGTGGTGAGTGTTCCCTATCTCCTTTCTCAGGGTCTAGAGCAGGGTTTCCCAAACTTGGGTCCCCAGCTGTTGTTGGACTACAACTCCCATCATCCCAGTGGTCAGGGATGATGGGAATTGTAGTTCAAAAACACCTGGAGACCCAAGTTAGGGAAACCCTGGTCTAGAGACTGTGACTCCTTATGGTGTCGGTAAGCAGAGGCAGAATTCGCTCTCTCCATTTGCTCTTTTCATTCTAATCTACCTCAGTCATGGACAGAAGGAGTTGGTGAAATAATTTTCAACCCAGACTTCCTCTCTGTCCCTTTAAAACCAGCTTCTTTGCTAAAAAAAAAAGGGGGTGTGGGGCGTTATAGGAGCTGAAGAAAGGGCCTAGGCATCTAAATCTCTTCTCCACTTTAAGCAAAATATGGGAGAAATGAACAACTACCTAAAGTCCAGAGGTTTTAACTCCTGTCTTTCCCCCCTGTCCTCTGTAGATACTGTTTGTCCATACTGACCTCTCATGTGAAAAAGAGCCCTCCAGAACTGGAAACAGCTCTGCAGAGAATTCGTAAGCTTCGAGGTACATTATTAGGGTTGAATTGGTTGAACATATGTTATGGGGTTTAAAACGGGGGGAGTGGGGCCTCGTAAAGGCTGCTAAGCAGTATCTACATTCACCAGCGGATGTTTTGGCTCATTACTCACTCCTTTGGAGTTTCACCAAATGATGGACTCATGTTTCCAAGATTTTTTTTAAAGGAACAATGAGGGCAGGAAACTTGCTTATTGTGCATTAAAGCTCAGTTTCTCGTGCAATCAATCTGTGATGATAGTGCTTGCTTGTTAAACAAGTTCATACATTTCTGTGCAACATCTTCCTTAGACATCATCTGATTCAGCAGTCGCATTTTGAAAGTCTTTTTAATAATAATAATAATAATAATAATAATAATAATAATAATAATAATTTTAAACTGCAGAGCAAACTTCAATAACTGCTGGATCTGTGAGTGCAGAAGAAGCTCTCAAATACCTGCTGTACTTGGTAGATGTCAATGAGTTGTATGATCATTCTCTGGGGACATACGATTTCGATTTAGTCATCATGGTTGCTGAGAAGTCTCAGAAGGTAATTTTGTGTTTTGTTTTCCCATAGCCCATCTACTGCCCTGTCCTAGATGGTGGAACAAAAAAACATAAAAAGATCACTGCTTTATCAAAATGCACCCTCAAGGGGAGAGTCAGTGTGGTGTATGGTTAGAGCAATGGACCTAAGACCTGGGAGACCCAGGTTCGAATTCCCACTCTGTCCCAGTAACTGCCTCTCAGCCTAAGCCGTTGGAGAAAGAAGTGGGGTATATAAATGCAAAATATACTCCCAAGAATTGCTTCTGCCACCCAAGCTCCTCTGCTGTCAATGTACATTAAACCTTTTATAATAATAATAAAATAATAATAATAATAATAATAATAATAATAATAATAATTTATTATTGATACCCCGCCCATCTGGCTGGGTTTCCCCAGCCACTCTGGGCGGCTGCCAACAGAAAAATAAAAGAAAATAATCAATTAAACATTAAAAGCCTCCCTAAACAGGGCTGCCTTCAGATGTCTTCTAAATACCTGGTAGCTGTTTTTCTCTTTGACATCTGATTGGAGGGCATTCCACAGGGCGGGCGCCACCACCGAGAAGGCCCTCTGCCTGATTCCCTGCAACTTGGCTTCTCGCAACGAGGGAACCGTCAGAAGGCCCTCGGTACTGGACCTCAGTGTCCGGGCAGAACGATGGGGGTGGAGACGCTCCTTCAGGTATACTGGACCGAGGCCGTTTAGGGCTTTAAAGGTCAGCACCAACACTTTGAATTGTGCTTGGAAACGTACTGGGAGCCAATGTAGATCTTTCAAGACCAGTGTTATGTGGCCTCAGCGGCCGCTCCCAGTCACCAGTCTAGCTGCCGCATTCTGGATTAGTTGTAGTTTCCGGGTCACCTTCAAAGGTAGCCCCACGTAGAGCGCATTGCAGTACGACCGGAGCACATTCCTTCCACCAAAGAATTCTTGGCACTGTGATTTACCCATCACAGAGTTACAATTCCCAGCAGCACTTAACAAACTACAGTACCCAGAATTCTTTGAGGGAGGAAATGTGCTTAAAAAGGTATAGTGTATAAAAAGCCACAAGCATTCAGGGCTGTCCATTCTGTGCAGTTCCTACAGACCACACCTGTTTCTTAGTGCCAGTTATTCTTTGCCTTCATTATCCTTTGCCTCATTTTTCCACACTGCTGTTTAAATTGTCTGTGGCCTTTCCCCCAGCCTAGTGCCCTCCAGATGTTGCCGGACTGCAACTCCCATCATCCCCAACAATTGGCCGTGCTGGCAAAGGCTGATGGGAGCTAGAGTCCGGCAACATCTGGAGGGTTCGGGAAGGCTGGTCTGTGGCGACCCAAGTGGGGTGTCTTTGGAGAGTGTTCATGATGTTGCTTTGCCAGAAGTTCAGTCATGACATGAACAAAACCACCTGCGTCTTCTCAAGCAATTGAATAAAATGACAGTAGGAACAAAAGAGGCCGAGAATAGTGAGAGCCCCACCCCAAAAAAGAAGGGAAGGAAGAAAAAAAGGAGAGAACAATATTAATTAGAAAAAGTGAGTGAGTTTGCAACAAGAACACAAAATTTCTGAAAATAGAATGTGCCCTTTGACACAGCAACAAGGCAAATAGTTTCTGCTCAGATCTAGACTGCATTTGGGGGGGGGCTGTTGAAGCTGCCGTTCTTTTGACAACTAGGCAACTGCAGCTCGTTCCTTTCAAAAATAATTATTTTTTAAAACCCTCTTTTTTTGGCAGGATCCTAAGGAATATCTCCCATTCTTAAACAAACTTAAGAAAATGGAAAACAATTACCAGCGATACTCTATAGATAAATATTTGAAGAGGTATTCAAAGGCTCTTCACCATCTCAGCAAATGTGGTAGGTACCCTGGCTGTGTGGTCTCTTGGGGGCAAAGATCCTTTTGCCGCATCTTATCTTTTCTGGTAAAAGGGTAAAGGTAAAGGGGACCCCTGACCATTAGGTCCAGTCGTGACCAACTCTGGAGTTGTCTTGCTTTATTGGCCGAGGGAGCCGGCATACAGCTTCCAGGTCATGTGGCCAGCATGACAAAGCTGCTTCTGGCGAACCAGAGCAGCACACGGAAATGCCGTTTACCTATTTGCACTTTGACGTGCTTTCAAACTGCTAGGTTGGCAGGAGCTGGGGCCGAACAACAGGAGCTCACCCCGTCGCGGGGATTCGAACCACCAACCTTCTGATCGGCAAGCCCTAGGCTCTGTGGTTTAACCCACAGAGCCACCCGCGTCCCTTATCTTTTCTGGTAACTATAGCTAATTAGAGACTCCCCCATTTTGCTAATCTTGGTAAAGGGAGGAGCAAAGTTTCTCCTCCCTTTACAGTGGCTTAATAAACTGATTATCTGAATGCAGCCAACATTTTCAGGATTTTTTCTTCCTGTCCACCCTCAAGAGACTGAATGTTGGGCTAAATGGACCATGGATCTGAGGCTACGTATCTATATTTAATTTTTTTTCTTTTGCAATAACTGGGACTATAACTTGCCCCCCCTCCAGCTAAGATTTTTATTTTTGTCCTCAGGTAGCTCAAACATTTCGCTTTCACACTAGGACTTGCCTAGCCAAACCCCACTCTAAGTAAGCCCAGATTGGCTTGCGCAGTTATGTGAAACTCATTGCTTGCTTTCTTCCCAAAAAAGTGTATTTTGCTTCTCCCTCAGGGCCAGAGCATTTTCCAGAGTTCCTGAACTTGGTGGTGGATCAGAACTTATTTAATGAAGCCCTGAAGCTATACTTGCCAGACACCCAGGAGTACAAGGTGTGTGAAATACTTTCCCCATTGTTGTACCTTTTTCTTATTACTACTTTATAAGACAGCATCTTAAAAAGCAGAGACATCACCTTGCTGACAAAGGTCTGGATAGTTAAAGCTGTGGTTTTCCCAGTAGTGGTGTATGGAAATGAGAGCTGGACCATAAAGAAGGCTGATCGCCGAAGAATGGATGCTTTTGAATTATGGTGCTGGAGGAGACTCTTGAGAGTCCCATGGACTGCAAGAAGACCAAACCTATCTATTCTGAAGGAAGTCAGCCCTGAGTGCTCACTGGAAGGGCAGATCGTGAAGCTGAGGCTCCAATACTTTGGCCACCTCATGAGAAGAGAAGAATCCTTGGAAAAGACCCTGATGTTGGGAAAGATGGAGGGCACTAGGAGAGGGGGACGACAGAGGACGAGATGGTTGGACAGTGTTCTCGAAGCTACGAACATGAGTTTGACCAAACTGCGGGAGGCAGTGCAAGTGCCTGGCGTGCTATGGTCCATGGGGTCACGAAGAGTCGGACACGACTAAACGACTAAACAACAACAACAACAACAACTTTATTACTTGTGAGAACAGGCTGCTCTACTGCAGTGATAAAAAACAGGTTGCAGGCTAGACATTGGCCAATAACTTACTCCAAACCACTTCATCAATTTAAAAGCCAAGTCACTTTTTCCTGAAGGGCGGCCAGCTCTTCCTGCATATCAGTAACTCAGTGGCTTCTCCTTCATGTTTTTTTAAAAGTTTTATTTCTAAAACAAGAAATAAAATAACAGTTGCACACACGATCATAGCCTGATATGTACAAGGTTCAACATTTAGTCAAGAATCTGTGTCAAGAATTAGCAGATAGAAACGAAATCATTGAGAACATAAGGTATCTTAGTCTGTCTTGTTGAGTCTCCCCTGAAGGAGACATGGGTGATTGGAGCTAGGAGAGTTATGGTAAAGATTAAGAAACATAGGAGTTGAGAGGGAACCAAACAATAGTGAATTTGTCTTTCTGAGCCACCCACCTTATTACCCTCAGATATTTCAGATATGATATTTCACCTGTTTTGTCTAGCGCTCCTCGAGTCAGTGAATAATAATAATAATAATAATAATAATAATTTATTATAATAATTTATTATTTATGCCCCACCCATCTGGCTGGGTTTCCCCAGTCATTCTGGGCGGCTCCCAGCAGAATAATAATAATAATAATAATAAATAAATAAATAATAATAAATAATAAAGCGATAAAACACCAAACATTAAAAACTTCCCTAAACAGGGCTGCCTTCAGATGTCTTCTAAAAGTCAAAAAGTTGTTTATCTCCTTGACAGCTGGTGGGAGGACGTTCCACAGGGCGGGCGCCACTACCGAGAAGGCCCTGTGTCTGGCTCCCTGTAGCTTCACTTCTCGCAGTGAGGGAACCGCCAGTGAAAAGTAGCCATCCCTCCCCCAACCCCAATTTCTTTACATCTCTGCCTTGCAGACTGTTAGCTATGCTTACGGAGAACACTTGATCCAGAAGCATCTCCCTGAGCAAGCCGGGCTAATCTTCTTCCGCTGCGGTGCATTCGAGAGAGCGCTGGATGCCTTTTTGATCAGCGGTAACTGGCAGCTGGCCCTGACGGCAGCCGGCGAGCTTTGTTACACCGAAGACAAGCTGGCCAACCTGGCGAGGAGCATGGCAGGTGAGCATTCCGAAATGCATGTGGCCTCTCGTTTGCGCTGTTCCAGGGTGGCCACCTGTCCTCTTTTTTGCAGGACACGTCCTCCTTTTCAGCAGTAAAATTTCTGTCCGGGTGGTTTTTTTCAATTTGCCAAAATGTCTCTGGCTATACAGTGGTACCTTGGTTCTCAAACTTAATCCGTTCCGGAAGTCCGTTCCAAAACCAAAGCGTTCCAAAACCAAGGTGCACTTTCCCATAGAAACTAATGTAAAATGGATTAATCCGTTCCAGACTTTTGAAAACAACCCCTAAAACAGCAATTTAACATGAATTTTTCTATTTAACGAGATCATTGATCCATAAAATGAAAGCAGTAAACAATGTACTGCAGTCACACAATCAATCCATCAGTAGCTGAACTGGGTTCCACACAGTCACAAAAAATAAACAAAAATGAGCTGCAAAAACAAAAACGCAAAATAAATAGCAAAAACAGACAGACCTCAGCGTAACACTCAAAATGCAAGTGTGGCACTCAAATCGTCAGCATAACACTCAAAACGGAAGTGTGACACTCAAAACAAAAGCTGAACACTCAAAACGGAGCACATTCGGCTTCCCAAAAATGTTTGCAAACCAGAACACTTACTTCTTGGTTTGCAGTGTTTGCGTTCCAAGATGTTTGAGTACCAAGGCATTTGAGAACCAAGGTACCACTGTTCTTTCTGGATGAGACATAGACATAACTGGTAGTTGAAGACTTGCTTTCCCACTATGGGAGGTTGGCAAATTACGGTTATGGAGTACGTGAAAATGGCTCAATTAACTAGGAAACTCGGAAATCAAGATGACAACAAATACAAAAAAGAATTGGAAATGTTTATTGCATATTTACAAAAGCAATGTATGCAAGTTAATACATATAGCAGGATTTTTTTAAAAAAACAACAACAACACTTGCAATGTTATATATAATGTGTAAACTTGGAGGTCGTTTGAGAGGAAGATTTTATTGACATCCATTAATGAAGATAATACAAAGGAACCAGGGGAGGGAGGGGAGGGAAGTTGGGGGATTCAAGTAATCCTAGAATGTGGATTTAAAATTGATTATTTACATAGTTGTTTTAAATGTTTTAGCTTATGTGTTTTTTTAAAATGCAATTTTAATTTTTTTTGTGTGAAAAATTAGTGTGTGTGTGTGTGTGTGTGTGTGTAAAGACTTGCTTTCCTCTTCTCTTCACCTGCCCCCTCAGCAATATGTCACAGCTTCTATAGCCTATACAGGTGAAACTCGGAAAATTAGAATATCATCGAAAAGTGCATTTATTTCAGTAATGCAACTTAAAAGGTGAAACCAATATATGAGATAGATGCATGACATGCAAAGCAAGATATGTCAAGCCTTTATTTGTTGTAATTGTAATTATTTGTCGTTAGGCGGGTCAATTATAAATGGAATGTAATTAATGAAATGTTTATTTTTGTATTATTGTACCGGTAACTATTTGTTTTATTACTGTGGAATTTCCAAAAGAAAGCATTTGTAAAAAATCAAAATCAAAAATAATAAGTTGCATTGCTGAAATAAATGCACTTTTCGACGATATTCTAATTTGCCGAGTTTCACCTGTAGTAGGGGTATTTAAAATGAGAGTCGTCATAGCATCCTCTTTTTTGCTCTTCAAAATATGGCAGCCCTACGACCTGGCTGTAGGTTAGATCCATAACTTGTACATCCAAGGCCCAAGCTTCTAGTTGGGAAGAGATGGGGAGGAGGCCTCAGGTCTGTGTGCCTCCCTTCCCTCCACAGACTATGGGATCTCCTGGTTCATTTTCTACTTTCTCTCAAGAGTTGGGAGCGTGATAGCCTGAGGGCCATTCCCAGTTTTACCCTGGATTGAATCCTGGCAGAAGATTACAAGCCATTGGAAACCAAAAGGAGTTTTGAGACAGAGCACCCTGAAGTTGGAAATAGTACAGCATTTCAGATGCCCTGCACAGTCAACTTTCCCTCCGTGTTATTTGCTTCCCTTCCCTTCTTTGCCATTCTCAATTTTTGCCAAACCTCCCTCCCCACCCACACACTGCTGAATTCCTTGAAGCCCAAATAGTGAGACCAAGTATTCATTAATGCAGATTACATCCGTGCGGCGGTTTCAACTTGCCTAAGTCCGTGCAAAGTGTGTGGTTGCTATGGTGCAGAAATTTATAAGCCAGTTACACTCCATATCAGGACGCTGTTGTTTTTTATCATTTTGCCAGGCAATTTGAATGAATGGAATCCTCTGCTGCTGACCTGATCTAATTTAAGGACTGGCGTCTTTAATTAATGGGGATCACATACAAGGAGGAAATCAGAACCCGCAATATATTAATGCAATAAAACAGGCAGGGTTTATTTTACCAAGAAAGGTTTCTTTTTTTTCTTTCCCCCCTTGAAACATTAAATTCTCTTCCTTCTTTCAGGGAAATTTGTTGAAAAAAGGAAGTATGCAGATGCAGCAATACTCCTGGAACAATATGCCAAGGTATAGACTAAATTTCAGACGAAGGGCAGTATACAAATTTAATAATAATAATTTCTCTTCCTCCACCCCCGCTGCTTGTTGGTCAGATTCCCAGCTTACTACCCCATGTCTCTTTGTGCTGTTTGGCCTGGGTTCTAAAGACAGCCATTAACCCAGTGGTTTCTGTTATCTCCTTAAACACACTTTGCCAAAAAAAATTGTACATATTTACACCCCCACCACATGTGAACATAATTCCCTTTTTCCTGGCATCCCCTCTCTGTAAATCGCTTCCAGGCATGTGTAAAGCAACGAATAAACATAAAAATAGAAGACAGTAATTCTTTGCTTCCCCTTTTCCAGGATTACGAAGAGGCCATCCTTCTCCTCCTGGAAGGGAACACTTGGGATGAAGCCCTAAGATTGGTGAGATCCTTCAAAACATGAACCCATTTTCGTCACCTGCCTGTTGAAAGAATTTGTGTTTGTCACTCAACAACAACCTTGATGTGGGTTTTTATGTCCCTTCTCTGTCTCCCAGATTTACAAATATAACAGGACTGACATTCTGGAGACCAACTTCAGACCATCTCTGCTGGAAGGTAAAGCTCCCGCTTCATGTTTGCTGGGATGCTCTCAGAAGTGTGGGGCTGCTGGGATTCCAAGGGTTGTAGCAAGACAGGGATACTGGGATGTGGGACTCTGCTGGTCAGAGATTAGCGCTTGTGCAAGGATATTGATAAATGTTGTCTTGCTATCCAGAAACTGCATGTTGTAGTACATTTTTTTCCCTGGATTGTGCAACTTCAGACTGCAGGCGGGGAATTGTATGTTCAAATGTTTCCTTTGTGTAAAGCAAACCTTCCTGTGCATGGAAAGCTAGTCCATCAGACATGACTAGATAACTGTTTCAAGATGAAATTCTGCCTTCTCTTTTAGTGGGGTTGGGTAGGATTCAGGCTTTTAGGTAATCCCCCCCCCTGCTTTCCTTATTGGTTTTACAAAATAGATCACACAATTAAAATTTAAAAACATTTTTTTAAAAATAAAACAAGATTCTTCCGAATCTTAGAACTTCCCTCCTCCCAACCCTGGGTCCTATATATATATATATATATATATATATATATATATATATATATATATATATATATATAATATTTTATTAATTTTCCAATTTTAACAAACTTATACAATAACAATATATATTCATAGCTACGGGTAGGTAGCCATGTTGGTCTGATGTAGTCGAAACAAAAAATAAAAAAATTCCTTCCAGTAGCATCTAAGTTTGTCATAGGTATGAGCTTTCGTGTGCATGCACACTTCTTCAGATACATATATATTCATGTCCAAATATTTAAAGAGTCAACTTCCCCCTAAACCCTTCCTTGGTTACATTGTGTTTCTTCACACCGCATTTGTTGTTGTTGTTTAGTCGTTTAGTCGTGTCCGACTCTTCGTGACCCCATGGACCATAGCACGCCAGGCACTCCTGTCTTGCACTGCCTCCCGCAATTTGGTCAAACTCATGTTCGTAGCTTCGAGAACACTGTCCAACCATCTTGTCCTCTGTCGTCCCCTTCTCCTAGTGCCCTCAATCTTTCCCAACATCAGGGTCTTTTCCAAGGATTCTTCTCTTCTCATGAGGTGGCCAAAGTATTGGAGCCTCAGCTTCACGATCTGTCCTTCCAGGGAGCACTCAGGGCTGATTTCCTTAAGAATGGATAGGTTTGATCTTCTTGCAGTCCATGGGACTCTCAAGAGTCTCCTCCAGCACCATAATTCAAAAGCATCAATTCTTCGGCGATCAGCCTTATTTATGGTCCAGCTCTCACTTCCATACATCACCACTGGGAAAACCATAGCTTTAACTATACGGACCTTTGTCGGCAAGGTGATGTCTCTGCTTTTTAAGATGCTGTCTAGGTTTGTCATTGCTTTTCTCCCAAGAAGCAGGCGTCTTTTAATTTCGTGACTGCTGTCACCATCTGCAGTGATCAAGGAGCCCAAGAAAGTAAAATCTCTCACTGCCTCCATTTCTTCCCCTTCTATTTGCCAGGAGGTGATGGGACCAGTGGCCATGATCTTGGTTTTTTTGATGTTGAGCTTCAGACCATATTTTGCGCTCTCCTCTTTCACCCTCATTAAAAGGTTCTTTAATTCCTCCTCGCTTTCTGCCATCAAGGTTGTGTCATCTGCATATCTGAGGTTGTTGATATTTCTTCCGGCAATCTTAATTCCGGCTTGGGATTCATCTAGTCCAGCCTTTCGCATGATGAATTCTGCATATAAGTTAAATAAGCAGGGAGACAATATACAACCTTGTCGTACTCCTTTCCCAATTTTGAACCAATCAGTTGTTCCATATCCAGTTCTAACTGTAGCTTCTTGTCCCACATAGAGATTTCTCAGGAGACAGATGAGGTGATCAGGCACTCCCATTTCTTTAAGAACTTGCCATAGTTTGCTGTGGTCGACACAGTCAAAGGCTTTTGCATAGTCAATGAAGCAGAAGTAGACGTTTTTCTGGAACTCTCTAGCTTTCTCCATAATCCAGCGCATGTTTGCTATTTGGTCTCTGGTTCCTCTGCCCTTTCGAAATCCAGCTTGCACTTCTGGGAGTTCTCGGTCCACATACTGCCTAAGCCTGCCTTGTAGAATTTTAAGCATAACCTTGCTAGCGCGTGAAATGAGCGCAATTGTGCGGTAGTTGGAGCATTCTTTGGCACTGCCCTTCTTTGGAATTGGGATGTAGACTGATCTTCTCCAATCCTCTGGCCATTGCTGAGTTTTCCAAACTTGCTGGCATATTGGGTGTAGCACCTTAACAGCATCATCTTTTAAAATTTTAAATAGTTCAGCTGGAATATCATCACTTCCACTGGCCTTGTTATTAGCAGTGCTTTCTAAGGCCCATTTGACTTCACTCTCCAAGATGTCTGGCTCAAGGTCAGCAACCACACTACCTGGGGTGTACGAGACCTCCATATCTTTCTGGTATAATTCCTCTGTGTATTCTTGCCACCTCTTCTTGATGTCTTCTGCTTCTGTTAGGTCCTTACCACTTTTGTCCTTGATTATGGTAATCTTTGTACGAAATGTTCCTTTCATATCCCCAATTTTCTTGAACAGATCTCTGGTTTTCCCCATTCTATTGTTTTCCTCTATTTCTTTGCATTGCTCATTTAAGAAGACCCTCTTGTCTCTCCTTGCTGTTTTTTGGAAATCTGCATTCAGTTTCCTGTATCTTTCCCTATCTCCCTTGCATTTTGCTTGCCTCCTCTCCTCCGCTATTTGTAAGGCCTCGTTGGACAGCCATTTTGCTTTCTTGCATTTCCTTTTCCTTGGGATGGTTTTCGTTGCTGCCTCCTGTATAATGTTACGAGCCTCCATCCATAGTTCTTCAGGCACTCTGTCCACCAAATCTAAATCCTTAAACCTGTTCCTCACTTCCACTGTGTATTCATAAGGGATTTGATTCAGATTGTATCTTACTGGCCCAGTGGTTTTTCCTACTTTCTTCAGTTTAAGCTGGAATTTTGCTATAAGAAGCTGATGATCTGAGTTACAGTCAGCTCCAGGTCTTGTTTTTGCTGACTGTATAGAGCTTCTCCATCTTTGGCTGCAGAGAATATAATCAATCTGATTTCGATGCTGTCCATTTGGTGATATCCATGTGTAGAGTCGTCTCTTGTGTTTTTGGAAAAGAGTGTTTGTGATGACCAGCTTGTTCTCTTGACAGAACTCTATTAGCCTTTGCCCTGCTTCATTTTGAACTCCAAGGCCAAACTTGCCAGTTGTTCCTTTTATCTCTTGATTCCCTACTTTAGCATTCCAATCACACCGCATATCCTCTTTTAAATATCTTAATCAACTGCATATTATAGTTCATCCGCATTTTAGTCCTCCAATTTATCCAAAGTCTTTGTAACATTGCAAGAGTTATTCAAAGCCTGCCCAAGAGTTCAAGTGTTTACAGTGTTCTTTTAAATATAATAGATATTTGTCCCATTCTCTATTGAAGTTTTGATCCTCCTGATTTCTGATTTTCCCAGTCAATCTCACCATCTCTGCATAGTCAAGTAGTTTCATCTGCCAGTCCACCTATTCCCTTGTTTTTTCAGTGTATTTGGTTCTCTAATGATTTGCATTTTATGGGTTTGTGTAAGCCACTTTGAGAGACACCTTTCTGAAAAGCAACAAATAAATGTAATAAAAAAATAAGACCCTGATTGCGCTGATACGCTAGCTTTCTAGGTGCCAGGATAAGGCGTGTACACCAGGGAAGATTCAGCTTGACATCCTGCCTTAAGCTTGTACAGTGATGTCTTCTTGAAGGCAGCCCTGTTTAGGGAAGCTTTTAATGTTTAATAGATTGTTGCATTTTAATGTTCTGTTCTGTTGGAAGCCGCCCAGAGTGACTGGGGAAACTCAGCTAGATGGGCAGGGTATTATTATTATTATTTATTATTTATTATTTATTATTATTATTATTATTAGGGTTTTTTCCTTGCTTAGACAAAGTTTTTAATGTGCCTGATTCAGTTTTACTGCAAAATGCTTCTTCCACTGTTGTCGCCCTCAATAGTTCAGAAAAATCATTTGGCATTCCTGGAGACTCAGAAAGCAGCATTTTCTTGCCATCAGAAGCGCCTTTCTGTGGTCAGAGAGCTGAAGCAACAAGCCCGGAATGAGATGCTGGGTATGCATTGGGATGGAGTCTTGTGTCCTGCCACAGATTAGCTCCTGGGCTAAAGCTGTGTTTTGAGATAGAGTGGAAGCACCAGCTATTGAGTAGACCTAGTCATGTAAGATAAGGCTATCAATGGCTACTACTCGTGCTACCTCCAGGTTCACAGGCAATATTACCGGTATCTCCTGAAAGCCCAGCGGTAGGAATAAACAACTGGGTGGTGGGGGGCACTGTTGCCCCCATGCCGTGTTCCTCAGCTTCCCAGAGGCATATGGGTGGTCACTGTTGGGAAGAGGAGGCTGAACTGGATAAGCCTTACAGCAACAAGGATTCAGTGCATGTTCTTATGGACTAGCGCCATGGAGGCCAAAGTGTGAATTGCAGGTCTATGGTTACCGGTATATCAAATCAATTTCACCCCAGGTTCAAATCACAGCTCACTTGCAGAGCGATTTTGCTTCCGTTTGTGAGATGGAACAGCAATAACTAGCTGTCTGGCAGAATTGTTTTGGAGAAAAAGACCCGTCAGACATTGCTAGGTGTCATAGAAATACTGTTGTGGGGAGGATTTAGGAGGCGGTATGGGGGATGTTTTGTTCTTTCTCCTTCTGATCCAGGTAACTGACTTTTGCAGATCTCGAATTGCCAAACTGCCCAGAATCGGATCTCTTTTCTGATGCCAGCAGCATGGTGACAGCCAGTGACGCGAGTTCCAAATACACTCACAGCAACTCGAGAATATCTGCGTATGTACTTTGCCCTTGCACCAGCTTTTCTTGTTTCAAGTGGGAAGGTTTGGAATTATATTTGCGCAAACGGAGGTTGTGCCTGGTTCTCTTTCGCAGATCCCATTTATTTGATCATCTGCATTAGGGCTTTGATCACCAAGCAGGTCACAAAGCAATTGCTTCATCCCTGCAACATTTTAACCTGAACGGTTGCCTAATTTTACCTGTAAGGAACATTGTTTTCAGAAGTGTATGTGTAATTTTAATGTTACACCTCTCTTCGCGTTTTATGTGTCATGCTGGTAACAACCAAGCACACACACTCTGTAAGTGTGAAAGTCCTGCTATTAATAATAATAATTTATTATTTATACCCCCGCCCATCTGGCTGGGTTTCCCCAGCCACTCTGGGCGGCTTCCAACCAAATAATAAAAACAGTACAGCATCAAACATTAAAAACTTCCCTAAACAGGGCCGCCTTCAGCTGTCTTCTGAAAGTAGAATACCGTAGTTACTTATTGCCTTGACATCTGCTGGGAGGGCGTTCCACAGGGCGGGTGCCACTACCGAGAAGGCCCTCTGCCTGGTTCCCTGTAACCTCACTTCTCGCAATGAGGGAACCGCCAGAAGGCCCTCGGTGCTGGAACTCAGTGTCCAGGCTGAATGGTGGGGGTGGAGACGCTCCTTCAGGTATATTAGGTGGTACTGAGCTTATTATAGAGCCTGACTATATACTTGGGTTATATGGTTAAACACATGCTCCCCACTTGCAGACCAGTGGTGCCCATAGAAATACATAAGATGGGTGGGTTGTCATTGCTCTCTCTTGCACAATTTCAGTAGAGCTTCTGTTACTGATGATCCTGCCTTTCTTTTTACCCCAGACGTTGAATCTTCAGTGGTGGTGGGAAAATAGAGGGACAGGTAAATAGCAGCAAGAGGTTGAAACTAAAAGCTAGTTCTCACTTAAGCAGTAAAACCGTCTTGTCCAGGGCTTCCCAAAATTGAGTCTCCAGCTGTTTTTGGACTACAACTCCCATCATCCCTAGCTAGTAGGATCAGTTGAGAGGGGTGATGGGAATTTGGTAGCTGGAGACCAAAGTTTGGGAAACTCTGGTCGAGGCTGTACCACTTCAGCCTGCCTGTAGGTGCACATGATGGAATACTTCTCCCAACCACCCATTTCCTAAAAGCAGTATCCCTTCACATAAAAAACTAGCACAGCCAGACAACAGGTTATAGCTTCTTCCTAAAATGCTAGCTTTCCGCAGTACATGTGGAGGTATTGACAACAAAACCAAGCTCTCCTCAATCTGCCTTTCCATTTATGATTTCCCCCTTATTTCCTCCTCGTAAAACAGTCCCCCCCCCCAAATTTGGGTCCATAGCTGTTGTTGGACTACAACTCCTGTTGTCCATGACCACAGGTCCTGCTAGCTAGGGATGATGGGAGTTGTAGTCCAACAACAGCTAGGGACCCAAGTTTGAGGAGAAAAAAACTGCCCCCAAAGAACTCCCAACTCCACTGTTGTGTATAGATGTTTCATGGCATTTCATCTATTGTAGACGCTCTTCAAAGAACCGTCGCAAGGCAGAGCGTAAGAAACACAGCCTAAAGGAAGGGAGCCCCTTAGAGGATGTTGCACTCCTGGAAGTTTTAGGGGAAATAGTCCGGAGTATTGACAATCTAAAAGGTGAGTCACTGAGGTTCTTCGAACTTTGGATGTCGTCTGAAGGAAGAGGCTCAGAACCGATTCTGGAAAAGCCTGGGTTGGGGGGGGTGGGGAGTGGGGAACGGGACCCCCACATAGAGCAAGGGATTAACAATTTCCAGAGAGAGTTTCTAAATGCAGTGGCTCTGAATTATAGGCTGCCTTCATTAATGGATAAGCCTAAATGGCAGAATGGCCAATAACAAAGTGAGTAAAACAAAAATGCTCGGATCCTGGAGTACTGAGGCCAACGTTCATGTCGCTGCTGGAGAAATCTGATTTAAAGCTACTCTTAAGAGGTTAACAATAAAAACCTGACACAGGGTAGCTAACTCAGTGAAGAAGCCTGAATTCTGAGGCACTGAACTTTATCTCTGTTATTGTTCTCAATATTCCCTGAAGTTAGTTAGTTAGTTAGTTAGTTAGTTAGTTAGTTAGTTAGTTAGTTAGTTAGTTAGTTTATTCATTCATTCATTCGTTCATTCCCTGCCCATCTGGCTGGGTTCCCCCACCACTCTGGGCAGCTTCCAACAAATACCAAAATACATTAAAATATCACAGATTAAAAACTTTCCTAAACAGGGCTGCCTTCAGATGTCTTCTAAAAGTCAGATAGTTGTTTATTTCCTTGACATCTGATGGGAGGGCGTTTCACAGGGTGGGCACCACTACCGAGAAGACCCTCTGCCTGGTTCCCTGCAACCTCACTTCATGCAAAGAGGGAACCACCAGAAGGCCCTCAGAGCTGGATCTCAGTGTCCGGGCAGAATGATGGGGGTGGAGATGCTCCTTCAGGTATACAGGACCGAGGCCGTTTAGGGCTTTAAAGGTCAGCACCAACACTTTGAATTGTGCTCAGAAATGGAAGATGAGCACCCCTAGCTTCTGACATGTCAGGACGTAGTACTTTATGTTAAAATAATAGTGATACCCACATCCCCCCCCTTTTTCCCCTTGGTTTGCCTTCATCACTAGAATACATTCCCAACATATTTAACTTATTAAGTAGACTTTGGGAAATATATTAAATGTTTGAAGCGCCAGAGCCATTGACATATTTGGCCTGGACATTAAAAGTTGTTTGCTTCTTACTGATCAATAGGGCACAAGGCAATTTGCATTTCCTGCCTTTACATCTCATCGAGCAAAAAGCTCCTATTGTTGTTAATTAAAAGGAAAGCTGAATATTCAGGGATGGGGATTGGAATGTCCCTGGAGGGGAGAGGTCCTGCAGAGGCCCCCCGGAGCTTTTTATTTTCCAGAGGAAAGGAATAGGTGCTCATTTTGTGCGGGCCCAAGAGAGAGGGGGATTCTGCGGAATGAATCTTGTGGTAGTTCCAGGCTGGGTTTGGAGGGCAAAAGTAGCATCTTTGTGTATTATCCCCCACAGTTAAAGAACTTCAGTTTTAACCTATAATAATTGGAGGGGGGCCTTTAATTTCTTCCCAAGGTGAGATACACAGCCTTTTAAAGCATCTCATCCTCTTTGGCTATGATGGGCAAGCCCAGGAGTTGCAGCAAGCCTTCGAGGAGACCCTTCGCTTGGTGGAGCAATCCCTCCTTGAAATCTGGACACCAAATCTGCAGCAGATCCCAGCCAACTCGGTACAAATTTAACTGAGTAATCACTACCTTGCCTCGTCTGCCTTTGCTTATAGCTCAAGGGGCTAAACACTGCTGGCAGCGACGTATTGCCGCAGTGCCAGCAAATCAACACCAGCCCTTGACGCAGCAACCAATAACACGCCTAATAGCCGCTGACAGCCTTGGCAGCAACCAATCAAACAACCACCCTATGCACTATCCGTGTATAAGATGACCCCCACTTTTTAGCATAATTTTTATAGAAAAATACCTAGTCTTTTACACGGAAAAGTACGGTAACTCTTTATTGCCAAAAGTCCACTTACAAGTTAGGTTGGATGGACATGCCTTTCCCTGTGTCTCTCAGCTACACCCAGGTGTGCACTCGATAAGGCAGTTTCCACAACAGAGAGGCCCCAACCATCTCCCCTATCCAAGCTGCGCACAAGCAGATAAAGACTCTGCCTACTTGTAGCTGTCTGCTCCTCCCTCTTCAATCCTCTCCTTGTCCTGGGAGACAGTGGATCGGGGAGACGGGAGCCAGGAGGAGGTGGTGTGGAAGCCCTTGACCCTAGCCTTCCCTCCTCCTGCGCTTGTTCTTGACTCCCCAATCCTGCAGCTGCCCCTGCTGCTAAAGGCTCCTGCAAATCGCCGGTCCTTTCTTCCAAGCCAGTCTCCAGCCCCTCTTCTCCCGGGGCCCACTCACCACAATCCAGCCACCACTCCTCTGCGTCCAGCCAGTCCCTGACACCAATTAATATTGGGGACCCATGCCAGTTTCCTGCTGGCAAGCTAACCTGGCCTCTGTCGGTTCCTTAAGGAGCTGTTTGAAGTTGACCTTTGGGACAAACGGCAATGGGAGCAGGGGGAACGAAGCAGCACGTAGCCCCTAATCTAGAACGGCCACACATTCCAGACCAGAGTCCAATGGCTGATTTTTCTTCCCATAAAAAGTGGCCAGTTTAAGCACACATTTCTTTAAATGATGACTAGCGTAATGCGTAGTTTGGCTCTGAGCTCGGGGTAAGTACTGGTGCTCCTATGGTCCTTACTCTGATAGTACTCTGAAAGAAGTGCGTTGCAGCTGCACTTGGGAGCAGCACATTGCTGTCACCGTCAGAACCACTGTAGAACAAAAGTGCCCGGGGTAAACCTGATTTATCCCAGGTCTCTGTGACACGTGTAAAGAGCCCCACTTCTCTGCAGTGCTTAAAACAGCCTTCGCCAGCCAGGTGTGCTGCACGCATTTTGCACTGCGATTCCCATAACCCCAGCCAGCAAAGCTGATAGTCAGAGGCCACAGGTCTAAAGAGACGTGCTACCTGGGAAGGGCTCCCTGCCAGCACATTTGCTTGTTTGCAAATATGAATTGGGAGTGTGGAAGGGGAGCAGGGGAGCAAATATTTCTTCTTTCCCTTTTGACTCGAGAGAGAATATCTCAGCAGATTTGCTCTCTTAAGGAAGATAGCAGCCGCATTGTGGAATTCTAAAAACGTCCAAGAAGTACATTCGTACCTTGGTTTGCGAACGGAATCCGTTCCGGAAGTCCGACTTCCGAAATGGTTTGAAAACCAAGGCGCGGCTTCCGATTGGCTGCAGGAGCTTCCTGCACTCAATCGGAAGGCGCGCCGGATGTTCAGCTTCCAAAAAAAGTTCGCAGACCGGAACACTCACTTCCGGGTTTGCGGTGTTTGGGAGCCAAAACGTTCTGAGTCACAACGACTGTATACCAAGACTCAGGGTAAGCTTCATTTTTGCTGAAATGCTGTAATTCCATTGTTAGACATAGACCTGATTGACACGTAGCGCTAAGCCAGATGATGACTTTGAATGACCAAATGAGTATGCCGGTTCGAAAAGAGGAGACTGCCAGCAATTTGTTTCTTCCTGGTGCTACCCAGGGCTAAACCTTGGTTTGGCCTGGCTTGGCTTAGCATATAGTGTGAACCAGGGCTCAACTCCAGACAAACCATGAGCTGTAACCCAGACCTGTTCTTGGGTTTATAGCTCATGATCTGTCTGGAGGAGTCAAACCACAAACCTGGGTTCAGACATAATGCGGAGCAAAACCACAGCTTAGCCCTGGGTAGCATGGCAGCAGTAGGGCTCACTTGAACCCTGGTTGGGCTTAGCGTTACATGTTTAGTGAGCCACAGACTAATTGCTCCACTTGCCTATCCTTGCAATTTTAGATCCTGGGTCCCAATTCAACTGCCAATAGTATAAGCGCTGCCTACAATCAGCAAAAGACAATGGCTCCTGCATCACAAGGTGGGTGAGAGAAATTATACGCTGCGCAAATCAATTGTTACTGTGATTGAATTCAGCGTTTAATTTCTGCATACGTATAAGTTAAAACTTGTTTGACTGGAAACCCTCTAATCCCAAAGGGTGTGGAGGAAGCTGCTTCTGATTTTGAGAGCTGAGGGAACATCCTCCACACATGCTCAGAGGCACTATTCTTTATTTCTTCATATATTTCTGAGCTGATCCCCTACTGATTTGCGATTCAGATTATGTTCTGTTTCTATAAAAATCCCGATAAGTAAATAAAACAATCCATACCATGTAATTTCATTATCTATAATGCTTGGTTTTATTGGTATTTGTAATAAATATTTGATATTATGTAAACCACACAGAGTTTTTTGGTGATTAAATATGGTTACCATGAGGCATACCATTCATTAAAGTTCCAGAAACCATCTGTGCTGATCACAAAGCAATGAGATTAATAACAGGAATGCCAGATTTTTATACTCTTCATTGATTTGTTTTAAGTATGTCTCCAATAGCAGGTGGAATTGTAGGAGTGACTTTCATGCTCACAAAGTTCCTTCTCTCCCCACCTCCACCCCCTTTTTAAAAAATGCTATTGTGGGGGTTTGTCATTTGCATCTCCTTTCAGTTTCTGCATTCCCCATACTACATGTGAAATGCATTTGCTTGCCTGCTTATTTTTGTCTATAATTATTAGTATTGTCTTTTGTTTCCCACCCCCTCTCCAAGATCCTGAATTCTTTATACCTCCCAAACTCAACAAAAGCATCCAGTGGAAACTGAACCTTCTCCAATAATCCAGACCCTGAAGCTGTTAGATGGACTGAGTGCCTGCATTTCTGTGACTTCATATTCTGAAATATGTGCCTTCCCCAGATCTTGCAGCTGATCATGTATCCTGAACTGACAAGGGATTGGCAGGCCAAAGCTCTGAGTTATGGCCTGCCTTTCTTCATCCTCTTTGTTTCCTGCTGCTGACTTCCGATGGATTACCTGGACAACCAAACACAACAGCCTCTGCAAACCAAGCAGGCGACATCTGTTTGTTTAAAATTGTTGACTCAAAAAAAACATATATTTTTTTGCTCTTTGGTCCCTTTTTTGGCAGTGGATGTCACAAAACGATCTTTTAAAACTTGAAAGCAGACCTGCGCCTTAGTTGCACTGTGGTTTTCTAGGCTGAATGGCGACTTCTCTGTGTGTGTTTTTAAGGACACCCAAGTCAAACTCAAATACGGACATCAGCTACCCTGCATAGCCAAAGCGAAGCACCCACTGAACCAGATGCGCTTTGTAATTGAGTATCTGATGATGGATTTTCATACACTAACCTTGAAATACCATGTTTTGACAAAATATTTATAGGAGCTGCCCCTTTTTCTCAAAATCGAGGAGGAAGAGGGGCTAATAAAGTTTCATTGTCACTTTTTCCCCCATTCTGGGTCTCTGTATCTTTTAGTTCTTCTGTTCTTTGTGAACAAACTTTAGAACCTGCATTTTACCTCTTTTTGGAGGGGGGGGGGAGAAATCTCCATGGAAAAACTGATGAATCAGTGGAGCACGAAATCCTTTTATTGGAAAGATGTTTTCTGGTAGCAAAACTAAAATCGTACACTATGTATTTATTTGTGTGGTTTTTTTAAAATTTAAAAATAATACTAATATTTTTATATCACCTTCGCAGTACACTCCAGGTGGCATTCGTGGGATTCCCGTGTGCTCTCTCATCCAGGCACTGCCTAGATCCAGGCTGGCTTAACTTCAGCAAAGTGGCTGCATTATGTGCCCTCTGACTACACCTGTTTTGATTGGTGTTGCAGGTTGTCCTTTTCTCTAGGTCCATAATAAATGATGGACGGGTGGATGGGTGACACCTGCCTTGAGAGCAGTACATGTGAAAAGGATCTAGGAGTCTTGGTAGACCACAAACTTGACACGAGTCAGCAGTGTGATGCAGCAGCTAAAAAAGCCAATGCAATTCTGGGCTGCATCAATAGGAGTATAGCATCTAGATCTAGGGAAGTAATAGTACCACTGTATTCCGCTCTGGTCAGACCTCACCTGGAGTACTGTGTCCAGTTCTGGGCACCACGGTTCAAGAAGGATACTGACAAGCTGGAACGTGTCCAGAAGGGGGCAACCAAAATGGTCAAAGGCCTGGAAACGATGCCTTATGAGGAACGGCTTAGGGAGCTGGGTATGTTTAGCCTGGAGAAGAGAAGGTTAAGGGGTGATATGATAGCCATGTTCAAATATATGAAAGGATGTCATATGGAGGAGGGAGAAAGGTTGTTTTCTGCTGCTCCAGAGAAGCGGACACGGAGCAATGGATTCAAACTTCAAGAAAGAAGATTCCACCTAAACATTAGGAAGAACTTCCTGACAGTAAGAGCTGTTTGGCGGTGGAATTTGCTACCAAGGAGTGTGGTGGAGTCTCCTTCTTTGGAGGTCTTTAAGCAGAGGCTTGACAGGCATATGTCAAGAATGCTTTGTTGGTGTTTCCTGCTTGGCAGGGGGTTGGACTGGATGGCCCTTGTGGTCTCTTCCAACTCTATGATTCTATGAAAAACATATACCGTATTGGCCCGAATATAAGCCAGACTTTCCCCCCAAATTCTGATCACGAAAAGTTAAAGTGTGGCTTATATTCGTGACCTTACAGTATGCAGCCAGGCCAGGAGCGCAAGGCAAACAGTGCCAGGAGTGTGGTGAAGTGGCACCCACCCCACACATAGTCCCCTGGCCTCTCCCCTAAGGCCAGGATCCTGCCCCCACCCAGTGTGCAGCCAGGATCAGCGAGGAATGGAGTGGCTTATATTCAGGTATCCCCCCCCCCATTTTAAAGCTGTGGCTTATATTCAGGCCAATACGGTACAGCAGCACCTTGCAAGACGAATTTTTCGCAAGACAAATGCGTTTTGCGATCTGATGGTGACTCGCAAGATGAATTCGTTTTGCGAAAAATTCGTCTTGCAAATCGCGGTTTCCCATAGGAATGCACTGAAATTTAATTAATGCGTTCCTATGGGCCAAAAAAAAGAAATTTCACTGCATTCCTATGGGAAACCGCGATTCGCAAGACAAATTTTCCGCAAAACGAATTGACTCGTGGAACGAATTAAATTCGTCTTGCGAGGCACCACTGTTAATTCAATGAAATCAAAACATGAGGCAGGGGGGCAGGAATTATTAGAGGGACATCTCTGAAGGTAGATAATTCTCTCTGCCCGCAATAAAAAGAAAACTATCTTGCTGAAAAGAACAAAGTATGCCTCAAGTTTTTAGTTAAGAGTAGGGCTTTTAGCAAAATTGTGTGCATGCCTAAAGGTAAAGGGACCCCTGACCATTAGGTCCAGTCATGACCGACTCTGGGGTTGCGCGCTCATCTCACATTATTGGCCGAGGGAGCCGGCGTATAGCTTCCAGGTCATGTGGCCAGCATGACAAAGCCGCTTCTGGCGAACCAGAGCAGCACATGGAAACGCCGTTTACCTTCCCGCTGTATTTATCTACTTGCATTTTGACGTGCTTTCGAACTGCTAGGTTGGCAGGAGCTGGGACCAAGCAACGGGAGCTCACCCCATCACAGGGATTCGAACCGCCGACCTTCTGGTCAGCAAGCCCTAGGCTCAGTGGTTTAACCACAGCGCCACCTGGGTCCCTGTGTGCATGCCTAGTCAGAACCAAATTCCATTTAGTTCAATGGCATTTATTCCCAGGTAAGTGTCATAGCTGCCAAGTTCTCCCTTTTTTTAAGGGAAATTCCCTTGTGCTGAATAGGCTTCCTCGCGAGAAAAGGGAAAACTTGGCAGCTATGGTAAGTGTGTGTGTATAGGATTGCAGTGCTGCATTATGCCGATTGTGTATGTAAATGCTATATTGATATAGCAACTTTTAACTTTTTGTTTGTTTCGCTCTGCACTGCTATTCTTGAGCTAGAAAAGAGTAAGGCACCCCTGAAAGGAACACAACTTTTGTCTCATTCACACGCAACACATTTTATAAGTGAAAAGGCTCGTCCCTTTCCCCAAGCAAAAATATTTGAAATATGTTGGCCTAGCAGGCAGTGTTTTCATGTTCAACGCCCATGACCATTTGGAACGTAAGGCAAAATAATTCCAGCTTCCCGTTTCTTCTAGAAGACAGAAATCCAGCCTGATGCTACACTTGCTTCCTGAGAACAAAGCCCCATTGACATAACTCGCGACTGGATCCAGCAGGAAGGCCTTACCTATGCGCAAAATTTGCCATGCCACTCGTGTCAAGAAATGGAAAACCACTTTGTTATAACTGCAGAGTGTTTACTATGGGCTTTTAATACAGGGAGAACGGAAAGTAAGCAATCCATTAGTGCTCACAGATCAAGTAACTTTTCGATGGGTACTAACAGAAAAGCGGGTGTGAGACTTCTTTAGCCTCTCTACATCTAGCTTGTGTGTGAGAGAGAGAGAGAAAGAGAGTTTTAAATCAGTGATGGGAGCTCAGAAACATTTCCTGTAGATGTAAAAAGGACCTCGTTCTTCATACTCTTTCCTATAAACCCACAGCTGCTGGAAAGCCTTAAGGGAGGCCAAGATGGAGCCTCCGGTCCACACCGACGTTTTCCTCTCGGGGGCAGCTGACGAAATGGGATTGTCATTTGGGCACATTTTAATCAGCTCTCTCTGGAAGCGGTCAGCAAAGCCTTTAATCATCGTACAGCCCCCACACAACAAGATGTTGCCCATCAGGTTCTTTTTGAGAGTGACGTCGCACTTATTGAGGGAAGTCATGGTGAGGAGAGGAAGCCCCAGCTGCTGCGAGTTTATCAAGGACGGCTTGAAGAGTATTTCGGAGCACAGGAATCTCTCTTTGCCGATAATGATGGTTTGCCCATCGGGAAGCTCATATTCCATCTCGTATTTCCTGGAAGGTGCTGTTGTCTCCTGTTGGAAGTCTAAGGAAGTGAAGCAGTGGTTCTCTTTGATATCTTCCAGGATGTGCCAGTCTCTCTCTGTGAACAAGTTCACGGAGTCATTTAATAACTTCATGAGGTGTTGTGTGACATCGGACCCAGCATAGTCTACCCTTTCAGTAATGCTTGGCATGGTATAGCCTTCATAAATGGGGACCACGTAGGAAACACCGTGACCGCTCTCTACGACGAGACCCGACGTCTTGCCATAGGAATACATGGACAATCTAGATTGGTAAGCGATGTGCATGGCAGGAGTGCAAAAGCTCTCAAATAACATTTCTGCGTATTTTTCTCTGTTGGTGGTAGGGCTCAGGGGCGGATCTGATACTAGGACCGCGTGCTCCTCGGGCCGAATCTTCATCTCCTTCAGGAAAAGATACTCCCACATGTCTTGAACAGTATCCCAGTCGACTATGATCCCATGTCTCAAAGGGTTCACAAGCTTCAGGGGTATTCCTGCATCTCGAAGTTCTTGGCCGACAAAAGTCTCTTTCCTATTGTCTCCAGTTTTTGCAGTCTCTTGGATATGCTTGCCCACAGTCGATGAGACCACATGGCTTGGCTTAAGTTCTCCAGCAAACCCGCACTTGCAGGAGCCAGTACCAATGTCTACGACGACAGCTCTGGTCTCCTTCACCACCATCCTTGGAGTTGCCTCCGCTTCATCTCTAGCCCTGGCTGAGCCAGGCCTCATATGCGGCCCCCTCTTCAAAGGCGCGGAACCAGAACTTGCACTTCCTCGGCTAGACATTTTCTGTCTCCTTTCTCATTTACGCCCATTCTCTAGGTGCTGGGCTCCATTTCAAACAGGCGGCAATGCCCACAGTGGGCTTCAGAACCTTGACGACACTGGCATTGTGCATTATGACATCATCCACACTGCAGACGCAAGCAGGAAATGGTCATAAAATGCGTCTGCACTGGAGGAATTAAGGTCGATTTGGGGGTTTGCCATAGGAAATTAACAATTGCTGGTACTCTTACAGTATTTGATTTGTAATTTATTGGGCATGTTGTAGATATGCCGTGTCGATGGTTCAGTATGAAAGTGAGCAAGCGTCTGGTATATTAGTTATTAAGTGTTCTGGCTTACAGCTAACACCTGTGGAATAACCTTAGGAATACAATGTGAAACTCTATACCACAGAATACTTAGTTAACCCCCTCTTTAAGCATCCTGATCTCTTCTAGGAATGAGGCCAGGTGAACTCAGTAACAGGGATATTGGGGGGGGGGGAAGACGCAATGGCCTTATCGGGCCCTTTCAGGTTACCAATATGGCCTTTAACAGGGATAGGCAGATTTCAGGCCTACAGGATCTACTTGGTTCCCCCATGTCACACTAGAACCCCAAGGTCCACCAAACAGAGCCAAGGGCGTAAGCGTGTCCCAGGTGGTTGGAAATACACTAATAATTCAGGGATGGGAACATGCTGAGCCCAGGAATCTGAGATGGGTACTAGAAGCGAGTTCAAAAGTTATCCCATACAAGCATTTTGTCAGGCACCTAATTTTGCAGGCTGGGTGAAATTATTTTTAGTTGTTAGATAATTAAGAGTCAACCCCTTGGTGATCTACTGCAATTTTCTCAAAAGATCTACCAGTAGATCCCCACCGGCCCTAATACCCACTCCTGGACTAAAGCATGTTTGCCACTCTTCACAAAATTGATTTACGTATCCACAGGGCTAGGAAACGGGCATAATTTGTATAGCCAGGGCTATAAGCAAAGCAACCTAGCTTTCCAGCTTTGATATCTAATTGAGCTAAAATGTAGCTGGAACTGACAACTTAGTAAAAAAAAAACTATTGTGGGTGGCTGTTAATGGGTGAGGAATTTCACCCTTCAAACTGTTTTGACACCTTGTTTCAATCAGAATGGTCAAAGCACAGATTCCAACCCTAAATGTATTTGAGTAAGTTAATGTTGGACTCATTTGGTCCAAGTTTGTAATTTTAAAACAGACACCTAAATGTTTATGTTACTTGAAATTATCCTTTGGGCTCTACTTTGGAAAACTAGACCAACAGATTGAACCTACATGCATTTATTCAGAATTCTACACTTCTACAGACTTCCAACCCAAGTTGCTAGTTGTGATGTGGTTAAGGACCATTGCTTTCAATGGGATCTAGTCGGAACTAACTTGAGCAAGCTGCTTCAATGCGTGGTGGCGATCCAGCTCCAGGTTGTTCTGGAGGAAACTGATTATCTGTACTCTTTCCCATCCGGTTTGCAACCATGTTTTCAGATGGAAACTCCTTTGGCTTCCTGGCCCTGATTATCTGTGCCCAGGAACTGGCATACATAGCACAGATGCGCTACCGAACCCCGACAGACTACCTCTCATGAGCCTCAGCCAGCATGTCCAATGATCAGGGGTGGTAGGAGTTGCAGTCCAACATCAGAAGGACTGTAGGGTTTCCCCACCCACATTGAAAGCTTTTGATACCATTAAGTATGGTATCCTCCTGCACTGACTATCTGGGAAGAGCCTTTGGAGCACTGTGTGGTGGTGGCATTGGCCATTTCTGAAGGGTAGGTTTCTGAAGGGTAGGTCATTTGATCTCCAAGAGAGATCTTGTTACAAAGTACTGAAGGGTAGGGCTGGGTGATATAGCGAGATATTTTCCAAAACCAGTTTGAAATCTGTACTGTGATATTGGTTTCATAATTTTTGACCTGGCAATTCAGTATATTGCAAATCATGATGTGTTTGTGTGTGTGCTATGCAAAAATCACAATGTGGGGGAAACTGTGAAGCCAGCCAACGCTTCTCTTGATTCCTGCAGTTCGTTAACTCTGCTCTGCCTCATGCAGTGGGCAGTGAATCAGAAGAGCAGGCGCCGCCAAAAATCACAATGCAGGAAAAACCATGAAGCCAGCCAGTGCCTCCACATAGCTCCATCCTTTTTTCAGACATGGTGATACAGTGGAACCTCAGTTTACAACTACCTCCGTTTACGAAAACCTCAGTTTACGAACACCGCAGACCCGGAAGTGTTTAAATCCGGGTTCCCCGGTGCGCATGCGCAGAAGTGATCTGTGCAGCACGCGCGTGTGCAGAAATGCTCTATCGGTGCTTCGTGCACGTGCAGAAGCGTGCCTTCGGCGAGCGAACACCTCCGCGGAACGGATTGCGTTTGCAAACCGAGGTACCACTGTATATTGATATATCCCGATATTTAGATGGTGATATATCACGATGTTGAAAACCAGATTATCACCCAGCCCTACTGAAGGGGAAGAGATTTTGGTCACAAGATAAAACCCAGTTTGATTTCCATCCAGCCCCACCTGCTCCAAATGATAAATGCCCTTTAGAAAGGGTTTGAGGCTACTCCTGTTGGTTCCCACCTACCCAAGAACACCATGCACTACCAGAGACATCACAAACCACCCCCAGCCCGCTCCACAATCTGTCACATTAAAGCAGAACCGGCCATTCTAAATACTTGCGCCTTTGTGGGCATTTTAATAAGCAACTTGGTATGGTCTTTGAATTAAAATGAGCATGTCAACTGTGGAATCCGGTTAACCCAACGATCAGCAAAACGTAGCAAGCGGATCAGAAGGGCCGTTCTTCATATTATTTTGGCCAATGTTCCTTCAGGTGCTCTTTTAACTGGGGGATATTTGGTTGCTGCCGTTTGCACATGTGACACTTCAGAGGCAGGTTCAAGAGTTTGGCAACGTCCTTGTCTACAGTTACTCTCCCTTTCTTCTTCACCATCGCAATCAGATCTGAAAATGGTGGTGGGGTGGCGTGGGGGAGGAGGAGAGGAGAGACAGACATTTTTTATTTGAGATTACAGGTTCAGCCACACCTGTTTTGTTAAAGTTAGGAAACGTGTGCCAATGGCTTAGCTCTGCTCCTGTGTGCAAGGGAGGGAATTGATTCCCTCCTACAACATTCTGCTGACGCAAACAGCTGCTTGTACCCATACCTATCTGTCTAAATCTATCTATTGCCATTGCTTCCCAAACATGATACTGGGAAGACACATCTTGCCCTTGAATTAAAATTGGAGGAACACAGCATTCTAGACCTCAGACCTGAACATGTTTGCTTTTGGCATGTGAAAGGATATGCATCACTCTCCATTGGAAGGAGGCGTGTGCCCAGAGCACTAACTCACGCAGAGACACAAAAGGGCTTGGCTGGACCATAAAGAAGGCTGATAGCTGAAGAATTGATGCTTTTGAATTATGGTGCTGGAGGAGACTCTTGAGAGTCCCATGGACTGCAAGAAGATCAAACCTATGCATTCTTCAGGAAATCAGCCCTGAGTGCTCACTGGAAGGACAGATCGTGAAGCTGAGGCTCCAATACTTTGGCCACCTCATGAGAAGAGAAGACTTCCTGGAAAAGACCCCGATGTGGGGAAAGATGGAGGGCATGAGGAGAAGATGGTTGGACAGTGTTCTCGAAGCTACGAACATGAGTCTGACCAAACTGTGGGAGGCAGTGAAAGAAAGGAGTGCCTGGCATGCTCTGGTCCATGGGGTCACGAAGAGTCGGACATGACTAAACAACAACAACAACAACAACAAAGCTCTATACATTAGTGGCCACACAGATGCTCCTTTAAGCCGCTCCATATGCCAGCTGTCTCAACATGGTGATTTGTTCAAATGCTGTGTGTTAAGCAATGTTCTCCATCTGGCAGCAGACTCTCCTTTGGGCAGTTTGTGGCCCACATTAGGTGATCACAGAATAACCAAACTGTAGAGTTGGGAGGTACCCCCAAGGGTCATCTAGTCCAACCCCCTGCAATACAGGAATCTCTTGCCCATGTGGGCGTCGAACCCACAACCCTGAGATCAAGAGTCTCATGCTCTACTAACTGAGCTATCCCCATTTCATGGCTTCTATATCCAAGATGCCAGGGTGTCTTATATCGGAAAACAATGGTGGAAAGTTCCGGCATCCTGTTTCGCAGCCAGGGGGTGACGGAATAACTCCTAGGGGAATCTCTACGCCCCACATGTAGGTTTAATAGTACTTTCCTCTCCCGGGTGTATCCTGGAAATAAGGGGTGGGTTACTTGGGGGGCTGACTGATTTTTAACAGCTAATTCTCAGCACCCGTTTGGGGCAGCACGGAGCCTGCGGGCACTCAAGCCACCATATCACTCCCAGGAGAGACATGTGGCTCAGGCGTGCTGCAGGCCCTGCGGTGAGTGCCGCCTGGCATTTTGTCACCTCCCTCAGTGGTGACACCTGGGGTGCTCTGCACCCACTGCTCCCCCTTCCTCCGCCCCTGCCGCAAAGGCAGTCCCTGCTTGTACAACTCCCTGCTTTTTTGGGGAAGAAGACAAGGCAGTTCACATTAGTAGGGCACCTATGCCCCCCTAAAGCAGGAGTGGAGAACTTTTGCCCTCCAGGTATTGCTCAACTACAACTCCCATCAGCCCTAACAAGCATGACCTTGAGCTAGCAGTGAAGGGAGTTGTAGTTCAACAACATCTGGAGTGTCAAAGGTTCTCCACGTTTACCCTAGAGTCATTACTACAGCTGCCTGCAGATGAAAACGTGAAGGGATCATCTAGGAAACTTGTTTTAGAATAATCCTGCAATACCGGCTAAATTAAAATGATAGCTGAAGCCACATTTGTTTAATCCTGCCCAGCCTATTCACATATAAAACGAGGAGGTTGTGGCTATCCTAAGAGGCAGGTGTTTGAGAGGTCTCTTCCCTTTTCATAGAATCATAGTTGGAGTAGAAAACTAGTATGTCAGGGAGAACATGCTTCAATATTTGTCCTAGGCCAGTTCAGTTGTAGTATCAGAGCAGAGCTGTGGAGAACGTACCTGGAGGGGAGGGTTCAGTTCACGACACCTGCATGCCTCCTTTTATGTTAAAATCAGACACCCTCCTACCTGCTTAATCTGCATGTGAAAGATGTGGTCATGGCTAGGTTTCGTGGAGAAAACAAAGTCCAAAGACAGACAAATAAACAGACACTCACAAATAAAGAGGAATTTTAGAAGAGATGGCCCGTTTTTTTGTGGGTTTTTTTTACCTTTGGAGTCTATGAAGTACTCTGTTGTAAAAGAGTTCCAGTGCTTCTTGGTTTTGAAGCAACTGGAATCAAAATCTTGGCTGATGACGTGAAGATGCAGTTGGCTGAGAAAACAACACAACAAGGATGTGTTATATGTTGCTGTAACAGGTAATGAACAAATTTATTAAAGATGGCCTTTCCTTCTAACAAAAGGTAGGAGATTTGTTTGCAGCATCTCATACTTACATATTTCAAAAAAGCACCTATAACTGAGGTTTTGGTACTACACAAACTGATTTAGTCAATTAACAAACAAGTTAATCTGGTTATAAAACGAGATTACTTCCCAACTGAAAAATAAATAAATCCTTAATTGGCCAGCAGACCTAATGATTATAATTAAGCACTTTTAGAACTTGCCGTAATGTGCAGAATGCCTTATATGGTATTCATACTTTAATTATGCTGTATGTTGTCACTGCGGTCTTCTGAAATAAGTAACTTCTACTCCCACTTCACAAATTAAGAACAAAAACAGAGATAGAAGCAGTGAGTGGGCTAAATCTGGCCTGTAAACTCGTGGAACGCGCTGGATCCAAAATAGCAGCAGTGGCACAAACACAGCACAAGCGTTCTCAAGGGTTGACCAACTCTGGCGTGGCGCCGGAGCCAACCATTACTTTTCGTCGTTTGCTGCTTCCTTATTGTGGACACATGTGGGGCAAAGTAAGAAACCAGCCATGTGCTACCGACCTCTCTGTTATGGACCAAATCTGCAGGAGGGAGCAAGCAACCACAGGGGAGACAGGCATTCTCTCAAGTGGACACTTGGCAGAGCATGCTGGGCACCTGCCAGTTGCCAGAATTAAAATTTACAGAATGGGATTTAACTAAGTTGCTGGGTGCAAGGAACAAAGTCCACTTGCCATGGGATTCCCCCCCCCTTCACTTCACTTCACTTCCCCCCTTGCGCCCTCTAAATCTGCTCTTGACGGTTGGGGAAAACCCTAGGAGACTCGCAGGGGGAGGAGAGGGAGAAGTCTTGTTGTGAGAGTGGACCTTGTTCACCGCTTGCAGGCTCCACTATGCTGAATTCCACCCACAGTTGTCTCCAGGGTCTGTGTCTGGGGAGCCCTGGTGTTCATGTCTGTGTGCTACCTCCAGTGAATACAAGCTGCTAGTAGGCAGCATGAAAGAGCGCTCTTCCGTTCCTGCCCTGCTTTCAGGCTTCCCAAGGGCATGTGGTTGGCCACGGTGAGAACAGGATGCTGGAGCAGATGGGCGGCAGGGGAGGGTCAGCAATAACTCACATGGCATCAGGGAAGTTAACTCTTTATTCAAGGAAAGCCAGGCCGATTCAGTAAGCCGGGCCTAATGAGCCCAGCAACTTGTCCCAGTAGATCTCGCCCCTATAAGGCAGTTGTGGGACTGAAGGTCCCCACTTTCCCATAGTTCCCCAAATCTCCAGCTCCCCAGCGTCCTTCCCAAGTCTCTCTTTGCTATGCTCTCTTCATACCTCTTCTAGTACTGAGAGACCAGGAAGGAGAGGAGCTGGTCACAGCAGGAGGGGGAGACGCCCTGGCTTCTTCAGCTGTCTGCCTTATCTCTGCCTCTTAGCCCCACTCATCTCCAGCCTCTGCTTCTGGGCTGCTTTCTTCCACCGCCTCTTCCTGCTCACTAAACCCCATTACCTCTTCAGCTTCCAACACCTCCTCCCAGTCTTCTCCCTCTGAACACTCATTTGTCATCCCACCACCAATCCCCTGGTTCCGAGTCTTCTTCCCTTGAGGGTTCTCCAGCTGATTCCTCCCACCACTCCTCTGCATCCAGCCAGTCCACGACAATGGGCCTTTGCCCTGAACCAACAGGGCACAACCCAGTCCTGAACACAATTAGGGATTACCTCATGCTGGGAATGGCATGGTAGCCCAGTCTGAAGTGCAAGCTGTCTTTCTCAGGGCACTGCTGGACAACCTTCTCTCCAAGGGCATGCATGTGCTCCAGAAGTTCGAGATGCTCCTGAGTTACTTTACTCAAGGTGGAGATGGGTTGCCACGGCAGCACTAACCAGTGATAGCGAGCTTTCGGATACTTGTCCTTTATAACGACAGCCTTTTCATCCTTGTAGACCTAGCAGAAAAACACAGAAATCCTGCGGTCTTGCACTGGTTTTGCTATCACGGAGCATATATCCTCAAGCACCATGGTGACCCAAGTTAGGAATGAGATCCTTACCTGCATATCTGGGTTTTGCATGGAAACCTTCAAACCTCGAGCCCAGAACTCCAAACATTCCTATAGGACAAAACACAGGGACTCTGATAAAATAAGTCCGGAAACGTTCAATGGGGCACACTTCCTAGTTAGGTATGCTTAAGACTGCAGCCTAAAAGAGCCAAGCCACATAGCTAAAATAGCTGTAGCAGACACTTGTGGTTCTGATTGCATTCTGAAAGAGCACTGAATGCCAACATATTTGTAACTCTCAGGTCATTCCTGGGAGCAACGATAGTAGGCAAATAGCCCAAAATGCAGCAGTACTTTACTGAAGATTAGCAGAAACTCAAATGGTGCCTTCTGCGTGCCCCGTTTCATGATGGCAGGGCCTTGGGTGTGGAATCTACGGCCCTCCACACATTGTTGGACTCCAGCTCCCATCAATCCCAGGCAGGATAGTCAATGGTCATGGGTGATGGATGCTGCACTCCAACATCATTTGGAAGACAGCAGGTGCTTACACACACACACACACCGCCCTATTTGAATGTGCAACTGACAAGGAATCTCCGATCTAGTCGGGAACGCCAATTACCCACAAACTGTGAGGTCTGGCAGCACTGTTCAATGTTCTACACCTGCCCCCTCGAACCCAAAAGTCAAGCCCCAATATCAAGGTCTTGCACAGCCTTTGCCCCTACTAAGATCTACATTGCAGACACATCAACAGGGTTTATTATACCAGTCTCAGTGTTACATCTCCCCTCAAAGATTTATAGGAACTGCTTGGGCGAGGGGGCATAGAAGCCTTTAATTCCACTTCATTGAAGTGCAACTCCGAGGAGAGAGCAAATGACCATTGCACCAATTTAAGCCTGTAATGTAGATAAGGCCCTAATGTGATCTCACCTACCGCTCAGGTCCTGCAGCGAAAGGAGAGCTTCGCTGACTTCACCCACCCACATGCTACAACGAGTTACCACTAATATTTCCTGGCTCACCTTTTTGTTGACAGAGCTTCCACTTGAAGAAACAGAACTACTGCTGCAGCTTGAATCGCAGACTTGAGGGGCCATTTGCTCCATTTTCGCGTGTTTGCCTGGCATGCTTTCCATGCCACCATTCTCAGGTTCATCCTGTGGTCTTTTCCCCCCTTTAGGCTCCACCGCCTCCTTACCACCACAAGCCCCCATTTCCTCCGAGAACTGCACGATGTACGGGTACAGATTGTTGACGATATGGAGAATTTGCCCTGGCTTCAGTTTAATTTCCTGGTCCTTGCCAATATCCACTAGGTCAACGCTGGTTGGGTTGACTCCTATCTTTGGAGCAAAAGAAAATGCCAGAATTGGTGTTTTGTCGCCGAACCAGAACTTCCACACCCCTAAAATACGGCATCCATGGAAGGACATGTAGTATTTCCTACACACCCGAACAAGTGCCAAGCTGGCCATTTAAGCAGTGGACCACAACTGAGATGAACAAGTCTACTTCGTAGTAGGCGATCCAACACATGCACTACAACAGTACGAAACTTTAGAAAGGAATATTGCGTTGGATTCTGTGATATGTTAACTTAAAGTAGTTCATGGAAATAAATTTGCCTGTTCCCTCTTCCCTGATGCATTCACCTGCCTAACCCCCCCCAAAAGCCTCTATGTAAAAAAATGGGGCTCCTCCTGAACAATATGAAGTGGAGCATGTTCTTCCCAATTTTGGGAACCCTCCTCTCCCTGCAGAAGCCCCCTGTGCCCCACCCTATTGTTCACAGGGCAGCCCTCTGGAGAGGCTTTTGCAGGGGGAAGGAGAGGATCCTCAGTCTATAGACCTTCATCGACTTTCCTTCTATCCAATTCAATCTCTAGACTAAGATTTCAGTCCTATACATATGGACCTGGGAGTAAGTCCCATGGAATGAGGCTTATTTCTCAGTAGATTGTATAGGATTGTGCTGAAAGCCTCCAACAGGGAACAAGAGGGGTGGGGATCAGATAAATTCAACTTACTTTGGCTATTCCTCCCAGACTGGTATGAATTCTGGATGAAAGCCACTATATGAAAAGGAAGCGGAGTGGAATACACTTCCGCCAAGCAGGGCAGGTCTTAGAAACTGGTTGGGCAAAGCAATAAAGCACTCTTGTTACCTATAAAGTCAGTGAAACGTTAGCACACAGTGAAATGTTTGCTCCATGTGATGCAGATTATTTCCACTCAACTGGAGACAGCATTGCTGTCAAAGAGGGGGGCGGAATATGTCCTTCAGAACGTTGTTGGTGAATAGGGAAGCTTCTAAAAAAGGCCCCTTTGATGAGATTTGGTTCCAACTGATTTCTTAGGTTAATAACAATGCAGAGATGTGCTACCCAACTCATTTGCCATTGTAGAAAGGTTATGTTGGAACTGACTAATAGTCTGGGTACTTTTTCTTTTCTTTTCCTTATCTGCTCTTGATTGAGTTGTGTTATTTTCTGCATGTATTCTGTGTCTGCAGGCTGTACACTTTATGTGAACTTTTAAAGAAATAACAAAACTCTATTTTTAAAAGAGAGAGGTGGGGGGAGAACAGTACATCTTTGGCTTTATTTTTAAACACTGCCTCCTTCACTGAGGTCAACTCCTGGTCAGAAAATGAAGCCCCTCCCTGCAGCATCTAAAGATTGCCTTATCAGCCTTTGTTGTTGTTTAGTCATGTCTCTTCGTGACCCCATGGACCAGAGCACACCAGGCACTCCTGTCTTCCACTGCCTCCCGCAGTTTGGTCAGACTCATGTTCGTAGCTTCGAGAACACTGTCCAACCATCTCGTCCTCTGTCGTCCCCTTCTCCTTGTGCCCTCCATCTTTCCCATCATCACGCTCTTTTCCAGGGAGTATTGGAGCCTCAGCTTCAGGATCTGTCCTTAAGGAAATCAGGGCTGATTTCCTTAAGAATGGATAGGTTTGATCTTCTTGCAGTCCATGGGACTCTCAAGAGTCTCCTCCAGCACCATAATTCAAAAGCATCAATTCTTCAACAATCAGCCTTCTTTGGTCCAGCTCTCACTTCCATACATCACGACTGGGAAAACCATAGCTTTAACTATACGGACCTTTGTCGGCAAGGTGATGTCTCTGCTTTTTAAGATGCTGTCTAGGTTTGTCATTGCTTTTCTCCCAAGAAGCAGGCGTCTCTTAATTTCGTGACTGCTGTCACCATCTGCAGTGATCATGGAACCCAAGAAAGTAAAATCTCTCACTGCCTCCATTTCTTCCCCTTCTATTTGCCAGGAGGTGATGGGACCAGTGGCCATGATCTTAGTTTTTTTGATATTGAGCTTCAGACCATATTTCAGCCTTTAGTCAAACCCAAACAAAACACAAAGAAAAATATGCTAGCAGCCCCTCGCAGCCCACCCTTTTCCTGTAGCCAGAAAGAAGCAGCTTCCATTTTGCCCAGGTCTCCTTCCTTCAGGTCAAGTACCATATGGCTGCCTGCCACTATGGTTGCCTAGGCAATGACCCAGCACAGCTGTGAGACTGGCAGAGAAGTCTAAGCTGACAAAGAGGCCAGTCTCCAAAGGAGAAAGCAGCAGAGTTTTCTAAAGATACCTTAGCTAATAGGTGGGACTTAAATGACATGGGTTGAATGTAAGTGAAGATGTTCAATCTGTTCCAAACCTGGCAGAAAAGTGTTTTGAAGCAGGGCAATGAGTAATAGAAGTCTCGCCCCCTTTATTTTCCTACACTTTGTTGGGAAAAGGTGGTTGAGTTAATTCATTCGCAGCTGCAGCCGCTGCAGTGCTGCATTTATTCAAAAGAGTAACCTTCCATGGGCAAAAGGGCGAAACAACGCCAGGTCTTTGATCAGCAGCAGATACACTGCCCTTCCCGCACTCAGCAGGACCATATGTACCGACTGAAAATATCTCACATCTATCTCCAATACCACGGAAATCCAGGAAATGAGCCTATATTTGCAAGCTTTGCATTGTTCATTTTACCTCCATTTCTTTTTCCAAAGAATGAATCAACATGGGTTGTGGCTAGGGTTGCCAGACTCAATAGAGGACAGGACTTCTGTGCCTTTAATTGCCCTGCTCTCTTTTGAGTCTGGAAACCTTAAAGAGAAACCAGCAAATCCAATCATTCTGGACAATAACCATACGAGAAATCTGTAAGATAACTAAGCAAGTGCTAGAACCCACCCCAGAACTGGTCTTATTAAACATCTTCCAAGACAACAACGCCCACTCAGAATACAAAGAACTCATAACCCACCTACTGTCAGCAACCAGAAACATCATAACCAGACATTGGAAAGACCTGTCAGGAGTAAACATGGACCAATGGTATCAAGTAGTATGGGAAACAGCCCTACTAGAAAAACTAACCAGTAAGCTGAAACTGTCACGGGGACAAAAAGAAGAAGACACCTTCACCCCAATTTGGTTCCCCTTCATCACCTACACAGCCCAACAAGACAATGACAAGAACCTACCATCAGCATACAAATCAATATGGCTAACCTAAACAAAACACACACACACCCCACTCACACAAGAAACCGAAGACCACCACAGCCAAACACACATGAACTAGCACATCCTACGCCAACCCCCGACCTCTCTCACCAGGAAAGGAGAACAAGCGAACAACAGTGAACCTGCACATTCAACGCTGACACCGAACCCCTACACATAGCAAGAGAAAAGAGAAACATTGACACCCCACCCCACCCACCTCCCCCCTTTCCTTCCTAATGTCTCAACAATCAAGATTAATGTGTAAAAACAATACATGAGAAAAATACGAGACACTGTACTACCTTTGTAAACTAATAAAATCTTTAATAAAAAAAAAAGAGAAACCAGCAAACCCTTTGTTTAATTTCCAAGCAAAGAAAGGGTCTGCTGGTTTCTCTTTAAGGTTTCCAGACTCAAAAGAGAGCAAGGCAATTAAAGGCACAGAAGTCCAGAGCAAGGCAATTAAAGGCACAGAAGTCCTATCCTCTATTGCAGTGGTTCCCAACAGGTGGTCCGGGGACCCCCAGGGGTCCGCGAGCTATGCCAGAGGGGTCCTCAAGATCCTATTAGAATAAAAAAATATATTAACTATATTTCGTATGATAACAGATTTTTTGTTTTGGCCACTTCCTGCATGAGCAGAGTCTAGCGCAAAACTAGAATTAGATAGAGGCAGTAGTTCTGCTGTATGCCGCAAGGACTACAAGAAACTTGGAGATAAGGCAATGAAAAAGATCCTTCCATTTGCAACCACATATCGGTGTGAGCAAGCATTTTCTTCCATGTGTTTCATGAAAAAAACATATAGGAATCGGCTCGACATGCGGTCGGATTTCAGAGTGAAAGTTTCAAGTTTGGAACCTAATATTTCAGAAATAATGGACTCAAAGGACAGATTTAACTCATCTCATTAAGAACTGAAAATTAAAACTAATTGTATACTGATGGAGTACTCTGTTGTAACTGTAAAAAATGTATAAATATAAAATATAAAAAGACTCTTAATTTGGCTCTCACTTTTTAATTATAGGATTAGGAATTAATGGGGGTCCTTGTCACAATAGCGGCTCGATGAGGGGTCCTCGAGAAAATTTTGTTGGGAACCCCTGCTCTATTGAGTCTGGCAACCCTAGTTGTGGCAATAGAGGGAATGGACAGAAAAGGGGGAATTAAGTACTCAGTGATGGGCTCATTACATATAAGGCTTAGACCAGTCTTCGTCCACCTGGTGCCCCCTCCAGATGTTTTGGACTACAACTCCCATCAGCCCCAGCCAGTATGATGAAAGTTGTAGTCCAAAAACATAGGGAAGGCACCAGGTTGGCGAAGACAGTGACAGCCCTTGACCTCTGAAAGCGCCACCCAAAGCTCTTTTGGATTTCTGAGTGCACAGCAAAGTTATGCTTTCAAAGCAGATGAAACTGGCGTAAACCACAGGACACAAGCATTTCTATCCTTCCACTTAAGCTTCATAAAGTGCTCTCAGCATTGCTGCATGCGAAGGAAAGGACATACCTGTTTAACCTGGACATACCCTTTGTTGCAGTCTGCTTTTAGCTGTACTGAAAAGAAAAGTGACAGAGAGTGACATTAGGCCCCCCCCTATGCCCCAACATTTTATGCTGAAGGGTATACTAACCAGAAAGGACTGGGGATGGAGGACAGGGCGTGGGGGGGATCTAAACTTATAGAGAACAGGTGTATTATAAGCAGTGCATTTTTATGACATTATTTACTGGTATAGAGTATTGGCATCTCTTTCTTTTTGTATTTGTTTTTCTGCCCACAGCACTTTTATCAGCATATGAGTTCTGTAGACCTGGGAAGAAACCCCTTAAATTCGGGAGTCACTGCTAGTCAATGTAGATATTACTGAGCTAAATGGGTTAATGGTCTGACTCATAAAATTTCAAAGTTGGAAGGAATACCAAGAGTTATCTAGCCCAACCCCCTGCATTGCAGGAGTCACAGCTAATATTTTATTTCTGCAAGACACGTACAGGAACCATGTTTCTATCGGTTGGCCTGGCACTGCGACTCTACAAACAAGCTTGTTGTGACGGGTTGACTTCTCCACCAACTCTGTGTGCCAAATCAGGTGCAGTTGGTGGAAAGGGGAAGTCCAGCACCTCTGCCTCTTAGTCTTTATAAGGAGGGCTGAGTCACCTTCTTAATGCAGTTTGTACCTTGGTAGTCAAATGGAATCTGTTCCGGAAGTCCATTCAACTTCCAAAACGTTCAGAAACCCAAACACAGCTTCTGATTGGCTGCAGGAAGCTCCTGCAGCCAATCAGAAGCTGTGAAAGTGCCGTTGGACGTTTGGGTTCCAAAGTACGTTTGCAAACACTCACTTCCAGGTTTGCGGCATTCAGAAACCAAAATGTCCAAGTAGCAAGGCGTTCGGGATCCAAGGTACGACTGTGTTACCTACAGTGCAATCCTAACTATGCCTACTATGAAATAAGTCTTAACATTTTGCAAGTGGGGGTTAGGACTGCAGCCCTAGGAAGTTTAGTGGAAGCTCTTGGTCTTTTAGCCTCTCTATTAGCCCTATAGCAGCACCCCCTGCAAACTATTTAGCTTCAAATCACTTATGACATTACACCAAAAGAAATCAATCCTAAGCATTTTTACTCAGAAGTGAGGACTACTGAGTTTAATAGGAGTTACTCCCTAGCATGTTTAGGATTGCAACCTTCATCTCCACTTTACCTTGTCTTCGGGAACACTTCTTGTCTGTTATCTCTGTTTCGGGCCCACGCCCTATCACCACCATTTCTAAATGTGGCAGTTTAATTCGCTGACAGGCTCTATCTTTGCTCACAAGCCAGCACACATGCATTGTGCTCAGGGGAGAAAAGAAAGAAGGAAAAAAAACTCAGTTTTACTAAGTGAATCTTAAATTCAACTCGGGAACAAGCAAGCCACACGTTTTCCATAAAATCTATTATTTTATTTTACAGCGCTCACTGGATAGGTCTTAATCTTGCATTCGGTGTAGTGGGTGCAAGTTTGTGGAACTCCCTCCCAACTGAGATTAGACAGGCACCCTCCTTGCTGAACTTTAGGCACATGACTAAGACTTTCTTGCTCAGTCCAGAGGGAATATTAAGGTAGTGTTTTGTTCTGTGATGAATTGTTGTTGTTTTATCACCCAACTTTCTGTGGATTGTTTTTATGCACACAATTCAATTTCTCTGCAGGTGGAAGAAAACCGAGACTTACAGAACACAAATACTTCATCGGTGCAGAAACAGCATTAAGATACAGAATAGTTTAAAATATTACATGCACAAGACCAATCAAACCTCAACTATTTACCTAAAAATGTCATATTAGAACTGGTAGGATTTAATTGCAAATAAGTATGCTTAAGCTCCATAAACAAAAATGCAGAGTTCTATATCCTAAAAGGACAAGCAAGCACTTGACTAAACGCATTGTAACAGTGTTGTTTATACATATACACTTGAATATAACCTGTAGAACAATCTCATTGCTTTTTAACATTTACTACTCTAACACATTTATTAAGCCTCAGCTTTGAAGTATGCCTGTAATTTCCAACTAAAGGTAAAGGTAAAGGGACCCCTGACCATCAGGTCCAGTCGTGACCGACTCTGGGGTTGCGCGCTCATCTCGCATTATTGGCCGAGGGAGCCGGCGTATAGCTTCCAGGTCATGTGGCCAGCATGACGACTAGGAACCCACAAATTAGTTCTGGTCTCCTACAGGATAATTGCTTCAGAAGGAAGTTCCTTCAGGAGCAAGGTTGGGAACCTGCCTCTGACATGCATATTTAAGATTTTTGGTTGATGAGGCTCTAAGTTTTGCCTGCGACTATTAACCAGGGCACAGGGCTATGTGCATGAATACAAATGCTAAATGAATACAGTTAAGCTGAAGTAACTGTTCATAGGAATTCAGCTATGATAATAGAAACAAATGAATTGTGACTGTAGTCCTAAACATGCCTACCATGGTTTAATGGGTCCTACTTCAAAGTACAGTAAACATGTTTACAAATGCACTGTCTATAGTTTCCCCCCCCCCATAACAAGATTCAACTGTGAAACAGTGATTAATTTGCTTTCATTTTAACCAGGGCTCACCCTGCAAAGCCCGTCAGAAATTGGGAGTAAGGGACAAGAACAAAATTAAAGATTATTCTTAGGTTTCCTATTATAATTCCCAATTTCTTACTCAGTTCAGAAATGCAGATGAATCCCGAATAAGTAAATAGAATGCCTTGTGCGCAAGTGGATATTTTGAATGGGAAGCAGTGTGCAGCAGCTTCTTTGTGTGATTCAAAACAAATGTTTTGGGGTGGTCCAATGGTTATTGTCAGGGTGAGGGAGCACAGCTAGTCAACTCATTCCTCTTCAATACATGCAGCGTAAAAGGAGGACATCACACTTTACAGTGAGTTGCACACAAAATCGGTTTTAAACTAGATTATTGGCATACAGCCACTTATAGGGCACACAGAGGCTTCCTGGAGATATAGGCCTATGATTTGGGGTGATTTTTGGAGTGTGGGTATGTTCAAATCCCAGTTCCTTCCTTCAGGTTATTGTTCTGCTTACCACTTACCCAATATTAGAGCTCTTAAGAACTCAAAAGGCCTGCATACTTTTTTGGCTGGCCTAATAAAAGTTATGGCTTTTGCATCCTTGTTCCCATTTCCCAAGAAATAAATTCCAAGGAGTTCAATGCGCAGTGAACTTCAGCATGAAATAAATAGCTGCAGATCAGGAATTGTGGGTGGGTGGCTCTGGGTAGAATGAGCCACTGCCTGAGTGCACACAAAGGGTGCGCTGAATTTTCCAACTTTCAAATTCCTAAAATGAGGGGTGCTAAATAAACGTTTTAACGTGACTTGGGAATTCAAAAGTATTTGGTTAAATTAATACAATTCAGTTTTGCGTGGCAAGTAGCATATTACCAAGTACTTGCCCGTTATATTAATATCATTTACATTATGTATTTTTATTACTACTTAGCATTGCCTGACAGCTTCAGAAAGTAACATTTAAACTCTTGGGTTTCCCCAAAACAGTTTATGTGCTTCACCAAGTGTACTCTCTTAGGAAGCTAAATGTTGCCCGATCACAGAAATAACTGCAGCTTTTAATTCCTCACACCCGAAAACGTATTTTTAAGACCCCCCCCCACAGAAGAAATTTGCAAAAATTAAGTTTCAGCCCCTAAAATGACACGCCCCACCCCCATACTAGCATGGCAAAATTTGAGACAGGAGAAATGACAACAGTTTGGGCCATCTGGAGACAGTCGTCATTTTTCCAGACTCCCCTCTCTTCCCTTCCGGCCTTCGATACGTCGGCCGCCTCCCATAACACACCCCAGCGGCACCGCCCGGCCCCCGGCTACTCCTGCCCGCCGCCCGGCCGGCCCGCACCCGGGCTTCCGCTCACCTCCACGCTGCCATTGCCGCCCGCCTCCGCTGGAACGCCGCTGTCCAATAGCCGCTCCCTTTGCGGTCCGGAAGCCAATCAAACCCGCTCTTTCGATTCCGCGTGTAGAGCGCTGCGCTCGCCGGCTGGAAGGCGTCCCCAGCCTACTCCTACCGGTAGGTGCAAGGAAGTTTGCTCGCTCGGTGGAGCTGCTTGTGAGCCGCATTCAGTATGGGGAGGTTGGAGCGGTTGGATTTCCCTAGGGGTGCGGGGACCACCCGATTGCATTGCACTAATATTCTTCACCTCATTTTTGCTTAGCTAGTTCAATGCAAAGCCTTAATAAAAAATGCAGGTAAAAAAAAGGTATGCCAGGCTAATTTTAAAGAGCCAGCTTTTTAAATTGTTTTTTATATAACGTAACTTCCGTATGCTATATTAGCAGTATAAGTAGCAAAATTATGTTAATATAATTTTGTATTGTAATTGTTGTAGGCGATCCTACCATTGTGATTGCAAATGATAAAATATATCGCGGCAGAAATTCTGTGTTCAATGCAAGTAGACACTCTGGTACTTCTCAGTAGACGCGTGTGTGATCGCCATTCTTTATTCCAAAGCACCTCTGTGCCTTTGAATGCATTTGAATGCAATAAATGTTTACAGAAATCAGCTGAAACTTCGTTTTGCTATGTCACAGAGTCCTTCACTGGGGGAAAAAGCATTTACTGTATTAGGAAGTTGTGTGGCAAGATGTAAAAGTGGGACATTTAATCATTGTGTAGGAGAGGGTATTTGAGCAGGTGTAGCTTGCCTGACAAGTTACTCCTGAAATTTCCTCCTACATAACTATTTCGGATATACTGTGAACTTCCTGTAAAAGTGGTGTTTAAAACTCCACCTTCTGCTGGTCCACAATGCTTATGTTGTGTCTGATGTTTGTCTCATTGTGTTAGCTACTAGGATAGGAACTGTAGTTTGCCCTCATAGAATTAAAAAGGTAAAGGAAGTATTACCATTTACATTTGTGAGTTACTTTTTACACACACTACGATCAAGTAGTGTATAAATTTTATTAAGCAAACAAATAAATAAAACCCTCATGTTCTCCAGGCACGACAACTAGGAAGGAACAAGATCCTATAGCAGAAGCCTATCCACGGCCAGCACATTTTGCAAAGCTAAGCAGGGTCCAGTATGGTTTCAAATTGGATGGGAGGGAGGGAGGGACACACCGTGTCTGCATTGTAGGGGGTTGGACTCGATGACCCTTCCAACTCTACCAGATATCTTGGACATACGGGACAAGAGGTTGCAAGTTAACGGAACCGTTGCCTGTACAAGAAGCGAACAGCGGCCATTGTGAGCGCCATGTTTCTTTGTCAGCGCGGGCCCCGCTGCATTTTGGAACTTGTAGTCTTCCTTTATACCAAGGGCGGGGGAGAGAAGGAGAGGGGGGCTTGGCACGACCTGATAAGGGCCGCCTCTGGTGCATGACGGGATTTGTAGTGTCCTCCGATGACGTAATTGCCCGCGAGGGGAGGAGCTGGCTTTTCGCGTTGCCGTTTGGCAGAAAGCCAGCGAATGAGAAACACTGAGCGTAGGAGGCGGAGGCGGTGCTTCCGGGAATGGGCGGTGCTTTCTTGAGAAAGGAAAAAACTCCCCGGATACTGACTAGGCTGAGACCGGCTCGGAACTTTCTAGAAAAGTCGCGGCTTTGCCTTGCCTTCTGTGTGAGAGGAAGCGGCAGGCTGGTTGCTCGGCTCCCTCAAGCGCTAGACTTCGTTTGGTATTTTTTTTTTAATTTCTCGGCCGGGGCGCGAGCGTATGGTGAGTGAGGGCCGAAAAGCTTCCCCCCCAAAAAAATTATCCCACCGGGGCCCGCTGCTTCCCCCCCCCCCAAATTATCCCACCGGCGCCCGCTGTTCCACACAGAACGGGCGGGCAGTTGCGCGGTTGCTCTCCCCCCCCCGCTTGTGTAAGGAAAGGGGGAGGGAATCTGGCGCACGCCTGGTCAGCTGACGCCGGTATAGCGTGGGGAGGGGGGGAAGAGGAGGGAAAAATGTGACTGAACTTTCCCTAAGGAGGGAATGTGAGAGGGGGGGGATCTAGTTGGGCCGTTGGTGGTGGGGAGGTTGCCATGAAGCCGGTCGTGACCGTTCTCCAGGAGGCGACCCCTTTGAAGCACAAAAGGTGTGCGTGTGTTCAGCTGTGGGGTGACTTCTCGTCTTCCTAAGCATGGAGTGGTGCTCGCCTCCCCATTTCCGTCTGTAGGGGGGAGGGTAATGCTGTTTTAAGTGGGGTGGGGTGGGGAGAAGCAGGAAGAGTCTCTCGTCAGATGTTGTGAACCGCCCTGTGATCGTCAGGCGGAGGGAAGTGTACAAATTTAATATAAAGTTGGGCATCTCTCTGTAGTGGTCTCAGGTTGGGTGTGAGTTTGTGAAGTGGTTGGGGGGGGGCGGGAAGGCCAAGGTTTTGAGATGGAACTAACACCACCCCCAAAAAAGGTGCTTTTAAGGGGTTTGGTGGGGGAGGGGTTTAGAAGCCCACATTGTCACGTGGACGGTATTTTGTATGGAAGTTTGTATGAAAAGGCCATTGCCTTTAAAGGTAAAAGCTATTGGGGTCTGATAGTCCTAAAGGTGTTTGCTTTAATAAGCATTTGGGAGACAGGAATGTGGGATGCAAAGGGTTAAGTGCAGTCAAGTCACAACAATCCCTAGATAGTCCACTTGGAGGACTGAGGAGGAGGATATGACTAAGCGTAGTTTCCTCTTCCTTCACATGCAAATGAGTTGAGGAAGTGGCAGATAAATCCTGAAGGAAACAGCCATTTTCCCTCTCTTGGACCAGACCTCTTGGACTACACACATCTTAGTGAGTCTCTCCCTCAAGGCCTCCAGCCTAGAGAGAGAGATGAGATGGAGTCTCACTTCTTATAAGTGAACTTCACAATGTATATATTACCTTTTAACTAAGCAAGTCTACCTCTTGAGTGTGCTGTACCTCGAGATGCTTGTAAGTAAACATCTTTTATACTTTTAAGAGCATTGTGTTGTGTCTTTCCTTTTAAGAGGGAAAAAGGGGAAATACCAGGAAAATACACTTTATTTTAGTGGCTTAAATCAAGCCTGCGCAAACGTTCTTCTGCTGTGTATTTTGCAAAAGGGGAATGTTTTACTCTGCTAAAGTTTTGTGCTTGCTAGCGCAAGCGGGGATAGGATATATTAAACAATATCTCCTCATCCACATTCCTGAACATTCCCACATAGGGTTATGGGCCCAGAGTTGCGTATTTTGTGTATTTTTGAAGGATTGATTTGGATTGTGATTTTGAACTCTGTAGGATTTTTCCAGTTAGGATTTCCTGGTTGAGCACATGGTCTCTTTGTTCTGCAGTGTGCTTGGGGGATTAACTACCCCTCCCCTCCCTCAGAGTTTACAGCACTGAGAAAGCTCAGAGGTAGTGAAGATATTTTTGAGATTTTGAATTTGATTTTTGAAAGATTTTTGAATTTTGGAAATTTTTGAAGTTTTAAGATGGCAAGCTCCAGTTTTGATAGTGAGGCAAGACCAAGTTTTATGCTGCTGGATGACAATAATTTTGTGCAGTGGAAGCAGCGCGTTTTAGTTTATCTTGCTGCTAGGCGTGTTCTGCAGGCCATTAAGGAAGAAAAGCCTACAGGAACCGATGCAGAAGCTTTAGCTAAGATAGAAGCTTGGAGTATTAAAAATGATGAAGCCAAGCACATAATTTTGAGCAGTTTGAGGAATGAGCATCTATCAATGATAAATTTTGAAGATGATGCATCTAAGATCCTAGAGGACATTGAACGCATTTATGCACAATCTACAGAGAGTTCCTATAGATACTTGTTGGATAAGTTACTCAAGTTGAAGATGAATTCTAGAGAAGAGTTTACAGAGCATTTTAAGAATTTTTCTGAGATTGTTCAAAGAATTGCCCTTACTCCCAGAGCCTTTGATGATGTGACTAAAGTAACGTTTATGCTTGCATCATTGGGACCTACGTTTGCTCCATTTAAAAGTATAATGGATCACACAAAGGATTTAACTTTTAATGAGCTTATCAACCATTTAAGAGAGGAATGCAGAGATAGCCTTGATTCTCAAGAAAGGAATCCAAGGAGGAAGGATAGCAGCTATGCATCCAAGCATTTTGGAAAGTCCAGACAGACATCTAGAGAAATAATTTGTTTTAAATGCAATGGGAAAAACCACATAGCAAGGAACTGCAAGAGTCAAAATGGGGATAAAGTTGAATCCCACCCCTCAAAACCACAAGGTGTTAAGAAGGGGAGTCATGAGCAAACCATGTTGATGCAGGAGAGGAGTTTAGCTGTCCAGGATTGTGAAAATAAGCGCAATAAGTGGATTCTTGACAGTGGAGCGAGTTCTCATTTCTGTTATGAAAAGGAGTATTTTAATGAGATTAATGGGGATGAAACCTCTGAAATTGAGATTGCTGATGGCAACATTGTAAAGGCAATTGGTTCAGGAACTGTGAATTTGAAATTCAACGTAGATCATGAAACAATTAATACTAAGATAACTGAAGTTAAGTTTGCACCAAAGCTTAATTGCAACTTACTCAGCGTGTCCAGTTTGGACAGGAAAGGTTTTAAAATTACATTTGAAAAAGGACAATGTATTGTGACTAAGCATGATGAAGTTTATGTTCAAGGCACACTAAAGGATGGTGTATATGAGCTTAATGTTTCAGAGAACCAGCAGAACCAGTCTGCAAAGGTGGCGCAACCAAGTCAAAAGGACGAAGGAAGTCTGGAACTCTGGCACAAGAGACTTGGACACAGAGACACCAACGTTATTCTGGAACTACAGAAAGGTGATCTTGTGAGAGGTCTGCAGGTAAAGCAAAGCAACACAAATACACCAACATCAAAATGTATAACTTGTGTTAGTGAGAAAGCAACTAAACCTTCTTTCCCACGTTGTGCAGAGAAGAGAAGCACTAAAGTATTGGACATTGTCCATACAGATCTATGTGGACCAATGAATGTGTCTTCTCTAGGAGGTAATAAATATATTTTGATATTTTTGGACGATTTCTCGAGATTCTGCGTAGCCTACTTTATCAAGGAGAAGAGTGAGACAGTGGAATTGTTCAGGGACTATCTTAACATGGTCAAGAACAAGTTCCAGCGAGCCCCTTCCATTTTAATGTCCGATAATGGTGGGGAATTTTGTTCACATGAGATGCAGGCCGTCATGGCTAGAGAAGGCATATCACACGTGACCACAGTTGCCTACACACCCCAACAAAACTCAATTGCAGAGAGGAAATTTAGATCCATTTTGGAAATGACAAGGTGCATGCTAAAGGAAGCTAACTTGTCACACAGGCTGTGGGGTGAAGCGGCTCGTTGCTCAGTCTATCTTCAGAACAGACTGCCCACAAAAGGCGCAGAGCGCACACCATTTGAACTTTGGCATGGAAAAGCCCCAAATTTGTCACATATACGTGTATTTGGAAGTTTGTGCTACTATCATGTGCCCAAGGAGCACAGACACAAACTTGATTCCAGAGCGAAGGCAGGGATCCTAGTTGGGTACGCTTCTGGAGGAAAAGGATATAGAGTCTTGGATCCGCAAACTGGCAAGACAAGTTCGCAGCATGTAATTTACTTCGATGAGCAAGGCAAAGTTGATACAAAGGACACTGCCATTGATTGTTCCAAGGAGCCACAGGATGAGGAATTTGTGATTTTTCCTTTTGAACCAATACAAAGTACTAATCCAACTTCTAGTGTCGTAGCACCCCCTATAGGTGACACCCGAGAAGACGTGGAGGTCCAGGCCCCTGGCAGCACCAGAGACGAAGATGATGACGAGCAGCTGTATGGGGATATGCCACTGCTGGAGGAGGATGAGGAAGCTGATGCGGTCGAAAGACCAGAGGTCAGACGCTCATCCAGAACCAACAGAGGTGTTCCACCATTACGGCTGTCCTACCTTACAAGGTCGGCGTCTCCACAGGAACCTTCCAAATGGGAAGAGATAGAGAGGATGCCACCAGATGAAGCCAGTCTCTGGAGGAAAGCTGCTCAGGAGGAGATAGATGCACTTCATCGGAACAGGACCTGGACACTCACAGAACTACCTCCTGGTAAGGAAGCAATTGGAAGTAAATGGGTGTTCAAGGTTAAAAAGGGTTCAGAAGGGGAGGTGCAACGCTACAAAGCTAGGCTTGTGGCACAAGGTTTTTCCCAGAAGTATGGAGAGGATTACGATCAAGTGTTTGCACCGACAGTTCGATACAGCAGTGTCAGACTACTTTTAAGTATTGCAGCATCTAAGCAAATGTCAGTTTACCATATTGACATTGCGACAGCCTTTCTTCACGGCGAAATTTCTGAGCAGATTTATATGAAGCAGCCCAAAGGTTTCATTAAACCAAATGAGGCACATCTAGTGTGCAAGCTGCAGAAAGGACTTTATGGTTTGAAGCAAGCAGCGAGGGCTTGGAACCAGAAACTCCATGAGATGCTGGTGCAGCTTGGGTACAAGCAAGGGACTGCTGATAAGTGCTTGTACACCAAACAAAGGAATGGACAGTTTTCGTACATTTTAGCCTTTGTTGACGACCTTTTAATTTCTACGTCAAATGAGAAAGACTATAAAGACATAGTCAAACACCTCAACAGGGAAGTAGAGGTCAAGGAACTTGGAAAAGTGAAATACTACTTGGGAATTCAAGTTGAGAGAGAAGAGGATGGATCGTTCTTACTCAGCCAAAGGCAAAAGATAACTGAACTGATTGAAAGCATGCAGATGCAGGACGCACACCCAGTTGCGACACCGATGGCCACAGACTTCTTGAAGAATCAACAAGGTTCGAAGTTGCTGCCAAACAACACGCAATACAGGTCAGCGATTGGCAAACTTTTGTATTTGGTTACCACATGCAGACCTGACCTGGCAAGTGCAGTGGGGATCCTAAGTAGGAAAGTAAGTTGTCCCACTGAGCATGATTGGGCTGGAGTTAAGAGGGTTGTTCGTTATCTAAAGGGAACCATGGACTGTAAATTAAAACTGCCAGCTGTCAGAGACCCTAAACTGCTTGGGTACACTGATGCGGATTGGGCTGGGGACAATAAGGATTATAAATCCACAAGTGGCTATGTTTTTATGTATGGGGACGGAGCTATTGCATGGGGCAGCTATAAACAGAAATGTGTAGCTTTATCGTCCACAGAATCTGAGTACATTGCGGCTTCGGAAGCTTGCAGAGAGATCCCCTGGCTGGATCAGCTCCTGAAGGACTTTGGCGTGCCAAGAACGGGACCTGTCAGCTTGATGGAGGACAATCAGAGCAGTATGAAGCTGACACAAAGTGAAAAGTTCCTTGCACGCACCAAACACATTGGGGTCAGGTACCACTACATACGCCAGGTGATCGAGGATGGACTTGTTGAAATGTGTTACTGCAACACTGACCAGATGACTGCAGATGTCCTAACAAAGCCCCTGCCAAGAGAGAAGTTCCAGGATCTTCGTGGCAAGCTGGGACTCTTGGGTGGTTGATTAAAGTTATTTATGTATGTTTTTGTGTATGTTGTGAATTGCCTGAGAAGGGGTTTGTGGGATGCAAAGGGTTAAGTGCAGTCAAGTCACAACAATCCCTAGATAGTCCACTTGGAGGACTGAGGAGGAGGATATGACTAAGCGTAGTTTCCTCTTCCTTCACATGCAAATGAGTTGAGGAAGTGGCAGATAAATCCTGAAGGAAACAGCCATTTTCCCTCTCTTGGACCAGACCTCTTGGACTACACACATCTTAGTGAGTCTCTCCCTCAAGGCCTCCAGCCTAGAGAGAGAGATGAGATGGAGTCTCACTTCTTATAAGTGAACTTCACAATGTATATATTACCTTTTAACTAAGCAAGTCTACCTCTTGAGTGTGCTGTACCTCGAGATGCTTGTAAGTAAACATCTTTTATACTTTTAAGAGCATTGTGTTGTGTCTTTCCTTTTAAGAGGGAAAAAGGGGAAATACCAGGAAAATACACTTTATTTTAGTGGCTTAAATCAAGCCTGCGCAAACGTTCTTCTGCTGTGTATTTTGCAAAAGGGGAATGTTTTACTCTGCTAAAGTTTTGTGCTTGCTAGCGCAAGCGGGGATAGGATATATTAAACAATATCTCCTCATCCACATTCCTGAACATTCCCACAAGGAATGCTGAAACTATGAGAGAGACTGGAAATATCTCTAGCTTACTGTGTTTGTTTGATGCATTTTTAATGTCAATTGTCAATGTTATCCTTCCCTGCCCCTTCCTGTTACAGGTATCAGCTGAACCATGGTGAAGGAGACCACATACTATGATGTGCTTGGGGTAAAGCCCAATGCCTCCCAAGAGGAGCTGAAGAAAGCTTATAGGAAATTGGCACTGAAATATCATCCTGATAAGAATCCTAATGAGGGCGAGAAGGCAAGTGTGCAAGCCCCTTCCCTACTACAGACATTATGCCAATTAGTTTTGTGAAACATGCTTTATCTGCTGACTACTTGTTTGTATTGTACCTAATGGCTGTGAATTTAGAGTGGGTTGGATTCTGGTACCCTGGCAGTAATACATATCCTCTTCCCAGAATGTGACATAACAGTCTGATACTGATTAATGTTTATCTTATCTAGGTCTATTTCTCCATGCTATTAGTTTGAGCATGTGACATACTTTAGAATTCGGAGGTGGTGAGCAGAGAGCTAATATTGCTTAATGAGAAGCTATTGGTACTTGTACACCATCTTATATTTATAACTTACTGTTTTGTGCAAAACAGCCCCTCTATAGTGCAAATGGATATCAGAACGTTGATCAGTTCAAGGCTTTTTAAGACTAAATGCCTTGTCTTTTACTTTTAAGAAGCTTAAATTCAAAAGCATGACTGCAGTCCCTGCGAATTCTGAAGTTTCACAAATGGAAAGGCTGACCATCTTAACCTTTAAAAATTTCACATTGATGCCAAATGTGATTTAAAAGGCCTGACTTTAGTCTTCAACATAGGGTGCACGGTGGCTCCTTAAGGTAACATGTGCATATAGCCAGCTAGATTGCTGTAGAACATTAAGTTCAGATAGTGGTGCTAAATAAATGTTACACTAGTACGGGTAATCTTCTGTGAATATTCTGTAAAGAGATGAAGCTTTTCTTTTCTTTTTAATCTTGTAGTTCAAACAGATTTCCCAAGCCTATGAAGTGCTTTCTGATCCTAAGAAAAGAGAGTTGTATGATAAAGGTGGTGAACAAGCTATAAAAGAGGGTGGTACTGGAAGCGGCTTTGGATCACCCATGGATATATTTGATATGTTTTTTGGAGGTGGTGGAAGAATGCAAAGAGAAAGGAGAGGTAATGTCCAACTTTTTTGAACTAGTTCATGGAAGTGATTGTAGTTCAGTCAATAAAAGCAAATTGCATGGGCAAAGAGAACAGCTCCTCAGATTTCCATTTGAAAGTAAAGGTGGCCTACTCATAAGGGTAAGATCTTATTAATATCATGAGTTGCTTTGGTGACTCCAGTTAAAATAAATTCAAATCTTAAAAGACTTAACTTTTATTAAAATGTCCATTTGTAGTACTTATAAGGTGCTTCAAATTTTAGTTTCTGATACTTGAAAGTTACTAATGTGGAACTTCAGGTATAGAAATGCTAAAAGTTTAGCTACAAAGAGTGTTTTTTTAAATAATAAAAAACACCTGATTTATATCGCATCCCAAAAGAGTTTTCTGACTTGTATGTAAGCTATTCATGTTTACTTGGAAATGTTCCACTAAGCTCAATATATTACTATTTCGTAAATGTGCCTAAGATTGTAACCTTGGAGTGCAATTCTAATCTCCCATGTTGGTGGCTGTAGGGGATTACAATGATGCTTTGGTTTCTTTCCACTGGTAGAAAGGAGAACTATGCAGGGGGAGGGGTGCTTTACCCAATTTTGACTTCTGGGTGGAAAACTACCATCAGCAGTTGTTCTGCAGTGTTAGCAAGCAGTATGCTCTGGAACAGGCAGGGAATGAAACACCAGTGGTTCTGGATCTACTGGATCCAAAATCCTAAAGATCTCTGAGGATTAGTTTCCTTCCTAGAGTTGGTATAGCAAAAAGTCTTCCCCATCCCCATTCTGCTCTTGCACAGCCAACTAGCCAAGCTTTGTCTGTGGTGCTAGATCTGCCATTTTACTTCTCCCCAGCTCCTCATTAGGATTGTTCTGACCATTTCTCAAGAAATCCAGCTTTCCCTTTAAAGATCAAGCAGCACAGAACTCCCTCCCTTACAGTGGGGCCAGGGATCTTGCTTAATGTCAACTAGCAGCGATCACAGTTGAAACTTATTGTAGAATGGCTTCTCAGGTTGGAGAAAAATAAATTTAAAAGTTGAAATGTATTGGTAAGCAGGAATTTGATGGATCTTTGAGAACGTAACCTGAACTGAAATAAAACCAGATGCCTGCCATATTGGTCTTCAACAATATGCCTTTCCTTACAGGTAAAAATGTTGTCCATCAGTTGTCAGTTACTCTAGAAGACTTGTACAATGGAGCAACGCGAAAACTGGCTCTACAGAAGAATGTCATTTGTGACAAATGTGAAGGTACACTGATAAATTTTTGTTCTTAGGGGTAGGGGAGATGAAAAAGTCATATTGGAAACAAAGTGCAGTTGTAACGGGGGGAAATATGTAGTGATCTTGTGCTTATTTTCTTTGATGCTGTTCTCTAGGCCGAGGCGGCAAGAAAGGTGCTGTGGAATGCTGCCTTAATTGCCGAGGAACAGGCATGCAAATTAGGATTCATCAGATAGGACCCGGAATGGTTCAGCAGATCCAGTCTGTCTGTATGGAATGTCAGGGCCACGGGGAGCGCATTAGTCCCAAGGACAGGTGTAAAAGCTGCACTGGAAGGAAGATTGTTAGAGAGAAGAAAATCCTGGAAGTTCATATTGATAAAGGTATGTGTCTCATTTTGGGTCTGTAGTTTTAAACCCAATTATCTTTGAGGGAGAAAGTATGGAGAACTTTCAGAAAAGTTACAGAAGAATAGCTGCTACTATTGCAGCCTACTTGGTAATAGAAGTAGCCTGCAGGTAATGTAGCCAAACACCCGATATAATCTGGATAAGTTGCAGAATTGCATTAGAATCACCAGAGTCAAGAAACATACCTGTTAATGTCTATAATACTATGGTATTTTTGTCCTGTTTCTCCATCTTACATGGTGCTTTTGCAATAGGAATGAAAGATGGTCAGAAGATAACTTTTCATGGTGAAGGCGACCAAGAACCAGGATTGGAGCCAGGAGATATTATCATTGTCCTGGATCAAAAAGACCATTCTCTGTTTACAAGGTAAATTTGTGATCGTGCTGCTATAGCAATTTTAACTATGTTAATATGTAACGGCTGGTTTTTATATGTATATGTTTCCAGTCTCAGGGTTTGTTTATTGGATGAGAGGAAGGTTTTAATATTCTAATTCAGTGAGAATAGAGGATAGCTATAAAGGAACAAAGTTAAAAATCAAATCATTACTCTCTTAGAGATGGGGCAGCTACTATAGGTCTTCAGGAGTAACAAATGGAAATCAGGTGGTGGGGAACCACTTTTGGCTGGAGTACCAGATCTAAAAGTGACTAGGCCTTCATGAACCACAGTGATGGGTGTAGCTTAGTGTACTCCTGATAGTTCTTTCGCCGCCATGGCTCGTGTTTAAAGACACATATGCAAAGGAACCACTGGGAACATAAGCCGATTCCCAGTTGTTCCTTTGTAGCTGTGGATTTACCTGTGCTGTGCCTGATGAAAAAAATCTGAAAACAAGCTGTTCCTTGATACAATTCTAGCCACAAGATTCTGTAGCTTGAGAGTACCTTCCCCACTGACTGCTAATGAAGAAGACAGAGATAGCATGTGGCTAGTGTAGGGAAGCCTCATTGTTTGATAAACCCTCAGCCTTAAGTTTGCATTAGTATCCATGGTGGTGGGTGGGTGCAGTTTTGCCTTGCTAGTTGGTAAAATAGTCATCTACTGGGCGATACTGACTTTCTTGAAAGCAGGCTTGGGAGATGTGGTGAAGCTCTGAAAATCAGGGGTGACTGGATGTAGTTGCTTTTCAGTTAAATACATTACGTTCACATCTATAATATCCATTTTAGCAAAGCTAACCACTTAGAAATAGAACAGACATAGAAACATAACCACCCCACCCCCTATTCCCCCTCTTCTCCCCCTTTTCTTCCTAACATAACATTCTATGTATCATTAATGTCTCCTAACAAATGAAACTGAATTGTAGGAATCATTACTTGAAGAATGAGGCATCACACTGTTTTGTATACTTAAGAAATATTTAATAAAAACATTTTTAAAAGAAAAACAAATAGAACAGACAGCTGCAATAGCATTTCCCACCCCCCACCCCTTAAAACAGGGTCTTGAATGGCTCTAGGATCAGAGTAAACTATGGGGTGCTTCCAGTCTTGCAGGAGTAAGAATTGCTTCTACAACAAAATGTGTAAAGACTGTATGAGTGATGTTCTCAGAACTGTGATCTGGATTTGAACTTCCACATTTTACTTCAATAGTATGCTTAACTCAGGAGCAGCCAGTGTTGTGCCCTCCAGATGTTGCTGCACTACAGCTCCCCTCACACCTCACTATTGACTATGCTAGCTGGGGGCTGATGGGAATTGTAGTCCCAACACCACTTGGAAGGCATCCTGTGGCAGATAGTTCTTTTTTTCTACAGACGAGGTGAAGATTTGGTCATGAGCATGGATATCCAACTAGTTGAGGCGCTGTGTGGTTTTCAGAAGCCAATTACAATGCTGGATAATCGAACCATAATCATTACTTCTCATCCTGGTAAGTATTACTTGAGAGCAGGTATTTTGGTATATTTTCCTATTGCTTACTGTGGGTGGTAAAACTTCCAAGTAATATTTTGAGCTAATAATCATCACATGAAAATGAAGTGTGCTCAAATCTATGGAATGCAGACTTGTGACACAACAAATACTGTATCTATGTCAAACCTAGTAGTGATATACCAGCTGCTGAGATCCACAAGTGAGGAGGGTGGTGTTGCATTCAAGTCTTGTGTGAGAGCTTTCACCTGCCATCTGGTTGGCCACTGTGAGATCAGTATTCTTGGTGGCTCTTTGGCCTGATGTTGCAGGGCTCTTAATATCTTAGAAAGCTAGTATTATGTATAAAGGTAAAGGGACCCCTGACCATTAGGTCCAATCGTGACCGACTCTGGGGTTGCGGCACTCATCTCGCGTTATTGGCTGAGGGAGCTGGCGTACAGCTTCCAGGTCATATGGCCAGCATGACAAAGCCACTTCTGGCGAACCAGAGCAACACACGGAAATGCCGTTTACCTTCCCGCTTTAGCAGTACCTATTTATCTACTTGCACTTTGACGTGCTTTCGAACTGCTAAGTTGGCAGGAGCTGGGACCGAGCAACGAGAGCTCACGCCATCGCGGGGATTTGAACCGCCAACCTTCTGATCGGCAAGCCCTAGGCTCAGTGGTTTAACCCACAGCGCCATCCGCGTCCCAGTATTATGTATAGCGCTGTACAAATAGCATTTCAGTGATAGACTCCTGTTGCCTTGGAGAAATGTCACCATCACTTACAGCTGTTCTTTGACATGATGAAATGGAAATAAAGTTTGCAAATAGATGTTGGAAGTACTCTTAATACACTATTGAACATTAATCCTGGCTTGATTTGTAAGCAAGATCTCTTCTGTTCGCCAGTTTCTGCTTCCAATACTTGCTGATATCTGTGCAAAATGAAGTTTCACTACACTTTTCTGCATGAAATAACTACTTCTTCATGGTTGTTTGTGCACCTTCATTCTCTCTTGCCTTGCTAGATCTATTAAATTTTAAGCATTTCTCACAGGGAGTAGTCTTACTACTCTGCACAGAGCGTATTATAATGCTAATAAAAATAGGTCTATTAATGAGGATAACCCTTTATGCTTTTGATTCTTAGGTCATATTGTTAAACATGGAGATATTAAGTGTGTACTGAATGAAGGAATGCCCATCTATCGCAGGCCATATGAAAAAGGCCGTCTGATCATTGAGTTCAAGGTAAGATGCAGCTGTCAAAAGCCACTGATGAAATGAAATTTCTTCGGTAAAGTTTCTTCTACTCATGCTAGAAAATACTGCCATGTGAGATTTTAATATATTGTGCTTTAAAGAAAAAGTTGACATTAATTTACATAGCTACACAAATGTGCCTTCTGCTTGCAAATATCTGCCTGCCAAACCATATTGTATACACACACCTACCTAGAGATTTAATGATGCATGCAGTGCACTAATACTGTGCCCTAATTTCAGGTGATCTTTCCAGAAGGTGGCTTCCTTTCCTCAGATAAGCTGTGTCTATTAGAAAAGCTGCTACCTCCAAGGCAAGAAGTGGAAGAAACTGAAGATGCGGATCAGGTAGAATTGGTGGACTTTGACCCATCTCAGGAAAGAAGACAACATTGCAATGGGGAAGCCTATGAAGATGATGAGCATCATCCCAGAGGTGGTGTGCAGTGCCAGACCTCTTAAAATGGCCTCATGATTCCCCTTGTGCTGCTTACCCTGTATGTCAGTTGTGGATGAGTGAAGGACTAAAGTTGCTAAACTCTCTCTCAAACTTGCCATCATCCCTGTAATATTTAAAACATAGTTGTTTTTAAATCAAGTTAACAAATTTAAATCAGTAAAATGCTACACTTCAATCAAGTTGGAATGATGTTCATATTTCCGTATGACCTCTTAAGGAAACTAGAAGCCACTTTGCTCTGGCTTTTTTATTTTGTGCATTGTAAGTGTATTGTGTGCAAACGCACTGGCTTAGTATTCAGTGATTTCTGTTTAGTATTATAAATTATATTCCCTTTAAAGTAATGCACATGTATTTATGATTCATGTTTAAAATGTGAAATTAAAGTTTTGTATTCATCTGCTCCTAAAATAAGTTGGTGTGTTTTGGATGTATTGTGGCTGGTTCAGACTTCACAAGACACTGTCCTGTGCTGGAAAGTAAAAGCCCCCCCCCTCCACCCCCAGCTTTAAGCTAGAATGCAGTGCAAACATGCTCTGTTAATGTTATACAGGATCTTAACATGGCTAGTGGGTGAAAGGTGTTGAAAATTCAACCTGCCTAGTGCTTATGTGTGATGAAGATCAGAATGTTCAGGCTTGGCACCTTGAACAACGGCAACCATGCAACTGAAAGCAGCTGGTCATTCTTGGACTAAAGGCAGAAAAATATATAGTATCTCCAACTTTAAATAGGAAAGGTGGACCATTTCAACTTATTAATATTTATCTTTAATTGATCCTATTAACAATATTCAAGTCCTTAGACTGCATGAGTACTAGAAAACCCCTAACTCTGACACTGAATTCAGATAGTTTTGTGTGAAGTTTCTTATCAGGGCTACCTCTACAATTAGCCATTTCAACATGTTAACTGGTTTTATAAGTAAATGGGATATAGCTTACTAAAATGGCTTTATATTCCACCTCATAGCTGGGCTTGATAACTAAGCCAGGGGCTTAATAGATTCAAGTGCCTCTTGAGACTCAGCTGTACCTAAGGTGACACTTTATGATTATTTTTAAGAATTCCATTGCAAACATCCCTATTATAAGAATGAGACCAGCACATAGTGCATCAAGCTGTACATAGAGAGCAAGTGAGCTAACGATAGCAGTCTAGTTTTTCACATCCATGACCTTATATTTGAGGTTTTGATCTATGACTTCTTTCTAGTCTCTAGTCTGGGGTTTGATTAAGCTGTATAGCAAATTATCATGGTCCTTGTGATAAGGATGAGTTAGTTTAATTGAGAATGTGACTTCTAAAAAATGCTTGCATATTGTACTTTAAACCTGAGTTTCAACCTATAGGGGGAATAAATGCTGTCCTTACTTCTAACAGTTTCATCTCTTCCTTTTTTATTACCTAAATTACCAATCAAAGCATATTAACGCAGTGGAAAATTGTGCCTTTGTGGCAATTTGTACCTATTAAAACAGCCATTTCTTGGCATTGGCCATGTGCAGGGAATGTTCAATTATGTTAACATTACAATTCATCTATTATTATAAGGGACATTATGAAATGCAGTTTTCTTTAAACAAGTTAGGCTATTTCAATTGAAGTGACAAAGTAATTTTTAAAGCATTAATATAATTGGGACAGCTCTTCTATTGACAGCATGGTAACTTTTCTTATCCTTGTAAAAAGCCTATTGTAGCACTGGTCTTGGAATGACTTGCCTGCCTCCCACCTCAACCAACTAGTTTTGTTTTACTTGTTCTAAGCAGCTTATCTGCTGAATCATATAGCCTGATGCTGTCATGATTTATCCACGGCACCTTGCTGCCCCAGGCAGTTCCCAATTAAAACGCTGAATAGCTCCTGCTTGTCACACTCTTAGTCACCTGAACATCCTCAGCAAACGTAGACAGTTAACTGGCAAAACATTTAACAGCAAGGGCATCTCTAGTAGCTCTCAAATATGGTTAGCAAGAATACTTTGTAGGGAAATAATTTTCTTGGCATTTGCACCCAATAAAAAGGAAGTTTTCCCTGTCCTCCACACTCTGGAGCACATCATAAGAAGCTGCTAGTCTTGGATAGCTCAGCTGTTAAGAGCATGGTACTGGTAACACCATGGTTACAGGTTCAGTCCCCCAGCTGCCTATTCCTGCATTGGAGGAGGTTGGACTAGATGATCCTCAGGGTTCCTTCCAACTCTATGATTCTAGGTACCACCTCCCTCATATGCAGTCTCAGGGCACTTCTGTTTTAAAATGGAAGGGTGGATAGTGATGTTGAACAAACACAACATTCCCCCAAGCCAATTCAAAACAGGCAAAAATGCCAGCCAGCATAGCTAATGGGATAAGGAATTATGGGGGTTGTAGTCCTATCTGCTCCAGAAGAGCTTGGCTGGCTGCATTTTCACAAAAACACTGCAATATTAGCATGTTTTATATCACTCTGCTGGATATATAGCAAAGCTGTACTATTTTTCTCTCTGCTGTAGAGGAATTGTATAAGAGAACCCGCTCTATGGTTCCCAACGCTTGGGAGCAAGAGCAAATAAAACATGATAGAATTGTAGAGTTGGGAGGAACCCCAAGGATCATCTAGTCCAACCCCCCCACAATACAGGAATCCTGCCCACAGCTGTCCCTGGGTGGGCAGGAGCTACCAACCTGCTGGTTAACAGCCAGGCACACTGTCCCATTGCGCCAGATATGTGCTCAATGCTTTGTTTTATAAAGGACAACCCTTGGTTAAAACTACACACAATGCAACAGTGTTACAGAGCCTCAATGTCTGTATGCATAATTAGTTCATGCAACAGATAACTGCAGGTTATCAAGTGAGGATCCTAATCACATTTCGAACGCTAAGTGGCTGCTTGCACTGCAGTGAAGTACAAAGAGACCCAACTCAAAAAAGCAACTGTCAGTGACCATTCCCAGGGATGGAAAACAGCCTTTACAGTAGAATCCCAAGTTCAAAAAGAAAAGCTAGACCCCCTACACAAGGCAGATGCTTTTGTAGTAATACTTTATTGTAGAATAGGCACACTTAAAAAATAAAGTACCACCAAACAAATGGCTCCAAATAAAAGCTACACAAGTCTAGAAATCAGAAAATTACCACTGAACAAGTTTGATCAGTCAACGTGGCTTCAGATCAAGGCCCGACACTAGCTAGATGAGGCTTATTTACTAGGACAATAAGCAAGATTGACTGAAGTTCACACATATTTTGGGACATTGCAAAAAGAAATCTATAAAACTCTTTTCTAAGCTAATCCAGACAAAGCTATATTTTAAAAGGAGAATAAAGTCAAATGTATTACCCAGAGCAGAAAAATCCACAAGAACGTTACCGGGTATTCATTTTGAAAAGTTCAGAAGATTTATCCACTACCCAGCCAAAGTTAAATGCTTTGAAACCCCATGCCTGTTAATGGACCGTATTATCTTCTTAACATGTCCATTAACACTGATGGGATTTTAAAATGCTTAGCTTTGGCAAGAAATGTGTCTGTTTTAAGTAGAATACGCCTTATTTCCGTGCTGTAAGTAAAATACAGGGATAGTTGGAACAGAACTTTGATGAAATCAATTTCACAGAAACACCAAATGTTTGCTTTTCTTCACTTTGCCTTAGCCAGAACAATATTTACATTTAACATTCATTGAATTAAAACAAACTGAATTATGGTTAATGTCCCTAAAAAGCAGCAAAAAGGAAATACATCTTAAAGGATTTTCATTTTTTTGCAGCAAAGTGCTACACCGGGGCAAGCAACTAGCAAATATTCTACTAACTGGATTTATTGCATTTATTTGCAAAAAACAAATTTATTGGGACATCTTACTATGAAATTAATATTCAGCTGAGATAACTTTTGGACCTCCTAGGAACTGAAAACCACCCCACAACACACACTGCCATTGCATTCAAGATCTCCATGCACTAGAGGGAATTTAAAAAATCAGTTTATGGTTTCCAGAGTTTCAGCAGCCCATCTTCACTATAGGTAGCAATCAAGTTCTGGTGGGGATGGTGAGCGATACCAATAACATCCTTTTCGTGAACCTGGGTATAAAAGAAAGTTAATAAATCTTTCTTAGAATTTAACTCGAAATCTGCAAGCCTGCTAGAAGATTTAAAGTTGAGATACAATAAAGTGGTAATTTAGGGTGAAGACATAAGGAGTATTAACATTATCCCAGAAATAATTTCTACATCCTGCCCAGCTCATAGTGAGGAATATATAGGCTTGATAATGTTCTTCTAAAGCAGGCTTATCAGAAGTCGTCTGCCAGGTAGTTCATATCTATACAGCTTTGCAGAAGAAAAGTATGGGATAAGCCACCTAGCAGAGATGCCGCAGAGCAGGCAGGGGTGGGGAAACTTTTTCAGTGCAAGACCTCCTCAATCCCTTCTGTACAATCTTGTGAGAGCTACATGCCAGAGGTGGCTGGAGCAAGAGGCAGAAGGAGGTAGAGAAATGAATGGAATTTTACTTTTGTGCAGTAGGCTAGTTTCTACACACATTTACATACACATCCCTCTCTCCATCTTCTACCTGGGCAAGCATCAAGTACCATCAGAGTTCAAGGATGCATTCCAGCCAAGTAAAAGCCCTCAAGGAGGATGCAAAACAGGGCTGGTGAATGGAGTTGACTAGGAAGGATGTGTGGCATGGAGAGAGTTCTGGGGCCGCATAAGAGAGGCCTCGAGGGCCGCATTCCACCCCCAGGCCTGGGATTCCCCATCCTTGCCATAGAAGAGGACGATACAGAGGTGACTAATACGGGGAATTGAGGAAAATGATATACTAGGGCTGAGGATGCAATTCAGGGGAGGAGACTAAACAGCAGTGGTGTTTAGGAAAGTGTTTGAGAAGACTTTAGAGCAGGAGTCAGGAAACATTCCCTTATGGTAATATGTCAGGGCCTGCTTGCCAGCAGAGGTGCAGCCATTCCCCTGCCCCCCCCCACTCCACCCCACAGCATAAAATGCATATAGATGGGCATTATTCAGGAAGGCAGCCACACTCTGTCTCTTACAGGAAACACATCCCAAAAATTTCAATGCAAGGTTTTCCCCAGTAGCTTGTGGTGCTAGGAAGCCTCTCTTTAATCCATTACCCCTCTCCCCCACTCAGTTGTCCTCATCCAGATTGGCCAGCCCTTGCAATTTGCATTAGAATCTCCACCCCCGCCACAATCCCCAGACCGTTGGATCAAACAGTGGATCTTGTTGCAATGCAAACTACAGCTATAGGCTGTCTTGTGTGAACTGGGATCACAGTGGAGGCAAGGGACAAAAGCCCTCCTATTCCCCCCCCCCCCCCCCCGCTAAGAGGGTACCAACAAGAACTGATGGTCAAACACCTGCAATTTGCTACATTTCCCTGCTGGCTGGGGAGGAAGAAAATCCCCCTCCCTGACAGCTGGCAAAAAACAGAGGAGTAATGGTGGGATCAAAGAGGAGAGGCTCCACAGGCCAGAAGAGATACCTCTGCAGAGTGGGGGTTCCCCGCCCCCTGATTTAAGCATTTTCACCTGCTTTTCAGTTTCTGGCTTCCTAGCCTACAGTGTACCAAGGTGGAGCCTCTGGGACAGCATGAGAGGTGTGAAGAGAGCTTCAGGCACATCGGCAAAAACTGGGTCGCCCCTGCTGCTGGTGAGATTCTCTACTGGATCTCCTCCCTCTCTGTGAGTGGAAGGAGCCCTTCCGCTTGTGGAAGCATGGTTGAGATTTGCATCACAGTAAATTAAAAGCAAGGAAATCTCCAGTTCAACTCCTCTCTGCAATGTGCTTAATAGGGACTCTCAATCCCCATCACCCACCAACAAAAATGGGGATAATAAAACCTATGTACTTAACAAGGGGTGTTGTATGGACTACTGAGACAATATTCTTGACATGCTTCGAACATTCGCAAGTAATGCTAAAGGATCATCGTTAGGATCCTTTTCTCCCCTGAATGATTAAAAAACGGGGAATGCCGCATGATCTCCATTAGCTGCAGCCAAAAAGATAGCCGACGTGAGAAAATGCTCTGCGGCCTGTCATGAATTTTGCACTACTAAATGTTATGGCAGGGGGAGATGTTTTCGGGAGCAGTTACACAGCAGCTACAGCACATGCCTCTGGCCAATGGTTTGGCCTTGGACTGAAAATACACTTGTTTTAAATGTATTACTTTATGCAAACCGTTTCTCAGTCTTTTAGCTAAGATCAAGTGTAGGGGGACTAAACCTTTCTTTGAGACAAGTTCCCTGAGATAGAAGGTCTCACCTGCTTGCGGTAACATTACAACATCCAAACTGGGATCAGGCCATACCCAGCACTTTGTAAGGTGTTTACAAAGACGCACAGGCTGCCGTCTCTGTTACTCACCGTCAATGTTCTCTCCAGCTTGCCAGTCACTGTGCTGAAACAGTACAGCACAAAGTCTTCACCCACACAGTAGATCCACTCGCCTCGTGGAGAAAGGGCACAGCAGACAAAGTCACCACCTTCCCTCTTACCAGAGCTGAAGCTTCTCACAATCTACAAAGTCAATATATATTGGCATTTAAATCAGCTGCGCATTTGTTGGGTGAGTGAATTGCTTGAAATATACCGAAGGATCCCATAGATCAAACAACACATAATTAGACCTAAGGGGAAACAGAAGCAGCATAACCCTCAGGGATCCATCCCACAATCTCTGCTTGAGCAGTGCTGAGAATGCTAATGAGAACAAGGCTTACAATTGTTACTTTTGGAGTCCACAATATCAGACTTATCAAGTCCAGAATCCTATTTAGTCACAATGACTTACAAACAGCCCCACAAATCATTTAGAAAGGGAGAAGTGAAGGAATCTGCACTAAAGAAACAGAATCTTCCCAAATCCAAGAGGATGTGTTCCCAGTCATTTCAAATCTATTGCCCTCTGATAACATACCTGCCCCTGCATGTTCATAATGACAACTGTATTTGATCTGTTACAAACAACAAAGTGTTCCGGATTCTTAGGCAGCAAAACCACACTGTTGACGGTGATGTCTGTCCCAGCTGTGCTGCCGAGTGATTTGAAAGTGTTACAACACTCTGTAGTCTTCATATTCCAAACCTGGGAAACAGAACAAAGGAGAAAAGATCAGTACAGTCATGTAATATATATATAAGCCCGGCTCCAGAGTTCTGTCACACCTTAGCAGCATGCCAAGAAATGGAATCCCAGTTCTGCAGAGTGATAGTAATGCTTCACAATACAGAGAGGACCACATCCCTTCAAAACATAGACATATAAATGTATTATCTATTTCGGAAAGTTGCTTGTTTGATATGCACGTGGACACTTCTTAAAATATAACCAAATTTGCATGGTGGTTCCTGCAATCAAGGAGGTTTTCGTTTGTGTTTTGATACAGTTGGATGCCATTATGAATCATGGTAGCAGATTAAACTTTTCAGAATTGCACTGATCTTTTGGTTTTACTAGTTTAAAGTAACGATGATGGTCTACTTTTTTATTTTAAAAAGCCAGTCCATAATTGGTGGTTAAGGTCTGGTACTGAAGGTCAAGTCTGGTATTTAAAACAAGCAAAAAAATACAACCTACTAAACAGTTGATTAATCAAATAAGTATACCGGTATACAATGCTTCCACAAAACAGTTTGGCTCCAGCTATGGAATCCCTTCAGAGAAATGCTAGTCTATAATATTTTAAGAAGCTGCAACAGTCGGAGAAGACTTGTGATACAGAAAGTATTAAATGTATGTTTTACTTCCGCAATCCAAGCTGGTGAGAATTCTCTTTACAAAAAGTGAAATGAGCAAACACTTTGGCTAACCAAGCAAAATAAACAACTACCAAAGGCCAGTAGGCTGATCTTACCTTCACAGTGCCATCCGAAGATGCGCTGATAATGTAATGCCCATCCTGTGTAAATGTGGCTTCGTTAACAAATGACGAATGACCACGGAATTCTTTGAGAGTCTTGCCAGACTTCAAGCCATGAATCCTGCCAGAGAATACAAGCTGTATCAATATCGCTCAACCAAGTAAGGCTGAATAGCAAAACTCAGCAAAAATGAAACGTACCTGATTGTCTGGTCAAAAGAGGCACTAAGAATCTGACTGCTGTCCTTTGAAAAACTCAGGCAGGTAACACCTTTGCTGTGTGCTCTTTCGAATCGCCTCAGACACTGCCCACTCTGAATCTTCCAAACCTGGGTACAGGAGAGTGAAATAGAAAACCATGTGCAATTTATTTCTGTCCCTGGAAAACCACCAACTTCAGGCTAGTTGGAATTTCTTGTTATTGACTGTTATAAAAACATGAGAAGATCCTGCTGATTTTTATTTTTCTTATAACAAGACGTGTAAAAGAATTCTGTTAATTTCAGTGTATCATTGTTTCTGTCCCTAGTTTATATACAACCCACCTATTTTAACCTCTTGTATGTTAGAACCTGCATGATTTGGATGTTTAAATTTGTTCTTACTGGGTCTGTAACTGCATAATGAAACTGTGGTCTGCAAGAGAATCACAACCAGACAGACAGACTATTGTGAACCCCACATTCTTACCCATAGAGGAAGCTGCCCCTGGCATTTTTGCATGAGTTACTGTAAAGGCCTTGCCTCCTTTCAAATCAGCGTCTGTGGAGTGAGAAGGTAAGTAATTCTGCTATGCCTCTCTGTCAGTTGTGATAAAATTGTTTGATGATTCCTGATGCAGAGAAGCAGCAGAATAACACTTTCCCTCAAGGGAGCTGTCTGTAATGTACCTTCATGAGGCACAGTTCCCTACCTACAAGCCTTCCAATCAGGAAAAAGACTGCAGAGACACTAGACCAGGGGTAGGCAAAAACTTTACCCACGGGCGGGTCCACTGTCCCTCAGACCTTGTGGCGGGCCAAAGAAGTGGCACTGGGGGGTGGAGCTGGAAGAAGAGGCGAGGGGGGCAAGTAGTCCTCCGCCCCACCTGCTGCGCTTACCTTCCCTGAGGCTGCCGCCGCCGCCACCGCTGCTGCTGCTTCTCCCACCTACAGGAGCCCCAGGGTAGTGGCGGTGGCAGGAAGATGAGCGGCGCGAAAGGGCTGGCTCCGGAGAGGGGCTGCTTAAAATGGCACTCAGCCAGCTCAGCCCAGCCCCCTTCCTCCTCTAGGCAGGGTGGGGAGAAGCCAGGAGGAGGGAGGTTAAGAGGCGCCACCGCCGCAGTGAGTGTGGGGGGGAGATGAGGGGGAATGGAATGGCGTGGGGGGGGGGGGAAATGGCGCAGCCCAAACGAACAGAATCCCCACACCGATCCACAGACAGTCATTAGGCCTGATCCGTCCCGTGGGCCTTAGTTTGCGGACCCCTGCACTAGACCAATCTTACCCTTCCTGGGTATAACAGTAAATCTTGTTTTAATTCAGAAAGAAGTAGGCCTCGGCTCTCAGAAGTTTAGGAAGCATGGCTTAAGATCACCTCTCTGGATCAGTTTTCTGTCCTCTCATTCCCCAAATTGCATACCTTGATCTTCCCATCCTGTGCTCCGGTTGCTAGCATTTCCGTATCCCTACTGAAACACATGCATAGAACCGCATCATCCATCATCATAAAGTTATCCTGAGCTTGGTACTTCAGATCCTAAATGAAGTAATGAACAAAGGATCAGTCACTGAAGGTGAAACAAGAGCCACTGGGAACAGCAATGTGTATAAGAGTCATACCAAAGGAGCCGACTTATTCATCTAAACCAGGGGTCCCCAGACTTACCGCGCAGTGGGCCGGTGCCCGCCGCGCCGACCGCGCGGTGGGCCGGAGGGCAGGGGAGTGCGCGCGCAGCGGGCCGGAGGGCGGGGGAGTGCGCGCCCGTGCGCATGCGCACACGCACACGGGCGGGGGGGAAAATCGCCGAAAATCGCTTGTGCGCATGCGTATGGGCCTCCCCCGACCCGGAAGTGCATCGGAAATGACCTCTTCTGGGTCGGGAGAGGCCCATACGCATGCGCAAAATGGATTTTCGGCGATTTTTTGCCCATTTTTCTGTCCGTCGCCGCGCCGCGCGCCGTAAGAGCGGGCGGCGGCAGCGGGCGGCGGGGGTCGTCGCGGGCCGGATTGGGAGGCCGATTGGGCCGCATCCGGCCCGGGGGCCGTAGTTTGGGGACCCCTGATCTAAACAGTACTGTCTAATGGCGCTGTGGTCTAACCACTGAGCCTCCTGGGCTTGCTGATCAGAAGGTCGACAGTTCGAATCCGTCACGGTGTCCCATTGCGCCAGACGCGGTTTAGCCATGCTGGCTACATGACCCAGAAAGCAGTCTGTGGACAAACACCGGCTCCCTTAGTTGAAGTGAGAAGAGTGCCGCAACCCCATAGTCGCTTCTGACTCGACTTAACTGTCCAGGGGTCCTTTACCTTTACCTTACTAATGTGTCTAGCAGTGGAGCTCAAAGTTAGAAGCCTTTCTTAGGTCTGCCACATGATTCTTTATAATAGAAGATGCTGGGGACAATTCTGGGACGATTCAGGCTCCAGCATCTATTAAATCAAGATTAAGTCTACCAAATCTAGCACTAGGTGTTATATGGTAAAAGCAGGAGTCCCAAAAACACTTGGTTTGGAAGCCTACATACATCTTTGTCACTTGAGACCTATATTTTCAGAACCCACCCTATTTTTTGTGATTCCATTTTTCTTGTAATTTTAAGTTTTTAATGTTTTTAGTGTTGTATTTCAAATTGCCCTGGGACCTTGAACAAGTTGCTCGATCTTGAAAATGATGTTGACAAGTGTCAAATTGGTATTGTTATAAAATTCAAATGCACTGTGCATTCAGAGTTCCCATTTACACTCCAGTTCCATTGGGGAAACTACACAAATCATAAATTTTGCTTATTTACCTGAATTTAGTACAGTAGGCCCTCAACTTACATGGGGGTTATGTTCTGGGGCTCACTCCTAATGCCAAAATCGTAGATAGTCAAAGCCCACTGGGTTCAATGGTGGGTGGGATTGCCAAAGTAATTTCCTGCAGAATCTTGCCCCCTTCCTTGATTTATTTCATTGTCTAAATCTGAATGTGCACAAGTTAAATGAGTGCACGCTAAGGGCTTTACTGTCAGAACACAAACTATGTACTGTACTGAACAATCCACTTGAAAGGACATGCGATGTTTTACCTTCCTGATTTTGCCGGTGGTGAAGTTCCATACTTCAATGAACCCATCAACAGAGCCAGTGACTAGATATTGACCATCTGGGGAAAATCGAGCACACTCCACATGAGACTTCTGGCCAAACTGTTTTAAGGGAACAAAAAGAAGGATTTCACGCAATGCCAATTTCATATACAGTGGTGCCTCGACTTACGAATTTAATCCATTCCGAAGGCACCTTCGGAAGTCGAAAAATTCGGAAGTCGAAAAATGCCATTGGAAACGCAATTTCCCATAGGAATGCATTGGAAACGAAAAAATTTGTAAGTTGAAGCAACCCTATCTAAAAATTCGTAAGTCGAAAAATCCCTATCTAAAACCGCCGTGGGTTTTTCCCCGGATGTCGAGACATTCATAAGCGCGCGCCCATTACCCCCATTCGTAAGTCGAAAAATTCAGTTGTCGAGTCATTCGTAAATAACCCTCTGACACTGAATAGGATACTATCCTAGACTAAATAATGATAAATCCTCAGCCCTCACATCACATCAAGTACTCAAACTCTGTGGATATTTTTTAAATGCCCATCTCTTTTTGAATGAGGAAAAGTATCCACAATGCTTGCAGCATACAGATGTTGTACCAATTTAATATGAAATATATATGAAAGCGTAATTGGTGTTCACTTCCAGAAACTGAACTACAATAGGTTGGATAGAGCTCCCGCTGGAGAAATGGAGCAGAGAGGTCATTTTTCCCAATTCCTTCTTCTCCCTGCAGTGCCCTGAAAAGCTGCTCTGAGAGTAGGAACAAGTAAGAGGTAGTGTGAGAGAATTGGGGGAAGATTGTCTGACCCCCTTTCTCTAGCAGGAAGCCTCTGCTGGATCTCGGGGGGCTGGAGCTTGGTGCTAGCAGAGGGGCAAATCTGGATTGAACCCAATTACTATGTATATGCTTTGGTTCATGGCTTTCAACCTAGCCAAAGAAAAAGTTACTTTCATCATAAAAAATCTATTTTATATTCTCCTTCTACAGGTGGATGGAAGGAATCAATCACCACTGGATGCCATTTTGAGCAAGAAACATAACATACCCCCTTAGCATTCTTGTGTACATGTCTGGTATGCAAGTGAGTCAAAAATGCATCTTTAATTTAGCTTAATCTAATCATTTTAGTTTAATGATCTGATTTATATCCTGTCTTTCCTCTCGAAGTAGCCCAGGGAAGCAAACACAGTCACACAAAAAAAAGCATTCTGAAACAGTTAAAACATTCTAAAAACAGGTAGGTAGCCGTGTTGGTCTGACGCAGTCTAAATTGTCCAGTAACACAGAACCTTAGAGACCAACTAAGTCTGTTCTTGGTATAAGCTTTCGTGTGCATGTATCTGAAGAAGTGTGCATGCACACAAAAGCTTATACTAAGAACAAACTTAATTGGTCTCTAAGGTGCTACTGGACTATATATATATACACACACACATATTCCAAAAACAGTTTCAGTTAAAATGATTATTTCATCCAGTGATCTCAGTTGATTTCTAGTCCAATATCAGCTACAAATATAACAATGAGAAAGGCTACAAATGTGTTCATCAACTTGCTTGTGTGTTTAAATATAGCAGGTATTCAAACAAAGAACTCAGCTACATTAGGTTTTTTAAAAAGCGTTTAAAATGCATTATAACACTGTCAGCAGATGGCAATGTAGAGATCCGTCTTTGGCAACGTGATTTCCCGTTATGAGGTTTACAACGTGTTTTCCTGAAACATGTTTTTTTGAATGTGTCTAGATCCAGCCCAAGTTCAATATGACTCAAAAGCCAGATGAAAAGATACATCTATTTTGCATTTCATGCAACAGAATCTGCAAGATATATATATATAAATTGGCATCAATGAGAGAAAATGTGCTTTTCAGAGCTTACGGGCATGCAAGGAGGATTTCAAAACTGGTACTATTACTAATGACTAAAATGTAGGGGATTGAAAGTCAAGAGCTGTCAGCAATCTTGAATGTAACTGCAAGAAGCTCCTGCAGCCCATCGGAAGCCGCAGAAGCACCTTTGGACGTTCGGCTTCCAAAAAACAGTTCACAAACCAGAACAGCCACTTCCGGGTTTGCGGCATTCGGGAGCCAAAACATTCGAGAACTAAGCTGTTTGAAAACCAAGGTACTGTATCCTTGATATGTTATTTAAATGAACTCCAGGCTTGTGCCCCGGGGAAGTCACTTCGGTGCTGCTAAGGCGGTGGTTTGACTTCACCCCTGGAGACGCACTCCATTGTCTCTTGAGACAGATGGATGCCAACAATTCTAGAAGAACCCGTCCCATTCCTCGCAAGTGGTAATTAGGGACTCACCTTAATATGCCTACTCAGTTGTGTGGGGAACTTTTCCTCTTCAACATCTTTGACAGCTGCTTTGCCTCGGAACAAATCAATTGTCATACCAGGAGGAAGGAGTCCTTGATGCTGTTGCCATTTCAGTGCCTGAGAAATCAGAGGATTAAAGCACAGATCTTGGTAACTTTTAAAATGATAATCCTTACATTGATATTCCTAACATTGGGAAGTTGCATCTCAAACGTCAGCTGTGACCTTTCCTTAGTGGTAAGAACTTGACTATGATCACCCACCTACACTGCAGAAGGGTCTGTGAACATAGATTTGTTATGGAGGCTGTTTTATTCAATCCGTCCCATGAAAAGAATCATTTGAAATGTGAAGTGGAAGGCTGTGGTTTTACGATAACAAAATGTATTTAATTGTATACCTTTCAGCAGTTCATGAATAAGGAATCTCTATTTTCAGTTTCATACAAGGTAAGTCTCAGTAGAGGGGGGGAAATACCTGTCCCAGCAATGCCATAAGACGAGATGGAGGCACAACACTGACTTCACCAGCCAAGGCTTGGGCAATAGCAGCTCTCCGCTTCTCTTTGCTGCTCCCATCTGGGTATGCCTAGCGTAGAACAAGGTAATACCTCAGTTTAGTTTTCAGGGCTTGAAGGAACTTGGTAGGAGCAACTGTTCTAAAAAAAGGTAAGACCCTTCCCAGTTTGAATGAAGTAAAACTACTTATCCAATAGCTATCAATCTGTTTTGCTCATTAAGGCAAAGCAGAGATTTGTGCTGCTTCCATCTCCCATAAACTTAGACCAGAAAAGCAGGGAGTGGAAGGCATCATTTGGAGCACAGCAAACAAAAGGGAAGAATGTTTCCACAAGTCCACAACCCACCAATAATAATAATAATAATAATAATAATAATAATAATAATAATAAATTAATTAATAATTTATTATTTATATCCCACCCATCTGGCTGGGTTCCCCCAGCCACTCTGGGCAGCTTCCAGCAGAGTATTAAAATACAATGATTTATTCAATATTAAAAGTTTCCCTAAACAAGGCTGCCTTCAGATGTCTTCTAAAAGTCCAATAGTTGTTTATTTCTTTGACATCTGATGGGAGGGTGTTCCACAGGGCGGGCGCCACTACTGAGAAGGCCCTCTGTCTGGTTCCCTGAAACTTTGCAGTGAGGGAACCGCCAGAAGGCCCTCGGCACTGGATCTCAGTGTCCGGGCAGAATGATGGGGGTGGAGACGCTCCTTCAGGTATACTGGGCCGAGGCCGTTTAGGGCTTTCAAGGTCAGCACCAACACTTTGAATTGTGCTCAGAAACGTACTGGGAGCCAATGTAGGTCTTTCAGGACTGGTGTTATGTGGTCTTGGTGGCCACTCCCAGTCACCAGTCTAGCTGCCGCATTCTGGATTGGTTGTAGTTTCTGAGTCACCTTCAAAGGCAGCCCCATGTAGAGTGCATTGCAGTAGTCCAAGCGGGAGATAACCAGAGCATGCACCACTCTGGCGAGACAGTCCACGGGCAGGTAGGGTCTCAGCCTGCGTACCAAATGGAGCTGGTAGACAGCTGACAGCTGTGAGTCCAAAATGACTCCCAGGCTGTGCGCCTGGTCCTTCAGAGGCACAGTTACCCCATTCAGGACCAGGGAGTCCCCTACACCCGCCCACCCTGTCCCCTAGAAACAGTACTTCTGTCTTGTCAGGATTCAACCTCAATCTGTTAGCTGCCATCCATCCTCCAACTGCCTCCAGACACTCACACAGGACCTTCACCCTCTTCACTGGTTCCGATTTAAAAGAGAGGTAGAGAAACCCCAAATGAAGCCTGATGGTACCAACCCAACACTCGCATGCCACTTAAACAAAAAAGGAAATTGCTGGGAACATTAGGCATCACTTCTGATGGAATTCCTAATCCATATGAACATCCTAAAATTGGAGGGGGCCTTGGAGGCTAACTAGTCTAATGCCCTGCTCACTGCAGGCAACCAAGAGCTACAGCATTCGCAGCAGATGGCTGTCCAGTCTCTGTCCAAAGACTTTCAATGAGGGAGAGCCGGGAGAGCCCACTATATAACACACATATAAAGATAGATTTTTGATTAGTATAGGTATACCTCACGAGGATCAAAATAGGACCTGGCCAAAAGGTTTTCAAGGTGGATGTAACGCTCTGGCTGGGTCTGTTTTAGCATGATCATCGGGTCAGTTTGTCTCAGGAGAGACCTGGCAGCCCCCAATTCACGAAGCTCTATCAACTCCAAAACTACCTGAAACATCAGAAGAAAAATAGCATTAGTAAACAGCATTAGCGTATTCAGTGTAAGAGCAAGCCACACAAACAGAAGATCAAAGTTTCAGGCAGCTTAAATGAGCCAGTCTGGTGTAGTGGTTAAGAGCGGTAGACTCGTAATCTGGTGAACCGGGTTCGCGTCTCCGCTCCTCCACATGCAGCTGCTGGGTGACCTTGGGCTAGTCACACTTCTCTGAAGTCTCTCAGCCCCACTCACCTCACAGAGTGTTTGTTGTGGGGGAGGAAGGGAAAGGAGATTGTTAGCCGCTTTGAGACTCCTTTGGGTAGTGATAAAGCGGGATATCAAATCCAAACTCTTCTTAAGTACAGCATGATGCAGGTTTCGGAAATGGAGAAGTGAACGCTGCAGTTCAGAGAACCTAAATCCATATCTTGCTCAGCTGGCCTTTATTATGACAATAATTATTCAACTGATACTAGGAGAGTCAACCCTAAACCCCACCTGAATACATCAAGCACCCGATTAATACGCTTCCAGCATCCTAGTCTCACTTTATGAGACTCCATTTATGATATGAGGCTAGTTTTTTGAATTACAGGCAAGAGTACAGATACCTTCCCTTCACCACAGGCACCAACGACACTGATGTGGAAACAACAGAATTTGAAGCTATAATATTCTCATCAGCATGTGATGATAGGAATCAGTTCTAGATATACTCTTCATCTACGGTTTGGTTGGTATTTAGTAGAAGCAGAAATAGTACCCTTATGAGCCACCATACCTCTAGAAGACAGGTGAATAATTATTTATTCTGACAGCCTTTTAAAAACTGAGAATCTAACAGCATTTTAATGCCACTGTTATTTTTCAATACATGTATTTTAAATGCTTAACTTTTTAATGAACTTGCGGTGTATTTCCTTGCGAAATATATTAGTGTAAAAAAAAAGTAAACATCAGAAAAATTTGGTCCAACTGTCCTCAGACCTAATAGGAACCCATTACATCTTCACAGAGATAACACTATAAATGCAAAGCTACAGAGAAAAAGAGACAAACCATTTATTTTCTGGTGAATGATAAAGGTGCTATCAGACATGAACAAATATTACTGCAGAAAGCATGCTTACCTGCTCATACAGATCAATAAGGGTTTTATCTGGTAGTTTTAATGACTGTATTGCCTGCAGCACTGTGTCCCAATGGCCACTGTTAATATCTGCAACAAAACTCTCAATGCTGTCCACTGTGTTCAGTGACACGGTGGTCTCTTCCTGTAGAGTGGCCAAGGCACGGTGCAAACTGTTCTCCTTCAGGTACTGCATAATCAGTCGGATAACACTGAGCAAAATAAACAGGAGGAGCAATTAATTTTGTGTGTGTATGCAGTTCGCTAGAGCATATACAGAGCAATGAGGGGAGATATACAGCAGCCAATGCATAAGCAATCCATTTCCCCAAACTTATCAGATCCTGTTTCAAAGCTAAGAGGTGCACTCAGGACTTAGAAGACCCCACAATGATCACCATGGGGAAAATTATGGAATGAGAATGGGAGATTTACAGCTTGCGACGCCATAAAGGAAAATTTTCTAAAGATGTTTTCTAGATGGTACATAACACCTAGCAAAATATTCAAAATGTATAAAAACAAAATCCAAAATGTGTTGGGTGGTGTAATAAAGCAGAGGGGATGCTGCTACACATGTGGTGGACCTGTAATAAAATTAAGAGCTTCTGGGATATGATATATGAAGAGCTGAAGAAAACATTTAAACAAACCTTTATTAAAAAAAAAACAACACCAGAAACTTTCCTGCTAGGCATATTAGACTCCGACATTGCAAGTGAAAATAAGAGAATATTCCTGTGTGCAACATCGGGAGCAAGAATCTTAATTGCAAAAAATTGGGGAAAAAGAGATAGTACCAACAAAAAAAGAGTGGCAAGATAAATTATTTGATTACCTTGAATTGGCCAAAATGACGGATACAATTAGGGGACAATCTAAACAAAAATTCCAAAAAGAATGGGGGAAATATAGAGATTATCTAAAAAAGCAGTGTCCTAAAATCAATACCTGGACTTGCTTTGAGTATTTTTTGCAAAACAAAATATGGTGTAAAAGTATAAAATATAGAGAAAAGTAGGGAAAAGGAAATAAGAAACAGTTTACCAAATATGGAATTAGACCTGTGTTGAGCATGAAGGTAGTCAATTAGAAAAGAATAAGAATTGAAATATGGATATGCGTTTATTATATATGTATTTGTAAAATGTATATGTATTTGTAAAAAGCTCAACAACTTTGGGAAATTTTTTTGTTGCGGCCCCCCAAAATAGGGGTTGTCTTTAGGGAAGCTTTTAATGTTTGATGGATTTCTCTATTTTAATGTTTTGTTGGAAGCCGCCCAGAGTGGCTGGGGGAACCCGGCCAGATGGGCGGGGTATAAATAAATTATTATTATTATTATTATTATTATTATTATTATTATTATTATTATTATTATTATACTTGGGGGTGTTATACACGGGGGGGGGGGAATAGGGTATACATAATAGTTCCAGTAACTGATGACCATGTTGGAAACATAACTAAGAACAAAACCTACCTCAAATTTCACCTAAATTTACAACTGTAATACCAAGAATGTTCCCCCAAGTGTCCTCAATAAGGGATGTGTTGTAGAGTTATGCACTTGCCCCTGCTGGTTTCAACCCCACCCGCCGCCAGGATGTCTTCCCACACAGACTGCCCACCAGGCAATGAGACCCTAAACCAGCGGTTCTCAAAAACTGTGCTGTGTGGCAGGAGAGGTGGCCATTACTAAATAGCTGTGTTTTATAACATAGAACAGTGATAGCTGTTTCTTTTCGTTTTCCTGTGTATTTCTTATTGATAAAAAACCCAGCGTGGCATGAGCAAATTCTGAAAGTGTAGCCCAGAGGGAAAAAAGTGTGAGAAGGGGGGGGGGACAGCCCAGCTCCTGCTTTTTGAGCATACACATCACCTGTAACATATACCCCTTTATAGCGAGCAGACAGATAGAGGCACGTGGAAGTTTTCAAAATCAGGCATGTGGCCCGATTTCGAGCGCCAAGGGTTTATCACCACCCACAAAACGACACACATGCAGTATATCACTTTGGGGGAGAGTGAAGCCATAGAACTGTAGAGTTGAAGGGGCCACAGTAAAAAAAAAAAGCTAAAGGACCTCTAGACAGTTAAGCCAGTCAAAGGCAACAAAGGTAAAGGACCCCTGGACAGTTAAGCCAGTCAAAGGCGACTATGGGACGCGGGTGGTGCTGTGGGTTAAACCACAGAGCCTAGGGCTTGCCGATCAGAAGGTCGGTGGTTCGAATCCCCGCGACGGGGTGAGCTCCCGTTGCTCGGTCCCAGCTCCTGCCAACCTAGCAGTTCGAAAGCACGTCAAAGTGCAAGTAGATAAATAGGTAAACAGCATTTCCGTGTGCTGCTCTGGTTCGCCAGAAGCGGCCTTGTCATGCTGGCCACATGACCTGGAAGCTGTACGCCGGCTCCCTCAGCCAATAAAGTGAGAGGAGCGTCGCAACCTCAGAGCCGGCCACGACTGGACCTAATGGTCAGGGGTCCCTTTACCTTTTTACTGGTGTACTTTCGAACTGCTAGGTTGGCAGAAGCTGGGACAGAGCAACGGGAGCTCACCCCGTTGCGGGGATTCAAACCGCTGACCGATTGGCAAGCCCAAGGGGCTCAGTGGTTTAGACAGGGCCGGATTTAGGTTTGATGAGGCCCTAAGCTACTGAAGGTAATGGGGCCCTTTATATGTCCAGTTGTCCTTTGTCAACGACATATTGTCGCTATTTTTTGTGTTGAATATATGCTATATGTTAATTTATGGACCTAATAGGTATCTAAAGCCATTTGCACATAACAAAATATGTATTTTATCAAAGTAATTGTTGAACTGATATACAATTAAGAAGTATATTAATAGTGGGATTTTTTCCGGGGGGTGGGCAAGAGAGTGGGGCCCTAAACTATAGCTTGTTTAGCTTATACGTAAATCCGGCACTGGGGTTAGACCATAGCGGCACCCGCGTCCCTAAGAGACCACGAGGGTCATCTAGTCCAACCCCATGCAGTACTGTGTGTGTGGCCTCAGCGCAAACGCACCCGCAAGTACCAGCAACTGCAACAAGGCTACGAAGAAGGTCCCTCGGCAACCCGGGAGCGGGGGATGTTTTAAGCTGGCACCGACTGGCACGAGCAAGAAATGGATCTGCCAGGAGAGGACAAAGGCACGAGCGCGGAGCACGGAAGGGGCCTGGCGGCAAAGGGAACAAGAGCAACCCAGCAACCCCGCCTGCTCCCCGCTCCCCGAGCCCAGTCAGGGAACTTACTCCGAAGACTCGATTTCGATCGACATGATGAACTAACTGCCCGTCGCCACCCGGAGAACTCCAAACCCAGGCGCACAGCAACAAGCCGCCACTTCCGCCCAGCCACCTCCGCTGCACACATCCGCTTCCGCGGTCATTCCCCTCATACGACCCGCATAGACTTATGACTGTAGACTCCCGAGGTTTATTGAATTCCGGGTTCCTTTACACTCCCCCCCCTCTGCGTCACACTTTCAGAATGAAAATTTGCTCGCACCACACCGATTCCCCCCCCCCCCATCGGTAATAAATACATTGGAAAACGCAACTAGGATTGTTGTCAGTACCACTCGATGCCCTTGCTCTCGTTCTGAAAAGATGCCAATCCACATTCTGCAATAAAAAAAAAAAAGTTCTGGTACTATGCTACAGTGAAATGTTTTAGATATTTGTTTGATTGCCCTTGAATCTTCCCGCCACACTTGCTATCCTCTTCTGCCACACCAGTGTGGGGGCATCACGCTACCACGTACCACCCCCACCCCGCACACCTCCAGAGTGGAAATAAGAAATACGCGTTGAATTCAATCAATGGAAATTGCTTTCGAGCTTTTATGTATAGGAACCCATCTCCAGACAATAAAGGGAAATTTCAGCATGGAACTGCTCGGTTATATTTCGGTTCAGATTAGAGGCAACCGTTTCCATCCTCTCTCATCACAGACGTTAACTTAATCAGTACTTATGATATTATGTTGTCGCAAACTGCTGCTGCTGAAAACAAGAAAAAAGCTTTCCGCAGAGTCCGTTTCATCCGATGAGGTGAAATCCTACATTGAGAGGAAATATACACACGCACAGCTGTGGTGGGGGTCGGAATGTAGAAGAGTTAATAATAATAATAATAATAATAATAATAATAATAATAATAATAATAATAATTTATTTATACCCCGCCCGTCTTCTCTAAAGGATTACTGTGCTCGTTTTGCAATCATTTAAGGTCTAAAAATTGATATATTACAGACTGTACTTTGTAAATTCCATTGTCATTTGACCCCAACATTATTTTTTTATTTGCACCCACGTGTAACTTCATGCAACTGATGCAGTCCCTTCCAAGCTCTACAATTCTATGATTCTGTTATTCCAAGTGAACTCTGATTCACGAAAGAGTATGCTGCAATAACGTGGCCAGTCTTTCAGGTGCCACAAGACTGTTATTTTTGCTAAGACCACTACATCTCCTCTCTCCTTCTGAAAATTGTGACTCTTCCGTTTTCCTATTTCTACGTTACGTATTAGAATCAACGCAAACAATGCGACGCGCCTCTTTTTGCGGTCACGTGACGGATTCTATATGCGACGCTCTCCCGCAGTCGCCGCGTTCTTGTACGTCACGAGACGAAGGTTGCTGTTTCCACGAGTTCTCTCTAGGCAACAGTCACTTCAGCTGCACCCGATTGGACCATCTCTTAGTGACGTCACAGAGCATATCTGCGCTTTACTTTCTCGCCCACCAAATCTAAATTAGATTCTAATCCGTGTGATTTTGGAAGCAAATCCTTGCCTGTTCAGAAATCGTACCATAATTTGTCAGCAAATTAGCTTTCTGAGTGATTTCCCTTAAGAAACAACATTCTAAAAGGCAACCTCAAATTTTGCATGAATGTGGCTACTACTATCTACTGTCCTACATTTTCTGCCCAGTTGATGCAGCAAACGAATTTGTCAGGCTGAGGTGGCAACCAAAATTGCACTTTAAGCAATGTATGGGATGTTTGCAATTTGGTTCTTAAGGCTGTCGTCTAATAGACCCTTAAATCAGACATAATCATCCGGAACTGCAGGAGTCCCCACCAGATTTCAGAACATACAGAAAGCCTGAGAATTTAATTGAAAAATATGTTTTAATTAATGTTTGTAAAAAACAACAACAACAGAAGCTTTATTTTTGGGAATTACAGTATAGGAACAGAACTACCCAAACTGTGTAGAAATTCATTCATGCATGCGACAGCAGCAGCAAGAATGTTACTTGCCCAAAAATGGAAAGAATAAGTCCCGGCAAAAGACGAATGGATACAAAAACTTATGGACTATGCAAAAATGGCGAAACTTACCGGAAAAATAAGAAATCAAGATAACAAACTTTTTTATAAAAGAATGGAAATGGTTTATGGAGTATTTACAAACAAACTGTAAACAGATAAGAACATTGGCAGGATTATTGTAATAACCTGCAGTTTTATAAGAGTATATATTTAAAGTAGATTAATAAATGAGCAAATTAAGTGAATTTGGATATGCAGAAAATATTAAAAATAAATTTAAGGAAAGGGGGGAAGGAAGTCAAGTTTTGAAATGTTAACATGATTGTAAAATTATTGAAATGTATAAAATAGAAAAGCATATGTTATATATAAAGCCTCCTGAGAAGAGGTGATCTCAGAGGTACCCTTGTTACCAACCTTGTTACCGTAGGGAGTTAAAACTTAGGGAATCAGAACCTTGAATTTTGCTTGGAAACAGAGTGGGCAGCCAAGGCAGATTTCTCAATACTGGTGTAAAACATAATCCATATGCCTGGCAACAGTTAAGTGGGCAGCTACATTCTGGACCAGCTAAAGTTTCTGAACTTTCTTGATGTGAGCAACTTCACATACACACATCCCCACTATATAATCTGGAAGTTTACCGAGGTATGTCTAATGGATGTAAGGTTTCTGTTTTCCAGGAGAGGGCATAGCAGACAAATCAGTCACTGCTGAAAAAAGGCCCTTTAGAGTTCTCACTTGGCTTAGCAACAGCTGTTCCAGATCCATGAGTAGTTGATTCTTAGGTCCCTCATTTGTCAGGTCCTTCCTCACCATCATCAACCGAATGTTACATGGAATGAGCTTTGGTATACAGTGGAACCTCGGTTTACGAACACCTCGGTTTACGAATTTTCGGTTAACGAACGCCGCGAACCCGTCTGGAATGGATTAATCCACTTTCCATTACTTTCAATGGGAAAGTTCGCTTCAGTTTATGAACGCTTCAGTTTATGAACAGACTTCTGGAACCAATTACACCCATGCTTCGGGTTAAGTACACTTCAGGTTGAGTACTCCGCGGACCCGTCTGGAACGGATTAATCCACTTTCCATTACTTTCAATGGGAAAGTTCGCTTCAGTTTATGAACGATTCAGTTTAAGTACTCTGCGGACCGTCTGGAACAGATTAATCCACTTTCCATTACTTTCAATGGGAAAGTTCGCTTCAGTTTATGAACGCTTCAGTTTATGAACAGACTTCCGGAACCAATTGTGTTCATAAACCGAGGTACCACTGTATTTCCCCCCATGCAGCCCACCAATTTCAGGCATTTGATCATAACAACTGCAATAAAGCAAATGTATTATGGACAAAAATCTCAAGCATGGTGACATATTAGGGAAATGATGTGAATATTTAGATTAAAATGACATCAAATAAGATGCACTGTGCCAAGGGCACCTTGAAGTCTGGTGCCAGTCCTGTTTGGCTTCACTGATTTCCTACTATTTGAACCTTTGTGTTCACTCTGGAAGCTTAAAAAGAATTGAAGGGGCCATAAGAATTGAAGGGGCCATAGAATTCCCTAGTACAAGGCTTGAAGCAGCAGCAACCCTTTTCTGAGAGTTTGGTCATTAAATAAAAAAAGGCAAAACTTGATGTGATGGCAGCATACACATGTGCTTCAAACACAAATTGCAGCTAAACTGCTATAATGCACAGGGCGAGTGATTTCAAGTGGAGAAAAATGGCTTTTGGGTAAGGATGCCAAACACTTGCACCAGTCTGCCTGATGCTTTTTCCTGCAAACAACCACACACTTCCCTTCCCCTGCAACCACAGCAATTATGTTTACTAAATATGTATTTTTCTGATTGACCTTGGAGACTGGGCAGGAGAAAAACTGCTGAGATGAGGTTTTGGATGGGTTGGGGAAGTGATCAGAACAAGAATGGTTCAGCACCCTCTGCCGCCCGTCGCTTTTCTGCTTCAAATGGTTTCGCTTCCTTTATAGCCAGTGGTGTAGTAGTCAGTTCTGAAGTGCAGGGGCTCTTCATGACAACGCCCATAGCCACACACCCATAGTTATGTCGCTTACAAGACTGGACAACAAAAATGAACTTATGATCAACATTGTGGCTTCTGTACCAAGTGAGCTTATCTCTCCCCCTTATTCACCACTCTGCTGCTTTGCTTAGCATCCAGCTTAATTAGCAGTTCTTGTGGACTCGGAAGCTTGCCCACTATTTCGTAAGATTTTAATTCCTTATAATAAAGGGACTTTTTTCAGAATAGAAGTACAGTGGTACCTCTACTTACGAATTTAATGCGTTCCGAACACACATTTGTAAGTCGAAAAAATTTGTAAGTCAAATCCCATAGGAATGCATTGGGAGAAAAAATTTGTAAGTCAAAGCAACCCTATCTAAAAATTCGTAAGTAGAAAAAATCCTATCTAAACCGCATCCAAGATGGCGGACGGAGCTCCATTCGTAAGTAGAAACATTCGTAAGTAGAGTTATTGGTAAGTAGAGGTGCCACTGTAGTTTTACCCTCAGCCATGCAGGCTAATGTAACCTACACCACTGTTCACAATGTTTCAGCACCACTCACATTTGAAAATACTGATCTGCTGATCTTGTTCTGCCTAAAGACTTCCTACTTCTTATCAGAAAGATATATGTATATACAATCAGCCTTATAGGAACCAGAAATGTTTAACAAGAACTGAAACATTGCATTAGTATCCTGCCCTTTTGTACATTTTCTGTCTATAGACTTGTTTTGTTTTCAGAGATAACATACACAGGGAGATCTTCCCTGGTAGGAAGTGAATTTGCTTGAATGGCTTATGTTTTTCAACATGCTGACTCCAAAGATCTGTTCAGAAAGCACAGGACAGTGGTTGGCCTCCAAAACTTGGGAGATCTTGGATATGCTTTTGTTAGACATAAGGAGAAGCTGAAAAGCTTCATGTTGCACCATCATACTACTACAACGAACAACAACTAACAATAACAATAGAAATAATAATAATACAGTACAAAAAGCTCATTGCAAGAGGACAGCTTTTAATAAAATTTTGCGTAATCACTTCCAGCAAATAATTATATAATGTTTCCAAAACCCACTACCTCCAGTGAAGACATTTTAATGCTTGCTTATGAGAAATGTCTTTGAATTTTAAAGTGAATAAAGATTACCATATTTGTGTTTGGAAAAATAAAAACACTAAAACAATAACTAGAAAAGGATTCAAATTAACAAACCTCATTGCCATGGATTTCCCGCACCCCTTTGGCTATTTAATCAAGAGAAAGCTTTTGCCAGTATGTTCATTCTAAGAGGTTACAGATGTTCTTGGCAAACTTGCCTTACAGCTGTTGGCCCAAAGCCTGTGCTGGCCCATATGAAAGCGTGAATTGCATCTTTTCCCTCTTCAAGACAAACTGTGTACTACTTAGGAGAGTCTACAGAGATGGCGGATCATGAGGGCGCTGACAAAAGGGCTCTTTGGCAGTGCAAAATGATGCACGTCAACTCGAAAGGAGGCCCCACTGAATTCAGTGTGCTTTAATTATAGGAAAGTGTGTATAGGATTGCAGCCCTAATGTATATTTAGGAGCATTTAATGAATCAAGCACAGTAACCAGAATCATATCCTAATTTTGTATTAGAATTAGAGCTGAGCAGTTTCCCACAATTTTTTTCAGCACTGCCGAAAATCATCTCCGTCAACTGTTTTTTTGGCATTCCTTGCATTCCCCCCCTCTCATTTCTTTCCATTGCCTTTATTCTCAGTTGCCTTCTCATGTTGTGTCACTGCTCATTGAAATCTGATTGGCTGCACCACATAGCACTTTTTGTTATAGAACGCATACAGTGTGTGATTTGTGACTGGAGGAATTTCACAGGTCCCTTTTTGCAATCCAATGTCAAATCCATCTTCTTGGAAATGTCCCGTTTATTTCAACTAGAGTGTCATCCAAGCAGTGTGCTTGGATTTGCAGGCCTTGTGGAAAATATTCCGTCAGCCTAACAGCCTGCTAGAAAAAGGTGAAATAAATAGTTTTCCATCTAATTAGATGATGCAACATTAGGCTGTCTGCTACTGACAAATTTGCTCATGAGTTATTCTAATACTGAACCGAGCAATAGGGCATCAGTTTCACATGCTCTATGCTCCCTGGCATCTCCAGGTATGTCTGGGAGAAACCTTTGCCTGAAACCCTAGAGCAGGCATCCCCAAACTTCGGCCCTCCAGAGGTTTTGGACTACAATTCCCATCATCCCTGACCACTGGTCCTGTTAGCTAGGGATCATGGGAGTTGTAGGCCAAAACATCTGGAGGGCCTCAGTTTGGGGATGCCTGCCCTAGAGAGCTGTTGCCGGCCAGAGTAGGCAATACACCGGTCCAATAGTCTGAGTCAGTATAAAGCAGCTTCCTATATTCCTGAAGCTTCAGCGCAAACCCTTGATAGGCTACACGGTCTCATCTACCATCATGGTTTTGTTTTTGCTTTGCTGATGTCAAATGTCTCGTATATTGGCATAATGGCTCCAGGGCAAAGAGGCAGGCAAGAGTTTCAGGCTGTGCAGAGCCAGACTTCTGTCGTGTGTGGTTTTCTTCAAGAGCTCTCTGGAATTCACAAGGGCCTTTTTGCACTTCTTCCAACTGTGTCGCTTTGCCAAGGGTATGTTCTAGCGCAGGAAATTCATAGGAGTTGATGCTGCGCCCTGCAGGACTCTGTCCATCAGACAGTAAAATGCACGGTGCTTTTTCCAAAAACTCGCAGTGAGTAATCCTCACACTTGACTAAAATGTTCCTTGGCATTGCTGCCTGTCACATCTACAGTGTCATGGAGGGGTGGGGAACCATGGCTCTGGGGAAGGCAATCTCTGCTCTCAGAATCTCCTGTACTAGAGATATGCACCCTAGGACGCCCTACGGTGCCCATTGCAGCCTCAAGAGCTTTTTATATATATATAATATTTATATATATATATAATATTAATTTTATCACTATAAACACTAAAGAAGAAGAAGAGTTTGGATTTGATATCCCGCTTTATCACTACCCTGTCTCAAAGCGGCTAACAATCTCCTTTCCCCTCCTGTCCCACAACAGACACCCTGAGAGGTGGGTGGGGCTGAGAGACTTCAAAGAAGTGTGACTAGCCCAAGGTCACCCAGCAACTGCATGTGGAGGAGCGGAGACGCGAACCCGGTTCACCAGATTACGAGTCTACAGCTCTTAACCACTACACCACACTGGCTCTCTAAAAACAACATCATAACATTATAACAACACAAAAGAAAAAAACAACAAGAAAGAAAACACAAGCAATAACAATACATAATTTCATTTTGACTTATTCCTAACTTCTCAACCCATTGTCTCTGGGACTTCCCCAAGCCCCACCTAACTTTTTTCCATTTCTAATTGTCTTTAGCAATTTCATAATCATCTCCTTAAACTTAATCATCTTCCAAACTTAATATTATTCCATTTCTTTCCTTCAAAACAACTACATTACAAATAATCTGAACTTCCTTCTAACATCTATTTTATTCCCTAAGTCCTAAAATAAAATTTCTTCCATAGAAGTCCAAATACTTAAACCCCACAATATTTCCCTAAATAAGCTTTAAACTTGTTCCAATCTTCCTCCACCGTCTCTTCTTTCTGGTCTCGGAGTCTCCCCGTCAGTTCAGTGAGTTCCATGAAGTCCATCATCTTCATCTGCCATTCTTCTATAGCTGGTAACTCTTGTTTCTTCCAGTATTTTGCAATTAAAATTCTTGCTGCTGTCGTGGCATACAAAAGAAAATAACATCTTTTTCAGCCTCAAGAGCTTTTTATCTGGGGACTCAGCATGGCCCCTCACATCCCACGGACCCAATCCTGTTCCTTATGCACTTCAGGCACTTTCTCCTGAGCCAAGGTTTTTTTCTTTAAAAAATGTTTAGGGGTACTCTCATTTTGACTCAAGAAAATCACCATTTTATAGTTCAAATCGGGGGAAAATAAATACAGTAAATGGACAAAAGTACAAAGATTCACAAAATGTTAAGGGGCATGCATCCCCCTGCATCCCCCCAGAAAAAAAGCACTGGTCAATAGTCCCTTTGCTTGGCAACTTTAATAAGAAAAAACACACTTTAGAATTGGTGTCCGGTGTTACAGGGCAAAATTGCTTTAGGCCTATCATATTTCATTTTTGTGATTACCTCTGATCATATATTATTCACTTCTAAAGAAATAAAGGCTGCATTTTATAGACCATTTGCTTCGCATAATTATTTTTTATTTTATAGACCATTTGCTTCGCATAATTATTATTATTTTTTATTTTATTATTTTAAGCACAATGCCAGATGAGATTTAAGTAAAAGATCACAACAAATTAAAGTCAGTGCTGGTTTTTTTTTTTTTTTTTTTTTTGAGGAGCAGAGAACCTTTCTGCACAATCTCAGGGGAAAAAAGAACAGGATTCCTTGGTGAAAACATTCCAGCCACCTGCTTATTATGGCAATACAAATGCAGTGGAGGGGAGGGAAGGATTAGCAGGTGGGAGATGGGGCTTGTTCCCAATTTATGTACTCCAATGACCATTCCCCAGCCTTACTCCCAGATCCCGGGGGTGGGGGGCAAATGAACTAAAATGACTGGGGAGACCGGATTGAAGGAAAGAATTTGGGGGCAGAGTAAAACCACCTCTGTCTGCTGATTCTCCCCTAAAATATTCCCTCTGTCGCAGGCTGCATCAAGAGGCAAATGGGATTAGTGTCTGATCACCTGATTCATTATACTAAGGGACATTGGTGGGTAGGATCAAAGGGTACATTTTGAACGTTACAGGAAGCTTGAGTGGTCCAGATGGGAGATCCGATACCAGGGACTGCCTACATTCCTGGTGTATTAGCATACCCTGCGGCTCAGGATGTCCTCGAACATTAAGCACAAAGCAATCCCCCTCTAGATTGTTTTGCTTTGATGTCAAATACTATAAAAAGAAGAAGAAGAAGAACAAAGTTCCTTACCCGCATGATATCCAGGGCACCAGTTAGGCAAATCAGAGATAAGCTTGCCACCTCCACCTCCCCCCTCCATCCCACCAAGGACCCTCACCCTTTTAGCACCTGCCTCAGCCACAAGGAATTCCTCATCACTCCATCACATCAGGGAAACCTTTGCCCAGCGGATGAAAGCACAAGAGCAGGTGGCAGGTTGAATCAGATACCAAAGATCAAAATGATAATGAAAGACAAAACCTGACATTGTCCTTAAGGCCCCCCGTGGCCAGAGAGATGCCTTTGGGGAACTCACAAACAGGGTGTGTCGCTGTTCCCAGCCTTTCGTCTTCAATGGCAAACTGCCTCTGAAAATGGGGGTTTAATTGAGCCATCTCACTTGAGAGTTCCCATTATCCCACTTGGTAAGGAGTGGTAACATGCCGACTAAAAAAAGAGAGCATTATATCACTACTTTTGAAATTATGTCTAGCATTTTGAGTATTTTAGAATGTGATTGGGCATCCAAGAGCATGAAGGACTGCCTCAGATACAGAATATCATAACGTTTCCGAGCACAATTCAAAGTGTTGGTGCTGTCCTTTAAAGCCCTAAATGGCCTGGGCCCAGTATACCTGAAGGAGCGTCTCCACACCCATCATTCAGCCCGGACACTGAGGTCCAGCTCTGAGGGCCTTCTGGTGGTTCCCTCTTTGCATGAAGTGAGGTTGCAGGGAACCAGGCAGAGGGTCTTCTCGGTAGTGGTGCCCACCCTGTGAAATGCCCTCCCATCAGATGTCAAGGAAATAAACAACTATCTGACTTTTAGAAGACATCTGAAGGCAGCCCTGTTTAGGGAAGTATTTAATGTTTGATAATTTATCACTTTTTAATTCTGTTGTTGTTGTTGTTGTTGTTGTTGTTGTTGTTGTCATCGTCGTCATCATCATAATGAACAGTCATCGCTAGGGTTGCCATTTTAATTTTCTTCCTCTGCCCCTAGGGTGAATGGTGAATGAATGAGATATGTGTGTGTGTGTGTGTGTTAACATATCTATCTATCATCTATCTATCTATCTATCTATCTATCAATCATCTACGGTATCTATCTATCTATCTATCTATGAATGACGGGGCTCCTGAACATTTAATTGGTGTAGAAAAGGGAATTTAAACAGGTGTTGCTTGTCATGCAAGTTTCACCTGTTGAAATCCCAGCTTTTTACACCTGGCCACCCTCTTCTGCTCCTGTGCCTTTACCAGCAGCTTGGCACACAGAAATGAAACAGGCAAGGCTGTTCTTGGTATGGGAATAAAATAGTGGGAAAGGTTTATTTCAGGGGTGGGAAACCTGTGGCTCCCCAGATGTGGCTGGGCTTCCATTCCTGTCATCCTTAGACCAATGGTCAGGGCTGATGGGAGTTCAATGACATCTGGAGGGCTCCCCATCCTTTGGTTGCTTGCTAAGGTTGAAGCTGCCTGCAAAACAGGTGGTGAATTGTGTTTGGGGGATTTCCCTTTTGTTCACTTTATCAGGGTTTTTGTTTCGTTTTTTAAGTTCTGCTTCAGTAGTTAGCATAGACAGTGTGCTCTTTGAATAGATGTTCTTCTTATTAAATATAAATCGTAGTCCTAATTGGGAGGGATGCATCGCTGCAGTGCTGAAAGCTGAGGGGCAACTTTATCTCAACCAGTGGGTCATGCTCATATTTTTAAAAGGATGATCAGCATGGGAACTACAAAGGCCCCCTTGAAAAACCAGCAGCCCCTGTTTGTGAGCAATGTTACGGTATATTGCTCTATTGTCCTCTCTTTCTGGGCAAGTGATGCAGATGCAGGCAAGAACATTAGCAGCCGTGACACTGGCAAGCCATGGAGTCCACTCAGGGAAAGCCTCCCCATGCAGTGTCAACTTTATTTAACTTACGTTTTACTGCCTGTGAAACTTTTCTGATGTACAGAAATGCACATGAACCAGCTCTTTGAAGATTTTGTAAGTAAACTACTGTAATCTTTCAGAGAGAGGGAGAGAGAGAGAGAGAGAGAGAGAGAGAGAGAGAGAGAGAGAGAGAGAGAGAGAGAGAGAGAGAGAGAGAGAGCACCAACACAAGTACTCTCATCCACTGGATCTTCAGTTCTGCATTTCCTCCCATGTTGCAAGGTTCATTTTTGTTGCAAACCACAACTGCATAACAACACACCAATGAAAATGTGAGGGGGGCACTTTTTTTTAATTAAGCAATTGTGATGAAGCACAACAAAGGATTGTTTTTAATAGACTGCATTGCTGAACTCTAATTGTTTGTCATAATGTATATGGGAGAGCAAAGGTTAAGACGACAGGCAAACACCTCCCTTGTTAGCAACAATGGCTAAAGAGGAATTACAGCTTTCCAAAGCAAATAATGTAACATCAAAGGAATTCAATTGCCGGAGGACAACAACCAAGTGTGTGTGTGTGTGTGTGTGTGTGTGTGTGTGTGTGTGTTTTGCTTTGAGTGTTACGTGGAATTGCTAGTTAGATTCCATACCTGGGGGGAAATTCAACCAGTTGAGAAATGGTGAGGTGACAAGTATAAACAGTGAGGGAGCTGGTATGCTATATTGGACCCAAGTGGACCACCCTCCACTGTCCTCTCGAGACTGTGATCCCCAGCAATTTATATTTCCCAGCTCCAGCTATTCAAACTAAGCCAAAGGTGGGGACTTGGAGGCTGAGTGGGTCCCTCCAGGGCTCTGTAACTGGGACTTATTCAGAACTCTGCCCTAGGTCACACACCCCTCACTGCCCCAGTTTAGTGACCTCCATGATTGTGTTTGCTGGCTGGAATATGCCCTCAAGCTGTGAGCATGCAACTGGCTTATGTGGACAGAGAGAGGTGGGTGTAGGTGTAGAAACCTCTTGACATCAACATTGCAACCTGCTGCATGAGTCATCTGTGTTACACCAGCCGCTTTTTGTACTGCTTCTGCCTCCTTTCCCCTCTGACCCTACTCAAGTAACTTATCTGCATCAAGAACGACTGAATGACTCACATCCGGTGCTAGAATGCATCAGAATCGCCCCTGCTGCTAACAGAGGCTGATTCAAAGAAGGCGAGGCCACGGCAAAGACTCGTGCAGAGACGTAACAGGCGGTATTCTGAGTTCAGGGAATCCTGTCTGTATCGAGGCAAGAGCGATTGAATTCTCCGCTCACATCCAGTAAAGAGATGTAGCAGAATTGTCTCCATGGCTAACAGAGGCTGAGTCAAAGGAGTAAAGGGCAGAGCAGTGACTCATACAGAGATGCAGCAGGCAGCCTTCTCTGTGGTGTGTGTGCACTTTGAAACTTTTAATAGATCCGTTTTTGTGAGACACTTGCATTCTTTCACAGCATATCAGTGTGCCCTGTGCCTTACAGTGAGCAGAGGAAACATGGATGGTCCTTCAGCCTTTGGCCAATTAAAAGTTTCTCTTGTTAAAAATTGCCTTATTTCTCCGTGTAAAAGATTGGTTGTTTTTTTGCTAAAAACATAAAAACCCCACTACTTCTCTTCCCGTGGCTATCAACTTTGTGCTACCAAAGTTGTGCTGTTTGATGTTTACAATATTGATTTATTAAGTGTGGGTTAACAAAAATAGGGGTTGTCTTATACATGGGGGCGTCTTATACATGGAAAAATACAGTAATTGCTGGCCAGAGGGTTAAATATGAGAATTGAACTAAACCCCAGTGCAGGTTTCTGTTGCAGGTCTTTGAGAAACCAGAAAGGCAGGTGTGTTTTGGAGAGTTCACAGTGATCAGTGAACAGTAATCTCAGGGGATAGGGAGGAGTGCTTCTAGTACAAATTGCTTTCCCATACAGGAAACTCAGTGATTTTGTATGGTTTCAATCCCAAGACAGGCCGCAACAGGGCTGCCTTAGCTTGGTGACGTGTGTTCCCTGAATCGCAATCTCAAAAGGAAGACTTGGGTGGGTTTGATGGCATGTGTGGCTTGCAAAATGATGTGCAATGTTGTTTCATGAATACTTTTGTTTTGAAGATTTGCCAGCCATCAGGCATTGCTGTCTCCGATTCAGTATGAAGTGCTTTGTGCCACAACACACATATTTTTTTAACCAGGGGATTCTCCTTCCCGCTTAATCCCAGCTAGGGGCATGGGATAATGACCGCTCCCCACATCAAACGGGGGGGGCGACATTTGCACGGTCGCGCGTAGCCCCCTGGATCCCAGAGCGGCCCCTGGTAGTTTGGACTGGCTTCATCCTCCCCAGGCTGGATACCTGGGGTGTCTGCCTACCTCAGCCAATCCCGCCTGGGGAGGCGTTGCCAGGGGATTGGCCAGGTAAGGGGAGGGGTCATGTAGCACACACAAAGAAGGTAGATCTTACCTGGGAAGCAGCGGTCGGCTCCAGAGCTTGAGGGGAAGCATTGTCCATACACCAAAAGGTTGTCATTGCTCTCCCCTCCGCCGGCGGCGAACGGGGCGGGGGGCTCTCTGCTTGAAGCCAGTCCCAATCCCCACACATTCTGGATAACCCTGAAGTCTCCCAGATCCCCGGCTGGGGACTGGGAGGGATAAACGGCCAGTGCCTGAGCCAAGGTCTCCCTACATCTGAATCTTAATAAAGTTGTGGCCAACTTTAACCCCATAGCAAGTTGTCGTGAGTCATTATTCCACTCAGGGGTCGCCTGGGGTTTGGGGGACTCCGCCTGTCCGTGCAAATGCATTTTGGTTTCCATTTAAATGCATCATTTAAATCATTTAAATGCATCAACTTCACACTTTCCGAAACAATACATAAACCAAGACGCCATTACCCTTTGATAATGCAGCTTTTCAATTACACAAAATTTACAAAATATGCATCTATTAGAGGAAAGGGTGCATAAAAGTGAAGTTATTCCTGAAAATAACATACACAAATGCATTTGATATGAGGAAATAGCTTGCAAAACTGGGTACACTCGTTAAACCTGCATACAAAAATGGGGTTTGATAGGAGAAATTTGCAGTAAAATGCCAATGAAATGTGGAGACTGGACTAGAAGGAAGAGAAACTGAAAGAACTGAAACTGGCAAATCCTAGCCCCTGATTTGCCTAGATTGCCCCCAAACCAACCAAACCCCCACAGGTGCCATGGACTGGCTGAATGTAGTGGCGTGGAGGGAGGCAACAGCTGGGGAACCCCCAGGGGAAGAAGGCTCAGAGCCCAGGGATTGGTGGTGGGATGAAGATGACTGGTCAGAGGAAGTGAAGAGGTAACAGGGTTCAGTGAGCAAGAAGATGCTGGGACAGAGAGCAGTTCAGAATCAGAGACAGCAGCATGGGCATAGCTGGGGGGGGGCAGCTGCCCCTCCCAATCAATAAAAATCAATAAAAATACATAGCTAACTGAGGCTCTGCCCCCCACAAGAGGCCTGCCCCTCGACAAAAGGCTCCCCCCCCCAAGAAAATAAATCTCATGGGCAGAAGCAGAGGCTGGGGAGGAGGGGGCCAAGAGGCAGAAATGGGGCCAAGAGGCAGAAGGAACAAAGACAGGCCTGGCGACAGAGACTCAGATTGCTTAGGAAGGACCTGGGAGAGGAGGAAATTTAGGGAGCTGTGGGATGACCTTCAGTCACCACCACGGCTTCATAGAGGTAAGATCAACCGGGAAAAGTTGCTGTGCTCACTAGGCCTGGCCTCCTGAGCAGGCCTTGTTTCCTTGAATAAAGAGCTAAAATGTTTTTGTTTTGTTTTTAAAGGTAAAGGACTCCTGGACGGTTAAGTCCAGTCAAAGGTGTCTTTGGGGTTGCGGTGCTCATCTTGCTTTCAGGCCGAGGGAGCCGGCATTTGTCCACAGACAGCTTTCTGGGTCATGTGGCCAGCATGACTAAACTGCTTCTGGCGCAACGGGACACCGTGATGGAAACCAGAGCGTATAGAAACGCCGTTTACCTTCCCACCGCAGCGGTACCTATTTATCTACTTGCACTGGTCTGTTTTTGAACTGCTAGGTTGGCAGGAGCTGGGACAGAACAACGGGAGCTCACCCCATTGCGGGGATTCGAACCACCGACCTTCCGATCGGCAAGCCCAAGCGTCTCAGTGGTTTACACCACAGCACCACATGCACTGATGTCATGTGATTTATTGCTGACCTGCTGCTGGCTCCCACTCCTGATGGAAGGCTCTGCCTGTCCACCCAATAATCTATTAGGCTGTGGCTCATGATGGAAAACTCACAAGGATTCACCCCATGACCAGTCCAAACTGTTGCTGTCTCTACCCGCTGATCCCCCACCTCCTCCCCCAGGCTCCTTCAGCTCATTGAACTGAAAATTTTAGAATCACAAATTGGCAACTATATTATTTGGACACGAGTGAATTCAATGACTGACTGAATGATAACAACGTTTAGTTCCAAGCAAGTTCTGTGGCTTGCCAATCAAGTTTGGCTAATTAAAATATCTTCATTATGGTTACAGATTTTGTTCTGCTTATGATGTCTGAGTTTTCACAGAGTTGGAGGAATTATTTGGCAGTCAGAGCTGGCTAGCTCCAGAGGGCGTCAAGATGCTGAGCCCCTAAAATGGGAAAAGTAAGAATGGTGGGAACTAAAATTTTGGAAGCAGAATAAAGTATGAAAAGTCAACTCGTGCAAAATATGCTTCGTTTATACACCTTAACCGGCAAGTTACAGAAGTTGAAAACTCGTATTGTTGGTGGGCCAGGCACATACATAATCACACATCTTTAACACACAAGTGATTTTCCATGGAAACAGTCATATACTTTACCAGTAAGTCTACTCATTTCATCTTCTACTTTCTCCATAGATTTTACCCCAATGTTTGTGGAAAACTCTCCAACACTCTATATCTGTGCAGAACGCAAAAAAAGTTTAGCATAACTAACGCTTATTTTTAATTACACACTGAGTCTTATAGCTTATTCGGAGAAACAAAGTTCAACATGCAATTGCGCCCCCGCAAATTAGCATTTATGCAATTGCAAAATGAATGGATAACCCTTTTGCACCTTAATTAATTATAAACATATTTCTGTACTGCCGTATCATGGGGGGGGGGGAAGTGTGTAACAATTTGTAAAAAATAAATAGATAAAAATTGTTAAAACAGTACCACATTAAAGTGGCTAGCTGAGATTAAATATTTGCAAGAAGAGTCTTCTTCTCCACAAGGACGTTCTCTCCTCTGCTTTGATCTCCGTGCGACACATCTTGCTGCAGAAGGAGTTGCACACTTAGTACAACATCAAAGCCCTTCATCCCCTCAGATGGTCAGGTGGGGACCTTGAAGCCTGGATAAAATCCAGCTGCAGCCTGTGGGACGGGGTTTCCCAGCCCTGCTTCATAGGAAAACTTTGATTTGGTTGGTATTGCACAGTCCACTTTTAATCTCACTTTAATTACAGACCTGTCAAATGCCTGGCTTAATCTGGTTCTCACCGAGGTAAGCCTTTGGGGTGTTTTGCCTCTGCCTGCCAGATCAGCGGTCAAGAGCAAGCGCCGGGCATGTCATGCCAGCTGAACCAAGCACGTTCCGTTATACTTGCAAAAGTTACATAAATATTCCTCTGCTTCAAAGCACCCGCTCTTCTACGGTTCAAAGTTTGCCCACAGTGTCCTGGTATTTGACAAGCTCTTTACTTGAATTCAGAAAATTGCTGAGAATCTTTGTTTAGATGGTTCATGATGTGAGTACAGTGGTACCTTGGTTGTCAAACTTAATCCGTTCCGGGAGTCTGTTCGACTCCCAGAACCGTTCAAAAACCAAGGCGCGGCTTCCGATTGGCTGCAGGAGCTTCCTGCACTCAATCGGAAGCTGCGTCAGACGTTCTGCTTCCGAAGAACGTTCGAAAACTGAAACACTTACTTCCAGATTTTCAACGTTGGGGAGCCAAAATGTATGAGTGCCAAGGCGTTCGACAACCAAGGTACAACTGTATTTATTTGTTAACTGGTGTAGAAGAAGCAGCAATCTCCATCTTCGTTTGTGAACCACTGAACCAGTCTGACAATAGAAGATACTGTTGGACTTTGACAGGGCAGCGGATAGACTTTAGTAGACGTTCGATTAGTCATAGAATAGACCCAATGGACCTGACTAACTAGGGCCCATTGTTTTTAATAGCTCTTCTCTGGAGGCCCAAAGCAGCCTCCCCTCTGTATAATAGCTTTGGTGTCTCTGTCTCAGCCATTTAGCTGCATCTCAACAAGATAATTTAGCATTACCAGATAAAGGCAGCGGGAATAGCCTGGGACAGGTTGTGGGTTGGGTCCACATGAGCAGGGATGACATGAGACCTTGTTGAATCTCCCTTTTCCTTCCCTTAAAGAAAAGACCTTGCAAAGCCTTGCCACCCCACTGGGGTGCAAAGCTGTGCACTGCAACACCTCCTTTTGCCGAGACCCTTGGCGAGAGTGGGGCATTTGCAACGCTTTGCTACTGGTCTCTCTCCACCCCTAGGGGCAAGGGGGTACCAGCAAATAATGCTGTGTTCTTTTGCTGCTGCCAGAGCCTCCCTTACCTGGGTTACTGCAGCTTCTGTACTTATGCAGGAAGAGCCAGATGCACAAATATAGGATGGGGGACACCTAGTTTCTAGCAGTATGTGTGAAAAGGATATTGGACCACAAGCTTTACATGAGTCAACAGTGTGATGCAGCAGCAAAAAAATCTAATGCTGTTCTAGGGTGCATCAACAGAAGTATACAGATCAAGGAAAGTCATAGTGCCATTCTATTTTTGCCTTGGTCAAACCACAGTTGGAATACTGTGTCCAGTTCAGGGCGCCACAATTTAAGAAGGATTTTGACAGGCTGGAACGCGTGCAGAGGAGGGAAACTCAGATGTTCAGGGATCTGGAAACCAAGCCTTATGAGGAACTGTTGAAGGAGCTGGATATGTTTAGCCTGGAAAAGAGGAGGCTGAGAGGAGATAGGATACTCATCTTCAAATACGGTACCTCAAGGGCTGTCGCATGGAAGAGGAAACAAGCTTGTTTTCTCCTGCTCTGGAGGGCAGGACTCAAACCAATGGCTTCAAATTTGCAACCACGTTATTGGAATCTGGTTATTGACACAGAAAAATATGAACCACCCTGAGATCTAGTAGTATTGGGTGGTATACAAATGATGATGATAATATACTTCCGTTTGCAAAAGTTCCTACTGAACTCATAGAAGAGTTGCTGCATACAGGTTTCCATGGACAGAAGAGCATAACTTCTGACAAGGATCACTGTCCGATTATGCCACAAAAACATTCTTTTATCTGCCACTAATATGCTCTGATTTACTTCTTGGATCCAGATCTCCGTGTCTCTGCCAAACCTAATAGATTTCAAGTCATTAAGTGAGATATTTAAGTGGCTGGCAATAATCCTAATGATTTTCTGCTCAGTTGCACAGTAGAAAAACTTCTTCTTTACAGCCAAGACTTTGCTCCATATGTTCTCAGTTGGAGATCCACAGGTGACAGTTCCTGACATTTGCAAACATTATGTACAACTAGACAAACAAAGTTTTTCTTGTTTGTGCAGACTGCTCCCCGGCTCTTGCGTCATTGACCATGTTCCTCTAAAAAACCTCTTTATCTCCTGCTCTGTGTAAGAGTCTCATACTTATTCCTAGAGCCGCAAGCTGTAATTGGTTTCACTGATAAATTTACTGGATGCTTTAATCAAACAATGGCAAATCTTATTTGGTTGGGCTGAGACTTAATGGACCCATTTTAAACTGCCTTTGGCTATTTGTTTCTAAGTGCCCTGTTTTAACAGGGAAAGAACAGGGAAATATTAAAGATGGCTTTTCCTACTAATAAGTACCTTTTTCTTTACCTTTTTTTTAATTAAAGTTTGGTGGGGTTTCAATATACTTCAATATACTTTATTCGACCGATAGTCAGAAACAAAAAACATTTCTCAATACAAAGATAAACATATAAAACTGAAGGCATCAGAGGGATACATAAAAATATAAAAATATAAAACTGAAGGCATCAGAGGGATACATAAATGGGGTATGACCGCGCTACTAAACCTCCTACAGGTAACCCACATCAAGACATTCGATTATACGTTTCCGACACTTGAGCGCCAGGAAAAAGAATTTAGCCACTGAGAAGGTTATTTTCCCAGTGGGCTTGTTTAGCAAATATGCTGCCTGCTGTTCTCTTGGTCGGGAACTAAACTGAGATAAATACGGGTCTATAAGATATTGCCTTAAATCATTATAAAAGGGACAACTCAGTAGAATGTGTTCTGTGGATTCTACCTCACCAAGGCACAATGGTTTGGTAGGGTTTTAAAAAATGAATAGCATTATAGAAATATTTTTAATAAAGTAACTTTCGGCATATTCATCACATTTCCCCAGTTCCTAGAACAGACATGAACTGAGCTTTAGGCACATTTTATTTGAATGTCATCAGCCAGTTACAGGGAGGAATAAAATAACTGGGTGGGTGGGTGTGCATAATCGATCACACGATGCCCTTGGCAACACCTATTAAACTTGGGGGGCCTGACCCCATCAAATATTTTATTGGGGGACCCAAATGCCCTCAGCTCCTAGGAGTTGGCTCCTGCGGCCGATTAATACCGGTAGTTCATAGGTTAATCAACCAACAATTCTTTAACTGGCCAACAGTGCTATGCATTCCAGAAGCCATTTGGCATATATTGAGCAGTAGATACAGCAACATACTGAAGGCTGCAGGCTGGGAATCTGTATGTGGCCGCAGCTTCCCACTGAATTTGCATGCAGTAAAACCAACGAGAATGTGATTGTCGCTTTTTGCTGCATGTAGAGCTGCCCTCAAAGACTGTTCCAAAGCTGTATTTCAGGCAGAATGCTACTGCTTGCCTCTTAATGAGTGTAGGGAGTAGTGCAGGAGTTGGTACCTGGGATTTTGGATCCAAATCTGTATGCAGATTCTTACTTTTAAAGCCTTAGGCTTGCTACTAAACATGATAGCGAAATGAAACCTTCCTCTTCAAAGTCTCTAACAGGGCAAGGATGCTGGCTCCATGTTTGGGTTTGAAAGATGCCCAGAAACCTCTGGCTGGCCACAGTTGGAAAGGCTGTTGAGTTATAGGGGGACCTGTGGTTTTACTGAGGAGGAAAGTTCCCATGTTCAGGCAGGCTCCCAAGAGACGGAAACCTTTGAAGAGGGAAAAATGTCCTCAGCTTTGCTTACTAATGCTGGTAAATATGTATGTCTTGCTTTGTTACAGTAGGTAATACACAGCTGAGGACCACTTCTGGCACTTGGTTTTATCCTCAAAATCTTAAGTACGGTACTTGCTATATTGGTAGTTGGGATGGAAGGAATTCCCTTCTCAGGAAAAAATTGCTGGATATTGTAGGAAAGTTTTGTTCTTCCCCTTCAGCAATGCGGTAGTGGCACAGGCTGTTTTCAAAATTTATTCTTTGCTCGTCCACCAGCACTTTTGGAGAAGGAAGTCCTGGCTTCTGCTGCCTGGGCCTGTGGTTTATTATAACCTGAAAAACATGGTCCTTACAAACAGGAGATCCCATACCCTTAGTGCTAGGGCCTGAATAGAACTTCTGATGCATTTTTGCTTTAGAATGCTGTCAATGTTACCATTAACCATATGAAAGATGTTTCCGTATAACTCATCTTTTTCTCCTCCACCAGTGCTCTCCCATGCTGCTGGTTTACAGCCAGAGCTGTACACAATTCTGTACAAGTCCTGAAAAAGTTGATACTTGATTTCACTTGCAAAGAATGATCACTTTTTAAAAGTTAAGGCAGGTTTCTAGTCCTAGGGGGTGCAAAGCATGTAGGCAATGTGTGGTGAAATCTTCTGAAGGTGGAGGTTGCAATAATAAGGACTGCATAGGCACCACATATTTAAAGCACTTTAAATCTCGTTACTTCCCTCCTAAAAAGAATAATTCTGGGAACTGTAGTCATAGAATCATAGAATCATAGAATCATAGAGTTGGAAGAGACCACAAGGGCCATCCAGTCCAACCCCCTGCCAAGCAGGAAACACCATCAAAGCATTCCTGACAGATGGCTGTCAAGCCTCTGCTTAAAGACCTCCAAAGAAGGAGACTCCACCACACTCCTTGGCAGCAAATTCCACTGCCGAACAGCTCTTACTGTCAGGAAGTTCTTCCTAATGTTTAGGTGGAATTTTCTTTCTTGTAGTTTGAATCCGTTGCTCCTTGTCCGCGTCTCTGGAGCAGCAGAAAACAACCTTTCTCCCTCCTCTATATGACATCCTTTTATATATTTGAACATGGTTATCATATCACCCCTTAACCTTCTCTTCTCCAGGCTAAACATACCCAGCTCCCTAGTCTACACAGAGCTACAATTGCCAGCACCCTTACCAAACTATAGTTCTCACGAAAACTTGTGGGAATGAAGTACGGTGCTTTAAATATGTATTGTGTATGAAGTCAAGATTTCCAGAGGCCAGGAGCTTCATTCAAGTACCCAACAGAGCAGGCCTAGTTAATTAATGTTAGGAACCTGGAGCTGAACAGTTATCACAGCTGGGTGATCAAAAGTTATAAACACACAGAAGACACAGGGGAAGCATTTGAACACCCACAGAGGAGGAGCTGCCAACCTTTTCAGACCCAGGAACACTTGAACAGATTTTTCTCAAGGGAATGTGGCCCATGACTTCGGCTAAACATTAGGAAGAACTTTCTGACAGTAAGAGGTATTAAGGCAGTGGAACGGACTCCCTCGGGAGGTTGGGGACTCTCCTTCCCTGGAGGTTTTTAAGCAGAGGTTGCATAGCCTGCTGTCATGGATGACCTGGTTGAGAGTTGACCATCCTTTGTGGACCATCTTACTATACCAGATAGACACAGGTGGCGCTGTGGTCTAAACCACCGGGCCTCTTTGGCTTGGCGATTGGAAGGTCTGCAGTTTGAATCCCCGCGGACGGGGTGAGCGCCGATTGCTCTGTCCCAGCTCCTGCCAACCTAGCAGTTCAAAAGTACACCAGTGCAAGTAGATAATTAAGTATCGCTGTGGCGGGAAGGGAAACGGCGTTTCCATGTTCTCTGGTTTCCATCACGGTCCTCTGTGCACCAGAAGCGGTATAGTGTTGGCCACATGACCCGGAAAGCTGTCTGTGGACAAACACCGGCTCCCTCGGCCTGAAAGCGAGATGAGCGCCACAACCCCAGAGTCGCCTTTGACTGGACTTAACCGTCCAGGGGTCCTTTACTTTTTACCTTTTACCAGATAGAATCAACAAGCAATGGTCTCATCGCACACTAATTTTTGGCCATTTTAATCTCAAAAAATTAAAGAGTTGGCCTTTGAACATGTGTTAAATATACTCTTACCTCCCAAAAACAATCCAAAATGGCGCCCCAACACTGGGGAGGGAAAGGAGCTGCAACACATGACCTCATGTGACAGGTGATGACAGAAAAAGTCATACTGCAGTGGCAACAATAGTTTCCCTTAATTTCAATTCATTAAATCTAGCACGCGGGGAGCCACTTTATCTAGATTATATAATTCAGTATTTGAACGATTGGTATTAATAATTGTACTATAAACCGATGTTGTTATAATGAGGCTATTATTGAATTGCAATTGAAAACGAATAAAAAATTATTACAATAGTTTTCCTTAATTTCAGTAGAGGACTTAATTTAAATGGGAACTGCCAATCCTGGATTGGGACCAAGAACTCAGGCCAACGATAATGATAATGAGAATAATCCCTATTAACAAACCAATTGTGAACATAGAAAACAAAATCACATGCAACCATACAATGTTCTCTGAAGCTCCATAATTTTAAAAACAAGTTTATGTTTTAACATCTGTGGATTGGGAGCCAAGGGAGAAGCGCCACCAAAGGATTGAAAATATAAGAGCAGAAACATTCTGTAGAATTAAAAACACCAACTTTTATTGTTTACACAATGTCTTTAATGTAGTTTATTGCAAAAAAAAATATGTCACCAAGCCACAGCAATGCTAATTTATCAAATGCTGCTCTGTGGAGCAATTCCTCCCCCCTGCCCCTCCCCTCCCCTTGCTATGAACATATTTTAAAGGCACTTTCATCAAAACCTTTGAAGCCGAGAGCACAAAAACGTATTCTCAGGTAATTCAAGGTGGTTTCTATGACACACACACCCCGATCTTCACACAAAGAGACAAAAACACACATCAAAGCTATTTATGATGTGCAACTTAAAAAGTTGCTTGCATAGTACGATTATGTGCCCACTCCCCCTAATGACATCCTTGACCAGATTTGGACAGGGTTTTTAAAGCCTTCCAAAGTCCAATGAAGCCAGAGAGAGAGGGGGCAATTTATTCTGAGAGTTAAAGGCAGTGTAAGAGAGGTGTGTGCATGCTCCGCCCAATTTTACCACGCTTTTAATTTGTTTTGGTGGGCGGGTGTGTCTATATCACTCCCCAAACCCTAAAAAACTGACCTGAGTGGTAGAACAGTGGGACAAAAATAATATGTGCATCTGCCGTGGGAAGCAAAGTGCTTTGCAAACATCATGCTTTAGTTTCCCCCCACACGCATCCCATTGGCCACTGTGAGAACAGTTCACTAGATGAACCACTGGCCTGATCCAGCAAGACCCTTCTTATGTGCTTAATATTTAAGTCTCTTAAAAACTATTGTGTCTCCAGCTTGTCAATATGTAACCTACATACCTGCTTTCTGAGGAAGAAAGACTAACTTGAAATTTCCAGAAAGAGCAATTTTATTTCTGGAGGGTGGGCATCCCAGTAGCTCTCACAGAGCTAAAAGACCGGTCATTTCAACAACAGGCACGGGTTGCTTGGTTTTTTAGTTTCCTTAACTACTGGATACATTAAAATAATAGGGAGGCACTATTCTCCATAACTTAAAAAAACCAAAACCCACCGTACTGGAGCATACAGCTGTGTTCCAAGGCCTGTTCACTTATTACTTGGAAAGTGAATATTTCATCCTTATAAACGACACCACAATCACACCATACATTTAAAATAGCACCATACCTCTTTAATAGACATGGACGAATCTGGGAACTGTAGTTTGTCAAGGGTGCTGGCCTCACAGAGCTAGTTTCCCCAAACCCTTGAACTACAGTCAGTCTGGATAGTTCAGTTTGGTTAGAGCATGGTGCTGTTAACGCCAAGGTTGCAGGTTCAATCCCCGTATGGGAGAGCTGCAGAGTTTTGCATTGCAGGGGGTTGGATGAGATGATCCTTGGGGTCCCTTCCAACTCTACAATTCACTGATTCTGTGATACAGTTCTTGGGATTCTCCCTGTCTGTTCAAGTACAGTAGTATAATAGTGCTTTGAATGTATGGTGCGGATGCAAATGTCTTGGGTTATATGGGTGGACTGCCCCGCCACTGCAAGAAAAAAATATGTCTGAGCTAGACTGTGGTGCTAGTGCAGGCATCCCCAAACTTCGGCCCTCCAGATGTTTTGGACTACAATTCCCATCATCCCTGACCACTGGTCCTGTTAGCTAGGGATCATGGGAGTTGTAGGCCAAAACATCTGGAGGGCCACAGTTTGGGGATGCCTGTGCTAGTGTGTGCATTTCAATACTCTTGCTTCCCCAGCCCACTCATTTCTTCTGGGGCTGCTTGCTATCAGGGTTCAGGGGAATGCTCCATGCAAATATACAGCACAGTATGGTTTCCTCCCCAAATACTTAGGTGAAAGGGATGGAGAACAACCCAAGTCAATTACTATAGCAAGATGTATATCCACTATAAGAAATACCTGAGCAGACCCCCTGGTTCAAAATGCACTTAACATTTGATTGACTTAAAAAACAATAATCCCCGGTTACTTCTCAATTAAGGCACATTCCAGAGTGTTTGCAGTCAACTCCAAACATAAGTGAGCATATTTAAAATGAGAGGAAGGCATACACTTCCAATTACAGATATTTAAGTTGTTCTGCCCTCTTCCCACACACCCAATGGTAAAAGGCTAAGCATTTGGCTCAGTATTTTGAAATAAATAAAGAAGTTAAACCCAACATGCATGAATGAAACACACGCACACACACTACCAGCTAAATAAAAAATTACCAACTAAATAAAAAGGGCTCAATTCTTTGTATTCCTCCCTCCCCCTTAATTATCAAATTAGAATAAGTCAAAACCTCTTAAAGTTAGGAAACTCAGGACCTGTTTGAACAATATTCTCCACAGAACAGGGTTGTATCCTCCCTTCTCACTGTGAAGAGAAATTAATGACTACACATGAGATCCCCTCAGAGATATTTACGGTAATCTTTAAAAAAAGATTCTCTCAAATGATCAGAGGGATGCTGCTCTTGAGTAAAGGCAAGATTGCCTGGTTTAGATATTCACTTCTTTTTTGTGATTTACAGAATGAGAGAGGAGCCATGGGGATTTGGGGTGGTGGGAGAGAAGTCCTTAATATTTTCCTTCCAGGTATTTTGGACTACAACTCCCATCAGCCGCAGCCAGCAAACTATGGTAGTTCACATCGCTGAATAGCCTCAGTGCCAGGGGCGTAGCCAGGATGAAAATCAGGGGGGCCAAGGGGCGGGGCCAAGGGGCGGGGCCAAGGGGCGGGGGCGGGGCCACATCGGAGCAGCCCGAAATCGGGCTGCTCCGACTCCTGACTCCCCCTCCGCGATAGGAAGGGATGAGGGGGAGCCAGGATCAGCCCGAAATCGGGCTGCTCCGATCCCCTCCTCCCCCTCTGCAATCGCTGGGGCAGGTGGAGGGAAAGCCCCAGAGCCGCGCAAAGCGGTTGCCTGGCTTTCCCTCCGCCCGCCCCACAGCCAGCCGGCTAGAAGGGACGTCTCCCTTCTCCCTTGCTGGCTGTGGGGCGGAGGGAGGGAAAGCCAGCCAAACGCTTTGCGCGGCTCTGGTGCTTTCCCGCCGCCCGCCCCACAGCCAGCCAGGGAGAAGGGAGACGGCACCGGGCGGGCAGTGGGGCAGGCTGGCCAGTGGCCCTGCTTCTAGGGGGGGCAATTGCCCCCTCCTGCCCCCCCTGCCTACGCCCATGCTCAGTGCAAGAGGATGAGTTGGAGAAGCGTGGTGGATGACTGCAGAACAGAGGATCTGTCTCCAAGCAGGGGCAAGTTGGTTTTGCAGAACAGAATTCCACCAGCATATTTTCTTCCCCTAGCAGCAGAACTTATAGTGACAGCAGCAGATCTCCAACTCAGTTTGTCTAGGACTAGATGAATTGTGGGTAGCTTTCCTTCGGCAGCACAGCTGAGGAAGTGGAGTGGAAAAGTCCCAAGGTTACAAGAGTGCAGGAAAGCAGGTTAAGTTCCCCATCCTTTTAAAACTAGGTTGGGCGTGAGGAACAGTGAGTATTCCAGCGGCGACTGCTGCTGTCGCCTGAGGAGATACTGGGAGATTTCTGAGGAACGTGGAAACTGCTTGCCAGTTCAGAAGTACACTTCATGCATCTGATGAAGCGCTCCACAGAAGCTTATTGGCATATTTGTTGGCCTTTATAAGATGTCGCAAGTCTCTGCCTTGTTTATGCTCCTATATGCAAGGCATTAAAAATGAGGTGAAATGACTTATGGGCCTCCACAGAAATAGGAGGCTGTGCAGGAGAAAGCTAAAGTTAAAACCCATCCTCATTCATTTATGAGGATGAATGATGGTTTTGAGCACGCCTGATGCTATAAACACAGATTCTGACATTCTGGAAGAAGTATCTAGTTGAGATTCCATCCTTGCAGGGGGTTGGACTAGATGACCCTCAGGATCCCTCCCAACTCGATGAGTCTATGATTCTAAATTTTGTAACCTAACAGCACTGCGATCATGTCACCTCTCCACACAGACAGTACAGAGAGGGCAGGGAGAAAACACAACATCCAAATAGGGCCTGAGTTTCAAAGGCATGCAAGACGGCTATTTTGAGAATTCACAAAAATATTTTAGATGTCTTTATCTCCTCAAGCAATATACTAAAAAGGCCACCCTTTTAAGGAGCACACCAACCTCACAAGGATGGTTTATACCAGGCATCCCCAAACTTCGGCCCTCCAGATGCTTTGGACTACAATTCCCTTCTTCCCCAACCACTGGTCCTGTTAGCTAGGGATCATGGGAGTTGTAGGCCAAAACATCTGGAGGGCCGCAGTTTGGGGATGCCTGGTTTATACAAATCAAAGTGCACAAACCCCCTTTTTAGTCTGGTTTAAATGTGACTTTGCCTGCAGCTTGTATTGATGGTGTTAACATGTTGCCTCATGGCGCTATTTTATATACAACCCCCTGCAAACCTTTCAATAACATGTTGCAAAAATAAAAACTGCGAATTTCACGTTTTAACACACAACACTGCAAGGAAAAATAACTTTTTTTGTTTGACATTTATACAATAGAATAGTAAACGTATCTGACAAAATATTTTTTAAAAAAATATATATGAGAGACTACCTTATGAACCCAGAATTACAGACCTTTTTGCCATTCCTCGGTGAGAAACAGATTGCATTGTAACAGTAAAAAAAGGAATATGAAATTCAGCATACACGAATAAGGCAATCAAGAAATGGTACTTATGCAAGTTATTCCACCCCACCCCCCCAATGTCAAGGACTTACAGGCATCATTGACAATGACGCTTTGCAGGCCCACTGACCTCAAGCAAGGGAGTTACATCACAAATCAACAGTTCATCCACTGCTACAGACTACAGAGGCAGCCTAGGCCCAAGCTGCATAGTGCAGCCAACCCGTTTCCCCCCCCCCTCCGAAGAGTGGCAAATTCCTACTCACTGCTTAATAAGGTGCTTTCATATAGTTTGCTTATTTAGTGAACCCCAGATCCTTAGTCTATCTATTGCTGCACCTTCCCTGAAATCCTACCTATTTGCATAGGTGCCGTTGCCTTACAAATGGAAACGGGCTTCCTTGGCTTATGAAATCTTTGGCTGCACTGCACACACTGCTACTTTGCGTGCTTCTAGAGGCAAGCCCACACTGCAAACTGGGAAGCACAGTGAATGTCGCCTGACCTTCCAATACACAAGGCAGTGCCCTTCAGGCTTTGTGAAGCACTACCTTGAGCAATACCTGGCCCATTCATTCAAGTGTGGCAGTAGTTTGCCAGTGAGCAAGAGGCTGAGTGTGCACACAACAGGGATGCTAACACTACACACAGATGGACTGACTCAGGTAAGCAAGTGAATTTTTAACAGGGCAAAATGCATGCAGAATGCTTTTCGTGCATCCATGGGCCACATCTCATAGGTTTGGCCCCAAGTCTCAGGCTCGCATTCTGCCCCTCTACCTCTTTCCCTCACCGAAGGGAGAAAGCATTGCATGATCTCCGGACTATAGCATGCGTATTTGAACTTGGGATCTCTCCAACTATTCAGTTTGCTCCAAGACAGAAGGAGGACTTCAAGATCAACTTCAAGGAGGCTGGAAAGATCAATTCGGATTCAAATAAATACTGTGCAGTCCCGTTCACTGTGCTTTTTCTCTGTGGTGGACAGAAACCTACGCCAAACAGATAACTGGGTTGAGAACTTTGCTCTCAGAGTCAGAGCCTAAAATTTTTTGCCATGCAAAGACACTTTTCAGGAAAAAGAGACCCAAGTTATTAAAATTCCCTCTGCCAGCAGAACAGAATCGAAGCCCCACCCCACCCCCTTTTTGATAATCCTATTTCTCTTCCCTCTTTTTTTATTTTTAGGTTGTTTCAATAGCTATGAAGACAAGAACATTCCTGTCGGCAAGAATGGGGAGCTGTATCAAAAGAGGTAAACTCAAAAACAATTTTAGCAGCATTTTCCAGTCCTTCATACGGTAACCACGGCACTGAATTTTCATAAACATTACCTAATTTTAAAATTGAATTGGGGGGGGGGGAATGGTCCATAATTGCATAATACACCATCCATTTTAGAGCAGAAGTATTTCCCCAAGTTTGTGCTACTGTTATTTATAGTGGAGAACATGGCAGTAAGCAATGGGCACCGTCAACGATGCCGCTCTCTTGCGCAAGCCCCACTGAGGCACAAAGGCAGCTTTCAAACATTTCCATGGGGCTAGCACAGCAAAACTTCCCAGTGGATTTTGCCCATATGTCACTACTATTTCCCTGAAAAATTGACATATTTACGAACTCCTACAAACAGTTCTAAACTTTAAAAGAGAGTCACACATAGCAAGAGTTTTAAGATTAAAATTCTTAATTGTCCATCCAAATGAAAGGCCTCAGAATGGCAAAATAAGGCATCCTTTTTTTCACGTTGATTGTAATAAAAAGCAGGGATAAAATTCTGATAGGATGAGCAGCCCCTGTTTAGGGTTCTCCAAGTCTTCTGTCGCACCTCTGCCATGCTAGCTTTTTGGTGATCCTATATCCACTGTGATTTTTGTATACAATGGCAATTTCTCAGTTCGTTCTACTGTGTATTTCAGAGTGTTTAAGCCATCAGAGTTCATTGTCTCCTTTGTGTGAGCAATTTTGTTGAACCTGTAAGAACAAGAGAGATTCAATGTTGGGAAATCTCAATTTGCAAACAGAATCTTCATTTGCCTCCTCGAAAGGGCATTCGGGCTAATGCGAAGAGAACAAAATATTTTATGTCCCAAATGCTCAAACCTAACATAAACATTTTTGTGCTGATATCAGACAGAAATCTAGGAGATGGTATTTTATTGAGCCAGCTAATAGGACAACAGTGACTTTGAAAAAGACTGGGAACCATTTATAATATATTTGCAGAAACAAAAGAAGACTATTGACTTGATGGCAGGATTTAAATAAACACTCCCATCTTTATTAACAAAGAACATTTAAAATAACAAAGAAATGATATGGTGGACTTTTAAGACACAGCAGTATGTAATAAGGGGGAAACGTACCAGAAATGGAAGCTGAGGGAAGCCCGGGAGGGAAGGGAAGAGGTGATGTAATATAAATGTTATTGATATGAGATGCATGTAATGATAGAAAAAGAAAAGTGAATAAAAATTTAATATATATACTGGTATATAAAAATAAAGTGATTCCTAGAGGCAGCTCCAAGTTTTTTTTGTTTTTTGTTTAAAAAAAGAACCAGCTAATAGTTTCAAGATATGGTGCAAGCTTTCAAGTTTCGCAAAGAAGCGTTAGGACTCAGGGCTGAAAAGTGGCATAAAACAATCTCTTGCTTTTCATTTGGCTTAGAGCAGGCATCACCAAACTTTGGCCCTCCAGATGTTTTGGACTACAATCCCCATCTTCCCTGACCACTGGTCCTGTTAGCTAGGGATCATGGGAGTTGTAGGCCAAAACATCTGGAGGGCCGCAGTTTGGGGATGCCTGGGCTTAGAGCCTAGAAGCCATGATGGTAGGGAGCAGACTTTTCCACCCGTGTGCCTGCTTCATTCACATCTAAAAGAGGAGTAATAGTTTCGCTTTCTTACAAAAAAAGTGTGTGCAGGTAGACAACAAAACCCTCAACCCAAATTACTTCCTTGTGAACTATCACTTCAAGCATCTTTCTCTCCCAAGCTCAGCTCTGACGCAGAGGTGGAGCTGGGCTAGAGAGGAAAATAGTTGAACTGCTGAGCAGAGGGAGATGAAGAATGACAGGGTTAAGTACCCCTCACTTGTAAAATCTTTCCGTTGTAAAAAGACAGCCCCCCACCTTGCTCCCCCCAGCAACCAATTCTAAATATGAGCAGGCCATACAAGTCTCTTTACTGTTAGATATTGAAATTAACGGAGAGCCAGCAAAATGGGGATGTGTTGTATACAACTACAACAACAACAACAACAACAACAACAACAACAACAACAACAACAACAATTTATTATTTATACCCCAGCCACTCTGGGCTGCTTCCAACAGAAAAATAAAACACAGTGATCTATTAAACATTAAAAGCCTCCCTAAACAGGGCTGCCTTCAGATGTCTTCTAAAAGTCTGGTAGTTGTTTTTCTCTTTGACATCAGATGGGAGGGCGTTCCACAGGGTGGGCGCCACTACCGAGAAGGCCCTCTGTCTTCATGCTGACGGAAAGCTCCTTTCACCCAGTCACAGCTACCATTTGCAGAAAGCAAGGTAGGCAATTTTATTATTATTACTTTGCAAATTCCTGCCCCCTGTGAGCCTCCAAGGTCTGCTTTGAAGGAACTTCCTGAACAGTATGGGAGCTTGCAAGGGGGGGAAATTGATGGAAATCACCTCCCAATGAAGGAAGCCTTCTAGATCAGAAAGCCCCCTAGCAGCATGAAAGAGACCACCGGCTGCCACCCAATACCACTATTTCAGGCATCCCCAAACTGCGGCCCTCCAGATGTTTCGGCCTACAACTCCCATGATCCCTAGCTAATAGGACCAGTGGTCGGGGAAGATAAGAATTGTAGTTCAAAACACCTGGAGGACCGAAGTTTGGGGATGCCTGCACTATTTGAAAATGTTTGTACTGAATGCAATGTAGAAGGACCTACCTCTGTGGGTTGGGCTCATTTTTGTTGTCTCTCGAATGGCGAATCATCCGACATTTCCCAATTGCAGCATCTGGGCGGGAGATTCTCATGCCTTTGAAAACAATCCTGCAAAAGGAACACAAATGGAGAGGCTGTTGTTTCATATAAAAGCACAACCATGCTTTAAACCAGGGATGGCATGGGAAGCCTGTGTCCCTCCAGGTGTTGTTGAACACCCCTGGTATAGCCAGTATGGCTAATGGTCAAGAGTGCTATAAAGTCCAACATCATCAGTTTCCTCATCCCTGCTTTGAAGATGCCCATGGAACGAAACATAACAGTCCAGCTGAAAGTTTCATATTTCAAATGAAAGTGAAATAACATTATCACTTATTTCTCTATAGCTTTATAGCACACTTATCTCATCATTATCTACAGCAGTGTTTCTCAACCAGTGTGCCTCCAGATGTTTTGGGACTACAACTCCCATCATCTCTAGCTAGCAAGACCAGTGGTCAGGAATGATGGGAGTTGTAGTCCCCAAACATCTGGAGGCACACTGGTTGAGAAACACTGATCTACAGCACAATTCCAAACGTTCAGAATGCTTCACACAGCATTCTGTGTCACTTTCACAAGTATATAGAAAGGAGATATAAAGACCAGTTTTTACTCTGTCTGCATGCTGGTTCAGTCCCTGTGAATTCGGATGGCACTACCTCACTGTATTGGGCTGAAGGTTGATCCAGAAAGAAGTCAATATCTTCTTAAAAATTCAAATTCTAATGTAACTTTTCCCAGTCATAATTAGTAATCCAAGAGATATTTGGCAGCTGCAGAATCAGGAAATACAGATTAAGTGCCAAGACTCTTGGAAGGCTTCCACAATAATTTTTGTTCAACAAACTGTTCTCTGCCTGTCCCCTGCTCTATAATGTAATGTCCTTTATGTTCTCCAAGTTCTTCCCAGACCAGGTTATGTTGCCCTCCCCCCCCCCACACAAAAGGCTCCTGCCACGTTAACAAAACTGTGGTTTCCAAGTCATAAGCAGTAATAGTTCCTGTTTATTCCACATTAGTGAGACGCTGCCTGCATAGACACTATACCTTTAAAACACATTTGAAGTACTTCCCCACCCCCTCAAAGAATTCTGGGTACTGTAGTTTACTCCTCACAGAGTCACAGTTCCCAGCAAGCCTTCACAAAACACAGTGCCCAGAATTCTTTGAGAGGCAAAGTGTGCTTCGGATGTGCGTACACAGTCACCATCTGGGGCACTGGTGTTTAGTTTTGTGCACTGCAGTTTAAGAAGTGGTAAGAACAGTTCAACTATGGAACCGTTTCCAAAAGGAATTGGGGGCTCTCTTCCTTTAAGCAAGAGTCAGGATGCTTTTGCTCTGGGTGGCCTACAAGTCTCCATGCCTGCCCCCCCCCCAACTCTTACAGTTCAGCCTGGCTTTTAGTCTGTACAACCCATTTCATTTGACTTTTAGTTTTGTTGGGCGACTTTTCCCAACTCCCCAACTTTTGTGTTTAGATTGTGTTTTTCAGCTATGGGAGTGAGGGGGGTAGAAGTGGCACTAACTAACTAAATCTGATGAATCTGATAATCTGTATCTGATGAAGTGTGCATGCACACGAAAGCTCATACCAAAATAAAAACTTTGTTGGTCTTTAAGGTGCTACTGAAGGAATTTTTTTTATTAACTAAATAAATAACTGTCAAGAGCTGTTTACTTTCTCATGTCAAGAATGGCTCACCTTAAGGAGCATTGAAATAGGAAGTAGCTAAAAACATGTCTTCAGCCTACCAATAAAGGGCTTGAGGGCTGAAAAGCAGGTTTCTGAGCAACAGTGGAAATGGAAAAGGAGGTACTCTTGGTCTTGTAACTCTGCTTTTAACTTTTAACAGAGTTAACATTTGGCTTAACGTTTAGCATCACGGCCCTCTACCATTACTGGAACGCCCGTTCTTTAAATAAAATGAAAATATACAATAAGGATACTTCTGAGCATGCTCAGAGTTCCTTTGGCTTCTGACAGTTCCAACATCCTGTGCTCAGCCCACTTTGAATTAAAAGAATAGGAAGTCTGACCAGGGTTCCCAGAGCCCCAGTAACTTTATTTTGAGAAAATGAAACAGTGAATTCATTTCCTTTGACAGTATTCGTAAAACACAGTCTACATTTTTTTAAAAAAGCATTTAAGACTTAAGCATCTTAAATTCCCATACTGCTGTGCCTGCAAGCCATACTCCCCATGTTTTCTAATCCTCCGAAGACATGAACATCCTGGCATTACTCTGTAAAGACTTCGTGGAACTTCCAAAGACTTAGCAGCATGCCTCCCTACAGTACTAGTGAAGAGGAAGCAAGCTTTCAAAGAGCCTGAATGGAAACACTTGTCTGCCAAAGGCTTGACCCTGACAGTGGGAAGAGAGACTCTTGTTTGCTCCCCAGCTTAGTGAGCAGCGCTAAAGAGACAAGGAGAACAGTGACCCCGGCGCAGTGTAGAGCACCAGACTGTCCCAGGATCTCCTGCTTTCTGCCAGCTCCGTTTGACAGCGAGCCAGGAAGGAAAAGGAAACAATGGAGGAACACCATTCCCTGGCCCTCTTTGGATACAAGCCGCTGCAGGCTAATGTCTGGAGTTCACGCTGAAATACAAACAAGTTAAGCTATTTGCTAATGTCACAGCCAGAAAGGCAGGTGTGGCAGCTGGGGACAGATTACGTAGCCAGCGGGATTTCTTTCACCACTTCCTGGCACATGCTTGTAAGCGGCCGCTTTCTTGGCCAACTGTGGGATGTAAAGAAGCGCCTCCTATAGTGAGTGCACACATGGAATGGGATTCAATGTCACACTATGACGACTGTCCTGCTTATTCAAACATTTCAGTTTGCCAGACGAGCCATCCCCCTCTCCTCCTCCTCCAAACAGTGAAAGAAATCTATATTAATTGGGAGGCACAGGAGCCTTACCTGTTATAAATGTCATCATCTTCACCACCCCAGCCCCAATAATTATTGGGAAAGCCGTTGATTTTTTGGAATTGCTCCTTGCTCAAAGCAGACACTCCTCCAAAATACTGATTGTAAGGCAAGCTGAAAGAGAGAAAGGCAACTCATTAAAAAAAAAAACTAGTTTTAGCTATCACCAAGATGTTAGGATTGCTCGTCTAGTTGCACTTGTAAGTTAAAGTATTAATAATTGCATTAACAACAACAACAACAACAACAACAACAACAACAACAACAATTTTATTATTTGTACCCTGCCCATCTGGCTGGGTTGTCCCAGCCACTCTGGGTGGTTTCCATTAAAACAATTATAAAGTGTAACATCAATAAATGCCATAGAAATATGTGCTTCAACACACACACAAAATCTTGACTGTCTTAAAGGATGTAGTAAGCTCAGAATTCACTTAAACCCTTCCCCCACCCCAGGTAAGTTGGACAGTTTTCATTTCCTGCCCTATCAGAAATACAGCAGAATGTAATTAACTGCATAGTTATCAGCATTCTTTTTTTCCCCCTTAGCACATTACACACTTCAAGACTTCACTTTTCAGGTAATCATCTTCCCACCAATATGGCAGCAGCCCATTTGCTATCTCCAAAACTTGTTCCTAATGAAGTGGCATGCATAACCTGCAAGCATCTTCAGGTGTAATTCAGCCACGACAATAAACCATAATTTCCTGTACATGTTCAAGCCGTTTACTCTCTCCCCTCTTCTCTGTCAAGTGCCAGGAGACAAGTGAGTGTGCAGGAAAACAAGGGTTCACCACAGTTCATTCATGTGGGAAACAAGGCTTCCCCATTACATCTAAAATGGATCTCAGGCATTGCTTCCCACGAGGCAAATGTTGTTGTTGTTGTTGTTAAAAAAAGCATTATTATTATTTATATAAACTGTTCTGAGAGCCTCTTGGCTGAAGAACAGTAAGTAAAGTATCTAAAAAAACATCCAAGTGCAGAATAGGCAAGCCGACATGGATACAGGTTCCTAACATTAATCCACCCTTGATATTAACAGCCATGCTATTATTATGTGACTTTTTTTTTTTTTTGCTAGCGTCGAATACATGTTAGCAATTGATCTCTTACCGGAATCCAAATTTATCCATCGACACAGAGAGGTGCCTGGGTTGACTGTAACACTTGTATATATTTCTGTCATCCATAGGGATTAGGTCAACATCGCTAAATACAAAGCAGTCATATTCGTATTCTTTCAAAGCTTCTGTGAATCCTATGTTCAGAAGCTTTGCACGGTTAAATGTTGCGTCTCCGCCCTAATGTAAGAAAAAGAAGGGCTATTAAGCACAGTCAATAAAAGCTGGTTAACATTTACTATTTATTATAGGCCTGGCCCTTCACAAGCAGTAACGTTGACATGCGGGTGGCAAAGTTCTCTCAAACGTTTCCTTCACCATGTTTTTCTGTTCAGTTTAGCTTAAAATTATGATCGGGGAGGGAGATAAGGAAGCTAGCTAGCTCCTGCCCGCCCCGCCCAGGCCCCTTGCCCAGGCCTCAATTGTTGTCTGCAGAGAGAGGCTGCTTGTTTCCCCAGCGACATGTGACTGGCTGATTAGATTATCTGTCTGGAAACTGTAGAAATGGGTCCCTTTCCTAGAGAAGCTGCAGAACTGTGAGTTGAACACCATAAAACAGGATTTTCCCCATTTTCCAAGAAACTCAACAACAATTTTTTTTCTTGTTTTCCTCCTCTAAAAAACTAGGTGTGTCCTATGGTCAGGTGTGTCCTATGGCGTGAAAAAAAATACGGTAATTGCTTGTGTTTTTGAATGCACCTCAGAAGTTGAATGGCTTCCACTGCGCTTTTTTCTTTTTTCTCCATTGACTTTGCCGACCGCCCTTTGCGGTTTTCGAACGTTTCGGAAGTTGAACGGTCTTGCGGAACAGAATTCTGTTCGACAACCGAGGTACCATTGTACTAATACAGTGGCACCTCGGTTTACGAACTTAATCCATTCTGGAATTCCGTTCTTAAACCAAAACCGAGGTAAAGTTTGCAAACTGGGACACTACTTCCGGTTTTGCAGAGTTTGTAAACCAAATCGTTCGTAAACAGGACTGTTCTTCAACCGAGGTACCACTGTATAGGAAATTGATAAGGACTCATTTCCTCCCAGTAAGTGATAGGTTAGAAGTGGTACCTAAGCTCTATAAAAGGGTTTAGTCCTATAGAAGAGGAGGAAGATATTGGAGGCAACCTGGATCTCACCCAATACAAGTACTGAACATCTGATGCAGCTGTGCTTCTTATAACTATACTGTATTTGTAAATATGTGTAAAAGAGTTACTCCTCCTGAGGAGCACAATAAATGGCGTTATGTGGTGTGGTACCTACCTGAGGTCCTAGATTTAGGATTAGCTGTGTACTTGGCGAGATCCCATGATCAAAATAAAACATGGCATCTTCTAGAACAGGCACCCCCAAACTGCGGCCCTCCAGATGTTTTGGCCTACAACTCCCATGATCCCTAGCTAACAGGACCAGTGGTCAGGGAGGATGGGAATTGTAGTCCAAAACATCTGGAGGGCCGAAGTTTTGGGGATGCCTGTTCTAGAGGGTAGCTAGTAAACCTTCTCTCCATAGGAAGTGAAGTGGGAGAGGAAGGATTCTGAGTTCTCAGTTTCATTCTGGGATATTATTCTTGGAACCAAGTAATAAGCAAGAAGCCCTGTGGAGACTGATAAGAGGAAATACAAGGAAAAGCCTGTTTTGTTTTGTTTTAAAAAAGATTGGGACAGGAGCAGCTGTGTTTTGGGAGTTCCCTAATTTTCATGTAATTCATACTATTTTTTTTAATGCGGTACAAGGGAGTAAAAGATAGTTGAAGGTGCTCTTAAATCTGCCTTATTCTTATAGCTATGTTAATAAGTAAATGGTTTCTGCAATAATGTATTGTCAGTTTGTTTTCAGAGTTTCTAAATTGTAATCTGCTCTCCTCTGACTTTCAAAATATAATGAAGTTGTTTACAAACTTGGCAAGAATTCCAGGATTCTTTAATCCTTAAATCAGCGAAACTAAAAAGTGTCCTTGCCAATTTAAGGAGGGTATAAGGGCATGGCTGAAACCACACGTTTCTCTTATTTCAATTAACCCTTCAGGAAAACCAGCTAGGGCGACTCCACACACAAAAAAAAGCAGCTCTTGATTACTATAGAAATATAAAAGCCAAATTGTAAGAAAGGAGAATTAAAATGTGATGCTCATTCGAGAAAAGGGTCTCATGAGAAAGTATTTCAGAAGTTTATTAGGGGGTTGCTTTGCTTCCCAAAGTGTAGAGAAGACTGTTCTAAAAATTATGTATGTCTAGCAAATTCCTATCCATTCTGAAGGAAATCAGCCCTGAGTGCTCACTGGAAGGACAGGTCCTGAAGCTGAGGCTCCAATACTTTGGCCACCTCATGAGAAGAGAAGACTCCCTGGAAAAGACCCTGGTGTTGGGAACGATTGAGGGCACAAGGAGAAGGGGACGACAGAGGACGAGATGGTTGGACAGTGTTCTCAAAGCTACGGACATGAGTCTGACCAAACTGCAGGAGGCAGTGGAAGACAGGAGTGCCTGGCCATGGGGTCACGAAATGGCTAAACAACAACAAGCAAATTCAAAGGCAGAATAGCTTTCATAAATGCTATGAGCCTGACCTGGTGCTCAGCTTACTAGGGTTAAACAGAGATTAATTAACCACATTTTAGAGGGGTCTCACATTTTAGCCCCAACAACTGTATAGTGGATGCAGGTAAGGCAAAGAGAGAGCGAATCTCATGACCAAGTGGGATTTGATGTTCTATCCACTACTCACATAGGAAGCTGCCTATGTGTATAGCTCAGCACATTGATTGACAGTGGCTCTCTGGAGTGGCAAAGGTAAAACAGGATCTACTGGCAGATCTCTGGGTAATTTGCAGTAGATCACAAAGGATTTATGGCTCCCCACTGGTTAACACAAGCAACTCCATCACCAAATTAGGCTACTGAAATGGAGAAAGCTGGGGGTTGGGGTGGGGAACCTAGAATGAATATTTGAGTAAAGACTTGTGAGCTCAGTTCTAGTAATGAAAATAAAATCCTGGGCTGAAATGTGTCTTGCTCCTTAATTCAAAGTGCATGCTGGCTGTTTCTTTAAGTCGGTGTTTGGCTCTAGTGGGTGGACTTCATGGTTTGAAGTAAAAGCAACGTAGAGCTTGCAAGCTTAAAGTCTGTCCAGCCGGACACTACATTGCATTGCCTCTCTCATTTCTATGTAACTGTTAAATTAATTTAATATTCTATTATAGTTTCGCCTCTGAAATTGCTACTTCCCAAGTCCTCAGAAAGGAGAAGGGCAGGAGATGAATTTAACAAAGCAAAGTGTTATCAGCAAGTTTGCACTTGTTCACCATAGTGACGTAATCTCACGACCCATTTGCTATCGGCATGGCTCAAGTCCAGACATATGAAAGCAACCATTCCAGTTGGGTTATGTGAAATGGCACTGAACCTGTACGGACAGAAAAGCTTTATAATAACGACCCCACAAGCATAGCCCTATTCACCCCTCCAAGATCCTAACGGCAGCACCACAGCTTCCGTGGCTTCTCACAGCTTCCGAATAAACACCTTTTGGGTGTGGGTGTGTGCCCAGCTAATAATTTATGTCTACCTCACATCAAGCAAACAAGCGTTCCATGCAGAAAGACACTGATAACAATGCAGATAACACTGAAACCACAATTCATGCTAGCATTCAAGGTTAGCATTGGAAAGTGCCATGCTGCAGGAGAGGAGAAACCTTACTGAAGAGACGACAGGTGCTCTTTCTCATTTAAGGCTTATTATTCCTGCAACTCTTGAGAGTCCCATGGACTGCAAGAAGATCAAACCTATCCATTCTTAAGGAAATCAGCCCTGAGTGCTCACTGGAAGGACAGATCCTGAAGCTGAGGCTCCAATACTTTGGCCACCTCATGAGAAGAGAAGAATCCTTGGAAAAGACCTTGATGTTGGGAAAGATTGAGGGCACTAGGAGAAGGGGATGACAGAGGACGAGATGGTTGGACAGTGTTCTCAAAGCTACGAACATGAGTTTGACCAAACTGCAGGAGGCAGTGCAAGACAGGAGTGCCTGGCGTGCTATGGTCCATGGGGTCACGAAGAGTCGGACACGACTAAACAACAACATTCCTGCAACTCACTCTCTCTTGTGGCAGTACAATTGTATTGCTAGGTCTTCACCCTCTTTAAATCCTATTTAAATGTATACTTTCCAGAACAGGAGTTTTAATGTAGTAGTAGTAGTAGAGTAACATTCAGTTCAGAAATAATTACTGGTAGGCATTTTGAGACGACAGCCTTCTGCCTGGTGGAGAGGGAGGGAGGGAGAGGGAGAGGGAGAGGGAGAGGGAGAGAGAGAGAGAGAGAGAGAGAGAGATTTGCTACTACAGTACTACATTTGTCAGTTGCCCCCCCCCAAAAAAAAAAGAAAGAAAGAAGTGACTTAGAGGATAAAATACAACAGTCAAGATATGCTGGATGAAGTTTATTACGTTAAAATGTGTACAGTGGGAAACAGCAGACATTTAAGATAACTGCATAGGACACAGGAAGTTGCCTTATTCTGAACAAGAACATTGGTCCATTTAGTAGATTACTACAGGGTTGTAGCGTGGGGAGGACCAGGAGGGTTGTAGCCCCTGGTGCAGGATTTTGAGGGGGTGTGAGCCAGGCACCCCTCCAAAAAAATGGATTCCTGCCCTGCCTGCTGCCGGGGGTTTCTGGGCCCTGTAGCTCAGCCTGGCCTTGCTGCCGTGTCCCCAGCCCCCTTGCTGAATGGCCACAAAAATAAAGAGGGTTAACAAAATGATGTAGATTGTGGACGAACTAAACACAAAGATGACTTGGTTGCTGCCCAAAGTAGTATCCCTGTATGTCCCTCTCCTCTTTCCCCACTAAGGTGGGCAGCTAAGAGGGGGAGTTGAGAAGACCTCAGGTAAAATCTCATCTCATCCATGAATTCAAGAGTGCAGCACAGGAAGGAGTTAGACAACCTGTCCATACAATCTTGGCATAAGAACATTTGGTCTGTTGCAATCTCAGAAAAGATAATGCCCAATCTACAATTGATACAGGGTAAAGCAAAACCACAATATACATATTTTAGTGCAGTATGGTGAGACTTTATTCAATTTACCATGCATCAAAATATGTACATCTCTTTGCCAGAAATAGCCAAATCTATATGGATGTCATAGACCATGCACATAGACAACTTGGCAATTGTCTCACATCCCTTTAGTTATATAATATATAACGATACTGTATGAAGTGCTCACCTACACCAATGTAACAGCAGATAGGCTTGGTTTGATATAACCATCTTGAAAATCAACAAAAAATAACTAACAAACCATGAACTCATTAGGTGGATTTAATGAAGGCCCCATTGCAGCTTTGGCTGCTCATAAGCACCTGCCTTAGTGTACAGGTGAAACTCTGAAAATTAGAATATCATCGAAAAGTGCATTTATTTCAGTAATGCAACTTAAAAGGTGAAACCAATATATGAGATAGATGCATGACATGCAAAGCAAGATATGTCAAGCCTTTATTTGTTGTAATTGTAGCTATTTGTCGTTAGGCGGGTCAATTACAAATGGAATGTAATTAATGAAATGTAATAACGATGTTTATTTTTGTATTATTGTAACTATTTGTTTTATTACTGTGGAATTTCCAAAAAGAAAGCATTTGCAAATAATAATAATAATAATAATAATAATAATAATAATAATAAGTCGCATTACTGAAATAAATGCACTTTTCGATGATATTCTAATTTTCCGAGTTTCACCTGTATATGAAGCTCTCTGTATATTGGAAACGCACTATTAAAAATGTTTATTTATGCTGACTGCGCTTCCTTTTAGGGAAATTTAAACATAACAAACCAAGATTCCCTGGATTCCCTGGCATTGTTTTCTAGTGGTTAATCCCCTCTTTGAATGAATTGTGTTAGTTCCAACTCCCCCCACCTCTTTCCCCAGTGCAATAAATATAACCACAGGGGGAAAATTGCAGGAAGGAAATCACAAGCCAAGTGCCTTGAGCAAAGGATTCGGATATAAAAGCCTTCTTTCATGTATATCCTCCTCCTTTTCACACGCACTTAAGAAAAAGTGATCTAACCAGAGACAACCAACTTTCACTTCTGTATACTTCCATACCTTGATTATGCTTTAATGAACTGACACCTTTATAATTTATTTAAATGCAACAAGGTAATAATGCAACAATGTTAAATTCTTGCCAAAGAGAGGTTTGGGTGGGTTCAAGGTCCTGAAATTATTTAGAGAACCATTAAGCTCCTGTCAACTAAATGGCTGGATGAAAAGCCACCAAAATTCTAGGCTGCAGCCCTAAACCCAAATTTTTGAGAAAGTAAGCTCAACGGAACTCAATAGGGCATACAGAGGATTTTGCTGTAAAAAACCCAAAAGCTATTCTGAAGCACAAATACATTCACTGAAATGTAAGGTGAAATACTCTTCAATATATTTATTTTTACCAGGTTGTGATTTTGCGTGTGTGCTTTTCTGCATGTATATGTAAATGTATGAAAATATTCCTTCAGTAGCACCTTAAAGACCAACTAAGTTTTTATTTTGGTATGAGCTTTCGTGTGCACGCACACTTCTTCGTGCATGCACACGAAAGCTCATACCAAAATAAAAACTTAAGTTGGTCTTTAAGGTGCTACTGAAGGAATTTTTTAAAATTTTGTTTCGACTCAGACCAACACGGCTACCTACCTGTATGTAAATGTATGTTTGCACTTCCAATTTTCCTTTTTTTCTAAATAAACATTATACAGATAAGCAGGGCAGGGGGGTTGGTCATGGTACTCACCAATGGAGAGTACTGTCACCTCTTTTTTGCTGCCATTTTTTTTGCTGGCACCCACAGCACTTCCATGAAGCACAGGGTTGTTGTTTTTTAACCAAAGGCTCTGAGCTTGGAGAATTTGGGGGGGGGGAGGGCGGAGAAAACCTGAAAGTATGAAAATCTACTAAATCTGCGTAATGTATACAGGTTGCAGGGTTCAGTTTCTTGGGTCAGAATTTGAACTATTTCCTTTTTTTTTAAAAAAAGTGCAAAATACTTGGCTTAAAATGTTCTGGGGTAACTTGCTTGCTGCTTGGTGGCAGGCTCTTTCCTGAGGCAAAATCAACACAGAAAACAAATTAGGGGACAGAATATCTACTAGTTCATATGTAACAAGAAATGGAGATGTGGGGTTGGACACAGCGCTGAAACCTGACGAAGTGAAACAGAACATAAAGAGAGAGATTTGAACCAAGAAAATAAAACTCTACCTTAAAACCATTTTCAAGACAAGACAGCAGTAAGGTTCCTTGTGGGTCTTGCACTGACCACCTCCTTGGTGGGGGAAGGAACAGTCCAAAACTGTGTTGCCCAAATTTCATCTACTCCATACAGAAGCAACAGAGCCATTGTCTGTTTGCACAACACACACAACTTCTGCTTTGGGCTGCAGAATCAAAATAGATTTGCAGTCCATCCAAGTTTGGTCAGGTGGTTTTAGGTCAGCTGATCCATCTGCCATATAAGTAACGTAGACAAACTGAACACTTTGAAACAGTTCAAGAAGATGTAAATATGAAAAGCAGGTCAAAGCCGACATTCAGCTGGGCAAGAGAACATTCACATAGGAAATATTTATTTATTTTTCCAGTTTCATCATCTGCCACCCTTTGACAACATATCTAGGACACTTGCAGCTGTGCCAGCCACTTAACTCTCCTCCATATATTTGGTAAAATATATATTATTATTTTTTGTTAACAGATATAGTTTTGTTAAAGAACTGAGACGGTTTGTAAATGTTAATAATAATTAATAATAATTTATTTGCACCCCACCCATCTGACTGGGTTGTCCCAGCCACTCTGGGGAGCCTCAAAACATATATAAAAACATAATAAAGCATTAAACATTTGAAACCTTCCATATATAGGGAAATATATAGAAACAGATCAGTTCTGATGGCACAAATGTAGACCATGCTGAATGTGTCCAAACCACCCACTTTTTTTTTTGGTGCCTTGTTTTGTTTCTGTGTGTTTCTGTTATATATATATATATATATATATATATATATATTGTGGCTACAGCCTCAAATGCTGGAAGTGGCCTGGGCCTCTCTGGACCTCCGAGAGAGACTGGGTGGATCCTACCCCCAAGTATTTTCTTCCCTCCAAAATTGCACTCCCCATTGCTTTTTAAAGGTTTGGCAAACATCCAGCTTCCCAAACCCACAGAATTATCTAGTTTGGCCAGCAGCAGAGTATGGCAAAACATGCCTCCTTAGGGGGGGGAGGGGAGTTCATCTGGAACCAATGTACAGCTTGCAGAGGCTCTAGCCATTCTTTTTCTTCTTATTTTGCAAATTTAACAGGGCAAGGAAAAGGCAGAGGGAGAAAAAAGTTTAAAGTCCTGGTCGAACAAAGATTGGTAGACCTGGGGAGGTGGGGTGGGAAATAAGGGTAACAACAAAGAAATCACATTTCTATCCTCCATCTGCAGGGACACAAGAGAAGAACTTGCCCCAGAGTTTTGGAAAACTGTCAAGCCCAGTGGTTTCTGCTGGGTAACCAGCCCTTTCAAACAGCCCCTTAACCCCTAGAACAGGCTTCCTCAACCTCGGCCCTCCAGATGTTTTGAGACTACAATGCCCATCATTCCTGACCACTGGTCCTGCTAGCTAGGGATCATGGGAGTTGTAGGCCAAAAACATCTGGAGGGCTGAGGTTGAGGAAGCCTGCCCTAGAGAGATGTGAAGGACCAAACCCACAGGGGAAAGGCAAAGTCAGAAAAAAATGTGGGTTTTCTCTCTCTTCCTTTTTCTCGAGTCTTAATAACAAAAAAATGCACACAGAGATTGAGAGATTCATATTCTCTTTTGTGCTACCCTCTCCGTTGTGGCGGCATGGGGTTGCTGTTCCATGTTTGGACTCTTGCCATGTGTTGAATGGTTCATTAATCCACATATAGATTAATCCATAATATATATAATGTTTACTGTGCATGTATTTGTTTAGATACAGTTGTCCTTTTATCCTCTTAGAATTTTGAAGTGTCAGGCATAGGTCTAATGGCTTTAGCCCAAACGTAGCAGAGTTTTCCTGCACAGTGCAGAAGCTAGTTGAGGTGGAAATGACTAGTCGGCTAGACGCAGAATAACTATTTACAGGATTTATTAAAAGAAAAGAAAACCAGCAGAGTTTCTGCATACAAAGCAAAGCAAAATAAATCCTCTCTCTCTCTCCAACCATACGCAGCACTCCTACTCCTAACACCCACAAGAAACAACTGTGCTAGCATTCCTAGATAACAGAGTTCAGTGCTAGTCATTAACCAATGAGAGAGTTGTTGCCAGGCCAGGCAGACCTTGGCTTTCTGCCAAGAGTAAATTGACACTGCCTTGAGTTAATTGTGTGAAGCAAGAATCTGTAAGTTTCCCATGAGAACCAATTATCAGAAACCGAACATATCCATTCCACGTTCACAGTATTTCCAGGTCTTGACTTGCACATGACACCTTAATATGTTTGTTGTTTGAATGGTTACTAACCTATCTCTATTCTAGCTACCGTATATTCCGGCGTATAAGACGACCCCCAACTTTTCCAGTCAAAACATAGAGTTTGGGATATACTCGCCGTATAAGAAATACGACCTGGCATGTAAGATGACCCCCGACTTTTGAAAAGATTTTCCTGGGTTAAAAAGTAGTTTTATACGCAGGAATATACAGTATTATTCCAGTAAATTTGGTTTTATATTGACTAGCCAGTTTGTGGTGGTGGTGGCGTTTTGTTTTGTTGTACTATTATTATTGTCACCACATTTGATAATTTGTGTATATAATCTGCTTTCCTTTGGACCATGTCAGTGGGTCCGAGAACAGGGTCTTGTCATCTGGGCAGCCCAGGAACTCCATACACGCTGCCCAGGCTTGTGCCCCAGGGAGATCGCTTCAGTGCTGCTAAACCAGCAAAAACAACACGGGAGGTAGCAGCTACACGTTGCCAGCCTCTGCAGCCTCAGCCGGCGCTGTTATTCTCCTGCGGCTTGACTTTGCCCCACAGGGCACACACTTGAAACAAAAAGATGCCAACAACAGCTGAAACAGAACAAATGTCAATCAAGTTTTCTCCAGATGGATGCTTGCTCCAATTTCACGCTAAATAGTGAGTTTTCCGGGGTGGTGGTGGTTAGCAAGGGACAAATGGAAAACCACTTGGACCTTTCTAAGGCACAGGACAAGTGAGAGTATGGGCAAGCCCTCGGCATTTTATGTCACTATATATTATATATCACTAGAAATCAGCAAAGCTGGCTGCAAGAGTTACTGTACAGGCGCCAATTTGAGGATACTCAACACACCTCCACTGTGCTCCTCAACTAAGAAGCCTCAAACTAATTACCAGTTGGTTCAGAGAGCCAGCTGGACTTTTGCCCGGAGCAGCAGCTGTAGGTTTCTGTCAAGTCTGGGCAGACATAAATCCCGTTGGCTCTACTAAGTCGGCCAATCCCACACAGAGTTCTTTGCTCCAAAATTGCAACATGTGCAACAGCTGGTGCTCATTAATTATCCCGCACAAATATTATCTAAGAAAGAATGAAGAGCATAAGATTGGCGTTGCACGCTTGGCGAGTTCAGTTCAGACTTGGACGTTGCTACTTCCTTGAGGTTGGCAGAGCTCAGAAGTTAGAGGCTTCCCATCCTGCCTCTGTTTTGCAGGAGAGAGTTCATGTCCTTTGCTAATTAAATCTCTCATTTATTATCGCATTAGGAAGTTGCAACAGCAGACGCAGGATTTCTTAAGTTAACAAGTAAATAGCTGCTCTGTTCTTTCAATAAATGTAGCTTAATGCTTTTCGCTCTGTGTTCCAGGGCTCTCCGATGCTCACAGAAGTTTACCAAGGCTTGTCCAGTGAGAAGACTATCTATCATGGGGGAGCATCCCTGAAAATTAGGCTGATGTTTGCAACCATTTGCCTCAGGGGGTTGTTAAGTCTGCTCGACAACACACTCAAATGCATGCAGAGGTCTTGGCCAGTGGTGTAAGTGCTATGTAAACCCTATAATGCTCCCCTGAACTTTTCGCAGAGGAGTCTCCTGCCAGGCCCACAAGAGTTCCTTGTCAGACAAGTCAATGCAATTTCAAAGCTAGATGGAACCCAAAAGCAAATCTCTGTGCTGTAGAACAGGCCCGTTTTATAGCTTAATTATAAGCTAAAGTTAATGTAAACCAACTTTTATAAACTGACTGCAAATCTTGCTTAACAAGCGCTTGCTAACCATAATATGTAACCTATAGTTAAGTTGCAGGGCACGTTTGGATCATTTTAAACTATGGTTAACTAAATCATGGTTTATAAACCATAGCTTAGTATATTGTGCAAACCAGGCTGCTGAGTGTCCACTGAGCAATCATCTCAGCCAGAATACTGTGCAACAAACAGAGAGCAGGTGCACCAGTGAGATGTGACTGCAAGGCAAGTAACTTAAAGGTAAAGGTAAAGGACCCCTGACCGTTAAGTTCAGTTGCGGCCGACTCTGGGGCTGCAGCGCTCATCTTGCTTAACTGGCCGAGGGAGCCGCTGTTTGTCCGCAGACAGTTTTTCCGGGTCATGTGGCCAGCATGACAAAGCCACTTCTGGCGAATCAGAGCAGCGCATGGAAATGCCGTTTACCTTCCCGCCGAATACCTATTTATTTACTTGCACTTTGACGTGCTTTCGAACTGCTAGGTTGGCAGGAGCTGGGACCGAGCAACGAGAGCTCACGCCATCGCGGGGATTCGAACCGACAACCTTCTGATTGGCAAGCCCTAGGCTCTGTGGTTTAGACCACAGCACCACCCATGTCCCTTAGTTGCGTACTAGAGAGGGGCAATTAGCACCCAGTTTTTTCCACTGGCTACAGCAGCCCAACTTCCATTTTACATATTCTCACATCACATCCACCCCACCCCACCCCACATCTCCATTTCAGTATTCAGCCCAATTTAATGTATTTCAGAGGTTCCAAAAGTCAATGGTAAACCTGCAGTAGATTCAAGTTTGAATTTGCATTGCACCGAAAGTTAAGAGGTGGGACGTTACCATTGAAGCAGTAGGGTGGTCAACGTTCCTTCCTTCCTTCCTTTCTCCTACAAGATGCAGAGTACAGAAGGACGCAGATGGAGTAAGAATCAATCGCTCACATACAAACTCTCCTTGCTTCAGCGATTGCTTTGCTATAGGACAGGTTTAACAAGAGAAAGGTAAGATTTCCCCCCCTAGAAGGAAGGAAGAATAAAAGGAAGAATGGATGCAAAGAAAGGACAGACAGGGGGTGGGGGGAGAGAGAGAAAGCAATTGTCAAGAGAGCAAAGAAATAAGAACGTTTTCTTACGTAGCAGGTTTTAAAAGCTCCTCTTAACCCTTCCAAGAAAAATACCATCTGGATAATTTAGTCTCATTGCCAATGTTGCTTGATGCACACAAAACTAACACTGCTTTAATGAAGTTAACTAAAGTGAATGCTTCATTGACAAATTAGGTCATGATGCTGGGTAACACTTGTATGATTTCTGCAGCATAATGGGGAAAAGCAGCGACACAATTATACTCTGCACACACCTAGCCTATGTATGCTTACTGTTATCCACCATCCCCTGTTTTTCTTTCCAAATTATATAGCCCCCTTTTGCAGAATTTCATCAGAGCCCTGAACGCTAATAACCTTTGTAAGTAAGCTCTGTTAAAGTCAACGGAATTTCTTTCCAACTCAAGCATATTTTGGATCAGGGTGCCATCAACTTACCCCATAGAAACTTATTTCTATGTCTGCACAAATGACTCATTAGCAAAAGAACTAGAAACCTTCATTCAGCCACAGGGAAAGACAATTAAATGGCCTTACATCCCATCCTATGCCGATTGAAGCAAACAAAAAAATTTAAGGACCAAACAGAACTGAACAAATAGTGATAAGCATTTTCCTTCTTAAGACATCTGTAGTAGGAACTATAAAGCAAGACCTGCTCAGAGGTGGGATTTTCAATTGCTCCTCAAGGGGTATCAGATGGCAAAGAGTAAGACCCCATCAGATGTATATCCCAGCGATACTCAAACTGCATGACCTCCAGAAGCATGTCTTGAAAAATTAAGCCACCATTTTGGAACCCTCCACTAGTCAATGACCCTAACCAGATAAGTCCATGTACCACCGACCATCATAATAAAAGAAGCAAGGGTGTCCTGGATTTCCCCAACACAGCCAGAGCTGAAACTGATAAGACAATCCTAGAACATAACCATTGCTGAGAAATCAGGTCCCATCCCTGAGCAATAAAGCAAGAGGGAAGATGAGATGCCATAAACCAATATTAAAAACAGGCTATTCTAATTTGCAAATGAACATTCCTGCTGGTTGTCTTGGGAGCCAAATGGGGAAACGCACGTTATATTTTTGATGGCAAACAATGAAGGTTGTCTCTTAAGCTAACAAACAACCTGCCCCCAGGTCATCAGTGTAATTTCAGAACTGCTTTATTGAAATCTCATACAAACGAAACCTGCCTAAACTGCTAAAAAAAAAGTGCCCCGAATCTAGAACTATTTGTTATTCCATGGAATAAGTCTGAGACGGTTGTGTTATGCAGATGTACATACCCTACGAAACTGGCACATGAAAAAAGCATCATTTTGGCTCATGAAGATTAAGAAAGCTAAAAAAAAACCAAAACCCAAAAAAACCCAGGTGCATTCTGCTTCCCCAAAGCTCAGCGCAAAGACAAAGAAGACAGCAAGAGATAACTCTGAGCAGGCCGGCAAAAACTCCGGAAGTTAACAGTGGGGTTGCAGTCTCTGTGATCATAACTAGAGGAGGCAACTAAAATTTTCAATATAATGTGTAAACTCATTCCAAGTACAGTACAACAAAATGCAACTAAATGTCACAGATATTCAGTCGATGCAACAGAACTAAGTATAGTCCATTATAATACAAGCCTATCAGTTAAAAGTTCTGCAGTATCAACCAAGACTTTGGGCTAGAGAAGGGAACTGCAGGCAGTCCCAACTGCAATAGTTGTACAACTCCCAAATCCTTTGGCTTGGGACCTCAGGTTGACACAAAAATGACCAATCCGGTGCTACAAGTCCTATAAATGATGATGATGATGATGATGATGATGATGATAATTTATTATTTATACACCACCCACCTGACTGGGTTTCCCCAGCCACTCTGGGCGACTTACAGCATATCTAAAAACATAGTAAAACATCAAGCATTAAAAACTTCTCGATAGAGGGCTGCCTTCAGATGTCTTCTAAAAGATATGTAGTTCTTCGTCTCCTCGATATCTGATGGGAGGGCATTCCATAGGATGGGCTCCACTACCGAGAAGGCCTTCCGGCTGGTTCCCAATAACCTCACTTCTCGCAGTGAGGGAACCAGCAGAATACCCTCAGAGGAGGACCTCAATGTCTGGGCTGAGTGATGGGGGTGGAAATGCCCTAAAGCCATTTAGGGCTTTAAAGGTCAGCACCAACACTTTGAATTGTGCTCGGAAATGTACTGGGAACCAGTGAAGATCCTTTAGGACCGGTGTTATATGGTCCCAGCGGTCGCTCCTGGACAACGGTCTAACTGCCAGATTCTGGATTAATTGTAGCTTCTGAGTCACCTTCAAATAGAGCGCATTGCAGTAGTCCAAGCGGGAGATAACCAGAGCATGCACCACTCTGGGGAGACAGTCTGCAGTCTCAGCCTGTGTACCAGATGGAGCTGGTAGACAGCTGCCCTGGACACAGACAGTTCACAGATCCACAGCCATCCCCTCAGTCTGGGCAACTTGTAGCCAAGGGATGCTATAGGCTTCTCTCGCTGTACCAACAAACTATTGCCACTGTTTTAGCATCAAGGTACAAAGTGGCTCTGTCAGCCCAATGACCCTAAACAGCTCAGATCTAGCAAACAGAAATATAAAAATCGGAAGGATATACACGCACCTTGCTACATTATTATTTTATTATTATGGTGTCTATTGTTGTGCTTTGTGTTATGTTTTTATTATTAGGCTCTACAAAATGTGTTCTTAATATTGTACATCGCCCTGAGATCTTTTGGAAAAGGTTGGTTATATAAATTATAATTATAAAACACATTTCTTATAAATGTCAGTTTTGTGTGGACTGCATATACCGGTATCTATCTGTTTCAATTAATACAGATATATTTATGGTTATTTTTTCATGTATTTTAATATGAGCTGAGGGCTTCCCCCACTTCTCTTAATCCCCCCTTTTTTCCTTCCTTCTTTTTTGCTTTTTGTTAAATTTCTTGTTTAGAGGGAAAATTTGTAAGTATATTTGAATCGGATATGCAGTAATAAAAAGATATAAAATAAATAACCACAGGAAGGAGGGGAGGGAAGTTGAGGAGAAGCTAAATTAGATTTGTAAAGATTTTGTTTTCTATATGAAGGAAGTAAAGGAAATGTTTTGCAGGAGCTCATATACCATGACCAAGTCTAAGTGTTGTAAAAAATGTATTATACGAAGGAACCCTTAACCATCAGAATCTTTAGCTGAGCATATTATAATACCGCAACAAGGGTGAGGAAAACCTTCCCTAAACTTTCTTTGTTTTTACATTTGCACAATTCCACAACATTCCTGTTGCTAGCAGAGTTAAACCAACCATGAGGCATCAAACACCACAATACCGTTTTTAACAATTCACTCAGCAAAAAGTCCCCGACATGTCTGAAAGAAAGTGACAACATGTACATGCTCCTTTTGCAAACGCAACAGGCTATTTGGAATCTTGCAATCTCTTACCTGGTTAATGACATATATACCATAATCAAGTTGCTGCCTTTGAAGGATTGGATGAAGATAATACAGCCAGTATTTCAAGTGTTCATCTCGATTTCTGAACGGGATGATAAGCGCTACTCTCTGAAGCGCTTTGCATTCCTTTGGGGTATAGCGGCCTCCTTCCCTGACTTCTGGGTTCTCGCCTGCCACTTTCTTCAAATCCACAGTCAGCGAAAACTCCACACGCAAAGGGCCAACTGGGAGGAAGGGAAAAAGCACAAGTCAAAGACAAGACAATGGTGCGAGATCGTTGGAGCCTTTAAAAAAAAATGATAGGTTTGCAAAAAGTCTCCTAAAGAACAGGGGTGGGAGTCCAGAATTTCAAATGGATACATTTATGGAGGACAACATATTAGAGAAATTTTAGCCTGATGATTCAGTAATGGCCACCATTTTAGGCGCCTTCAAGTGATGCACAATCGCTAACACACAGGTCCTTCTGGATCCGGAAGAAGGCAAAACGAGGGCAGAACAGGGCAAAATTGGGGGGGTAATGGGGGGACACTTATACGCGCACTGCCAACACATGCAGGGGGCGGGAACAGACCCCCTGTGAGAAATGCTCGCTATCTGTATTTGGGTCACAAAGGTCAAGCTATGGGTGGATACAAAGTTTCCAGTCCCCATTGTAGATGCTACCATAAAGCTAAACTGGATACAATCGTCCCTTGGAAGTCGAATGGAATCCGCTCTGGAAGTCTGTTCGACTTCCAAAATGTTCGAAAACCAAAGAGCAGCTTCTGATTGGCTGCAGGAAGCTCCTGCAGCCAATCGGAAGCTGTGTCGGACGTTTGGGTTCCAAAGAACATTTGCAAACCAGAACACTCACTTCTGGGTTTGCAGCATTCGGGAGCCAAAACATTCAAGAACTACTTCTGAGGCCTTGATACATCTCAAGCCCTGATGAGACAGCAAGAGAGTGCAGGCTATAAACTACAGTGTAGTTAACACTGTGAACTACAGATACGCATGGAGGAGGAATGTGTTTTAAACAGATTTCTATGTGGAACTTAGGAGTTCCAACCTGACTGAGCTTTGCTTTCATTGGCATGCCTCTTATGTTGAATGCCTGCTCATCTCCAAACTGATCGTGCATTGTAAGTAGACTCATTGTATGCCAAAAATACGAATATTTTACATCTGCTGTGTATAAAGCCTCATAGGGTCCCACATTTCTGTGGCACAGCTTTATAAGCAGTGAATAGTTATATCTATAGGCAGTCCCTGCACAGAGGGTTACAGTTTGAAAGACATGACACAAAAGGAAAAATGAATGAGGAGGGGAGAGGAAAACAAGCAAACACAACCAGGAATTCTTAACATTACACAGCAGTTCCTAGGTACAACAGAAACAGCTCAGGAAGAGGAGTTGTCAAATGGAAATGTGTTGATGCACTACAAATGACTCACAGTGGTACCTCGGGTTACAGACGCTTCAGGTTACAGACTCCGCTAACCCAGAAATAGTACCTCAGGTTAAGAACTTTGCTTCAGGATGAGAACAGAAATCGCGCGGCGGCGGCACGGCGGCAGTGGGAGGTCCCATTAGCTAAAGTGGTACCTCAGGTTAAGAACAGTTTCAGGTTAAGAACGGACCTCCAGAACGAAATAAGTTCTTAACCCGAGGTTCCACCGTATTGATCATAGTCTGAAGGCACACAAGGCTCAGTCTGGGAATGGTCAGGGCCAGGTAGGAGACCAAGTATGGATGAAATGTGGGGTGGGGGGGCGTGGCATGACATGACATGACATCATCCTGTTTTCACGCTTCCTATAGCCATCTGGTGGGCTACTGTGAAAACAGAGTGCCGGACCAGAAGGCAAGCTGGCCTGATCCAAAAGGGTTCTTAAAACAGAAGTCAACATGATCACTTTGCCTAACCGTCATCCACCCACTTCTATCTAGAACCAACACATACAGTAGATACTAAAGATTCAAGGCAGCAATGTATACAGTCATTCTTAAACTGCTTTGAACATTTTCACTGTGTGTGTGTGTGTGTTTAAAACTTTAGGTACTAACCACATGCAAAACGAAACCTCTTTGGGGTTTAGCTCAGCCACCGAAACTACAACTCCTAAAACTCCTTTACCAGAATTCTAAAGCAAAATGGGTTTCCGGTATTGTAAGCTGCCAACGGACCTGCCTGGCTCCAAAGCACACTTTTAACACAAACACAGAGAATCCAGCAGCCTTTCAAAAACAACATGAACAACTCAGGATACTGGAATAGACTCACATAGGAGGAGACACCAGGCATATTCAACCTTCTTAAGGGAAATTAGATGCGCTAGTGGTAGACTTGTTAATTCCCAAACTGTGGACCATAATAATGAAATATCTGAAGTTTTCCATGAGCAAACACACACCACACACACACACACCACACACACACACACCACACACACACACACCACACACACACACACCACACACACACACACCACACACACACACACCACACACACACACACACACATCTCTGCATGATCCATCTCTGTGCTGATCCACACACACACATCTCTGCCTCCATCTCTGCATGATCCATTGTCTCCTGGACTTGCCTCCTTCCATTCAGCCTTCAGCAGAAGTGGGAAATTCTTTTACCTCACAGCTTTGGGTGAGATTTTTATCAGTCAAGCCCTCTGATTCAGACACACACTAGAATTAACCACCCTCAGAGGAGAGTATGTTGCATCTCTGCATGAATGCCTGGTCTGAACTTGCCTCTTTATAGAGGCACACTCATAGAATCATAGTTGGAAGAGACCACAAGGGCCATCCAGTCCAACCCCCTGCCAAGCAGGAAACACCATCAAAGCATTCCTGACAGATGGCTGTCAAGCCTCTGCTTAAAGACCTCCAAAGAAGGAGACTCCACCACACTCCTTGGTAGCAAATTCCACTGCCGAACAGCTCTTACTGTCAGGAAGTTCTTCCTAATGTTGAGGTGGAATCTTCTTTCTTGTAGTTTGAATCCATTGCTCTGTGTCCGCTTCTCTGGAGCAGCGGAAAACAACCTTTCTCCCTCCTCTATATGACATCCTTTGATATATTTGAACATGGCTATCATATCACCCCTTAACCTTCTCTTCTCCAGGCTAAACATACCCAGCTTCCTAAGCCGTTCTTCATAAGGCATCGTTTCCAGGCCTTTGACCATTTTGGTTGCCCTCTTCTGGACACGCTCCAGCTTTTCAATATCCTTCTTGAACTGTGGTGCCCAGAACTGGACACAGTACTCCAGGTGAGATCTGACCAGAGCAGAATACAGTGGTACTATTACTTCCCTTGATCTAGATGCTATACACCTATTGATGCAGCCCAGAATTGCATTGGCTTTTTTAGCTGCTGCATCACACTGTTGACTCAAAAGAGAGATGCACACAGACATAAAACAGGCAGATTTAGGGGAATATGACTGGTTTGCCCACACTGGACGTCGAGCCAAGAGGCACCGCAGGAGGTGCCACAACAATGACAAACATCGAAAGGTGGGGGGGCACCAAATTTTGGCATTGCGCAGAGTGCCGCTGCATAAAAGGTAGATTCGCCTGTAAGTGTGTAGTTCTTACTCCAAGGCATTCTAAAAGCAAGCCTTTCAGATGCAGAAGTGAGGTGCACTTTCCATTTTAACTGCAAAATATAGGTCCCTCTGTAATCAGAAGTCTGGGAAATAGTGGGCTAAATAAAGGACTTCTACCTTGACTTACACATCCTTACTGCTGGAGATGCAACTAACAATCAAATAGATTTACAGGTGTATGCACAAAACTACCAATTGAGAACTAGCAGAAATGAGCCAAGTCAGTAACACTACAATATTCTCAGTTGTTGTTGTTTAAAAAACAAAACAAAACCCACCAACTGCATTGCACCTTCATATCCCCACATACATCTTCAAATTCCTTGGTGATGGGCAGGTTCTAACTAAAGTGCAACAAACAATAATAATAATAATAATAATAATAATAATAATTTTATTATTTATACCCCAACCATCTGGCTGGGTTTCCCCAGCCACTCTGGACGGCTCCCAACAGAGGACTAAAAACAGAATAAAACTTCAAACATTAAAAACTTTCCTAAACATGGCCTAAATAGGGTCATGAATGGGTCCCCTCCAGCAAGAACATCCCATCATTATGGCATCATCACCGAAAAAGGGCTGCCTGACCTCATGCTGTAAAGAGGCAGAAAGAGAGAATAGGAGAGAAAGAGAAAGAAACAGAAACAGAGAGAAGAAGTTGTGCAATCCACTTTTTTCACACTTCTGCGACACGCTAGGAAGCTGTGAGAACACTCCTAAGTGTGTCTACTTAACGGAAAATCCTACTGGTATTAAATGGGAACCTAGGAGCTGTCTTATGTTCAGCAGCACTTCTACAGGGTCTCAGACCAGGAGAATTCCCAGTCCTACCCAAAGTTGCCAGGATTTCAGCCTTGGACCTTCTGCAAAGCAGAGATGATCAACCACTGACTTGCACACGCGTGTGTTTAGGACAGAGGTAATGGGTCATTCACAAAAGAGGGGGCACACATCCCCATGGGGTAGGACTGGTAGAAAGCAAATGACTGCTTTTGATATTCTGCTTGGATGTGAGCAAAGAAAGTCTGTCCACCTTAAATAAAAATAAAAATCTGCTTCTTGGCATTTCCTTTCATATCTTAAGGAACTAAGAAGGGCAATGCACTCACATGTTCAGGCTGCCAGTTTAATAAAACCAGCTGTCACAGAATCATTCTAGCTGGGCAGATAAAAGAAAACAAGCACAGATAAGGCCAAGGAGCAGGAAATTTTGAACATGGAGGCATGGAAAACCCATATGTGAGCTTGGCATACATGACACTGAAGCCAACTTTTATCTTGCTGAGATTTTCCTCCACTTCCCGGTTCTTTCTTTAATCATTTCCAAGTCTCTAGCTAAATTTACATAGGCTGTGCTGGTCATTGATTGTAATAAAAACATGTGACTTGATACATAGAGTGGGGTTAAAGTTGCCCAATCTTTTACAGTGTTGCCCCTCCCTGGCTGCCCCTCCCAGGTCAAAGGCAGTAAGTAACTGTTTATTATACACTGTAAAAGATTGGGCAATAAACAGTTACTTACTGCATTTGGCCTGGGAGGGGCAGCAGGGCAGAAGAGGCGGGGAAAACAAGGACAGAGAAAGATCCCCTATATTGAGCCAGCAGTGTTAGAAACTCAAGATACTGTACGGTATATAAGCTAAGCACCAAATGGCTTCTTAAACTAAGGTTAGAGTCGCCAAAATGGAATGTCTTGTTGCCATTTTGGTGCAAGATAGCTCTAAAATTTTATTTTTTTTCAAATGATGGACTGGCTGTGATTGAGTCTCAGGTTACACCTCTGGCCAGTTCAGACGACTACCTTGAACTAAGTGAAGAGCTTAAAGAAGAAAAGTCACTTGATGGTGGAGTTGTCAGGCATCATCCTGGTGCCCAGCACTTTCACTTGGCCGCAAAATGCGTCTGGTACCTGGCTAATTTCGAACACTGGTTTGTGGCACAAGACCTTCCAATCGTCAATATTTGTGCCACCTGAATATGCTGGTATGTGAACATAGTGATAGCCTGGAAACACCCCTAGCTTCCTTTATTATGTCTGGCTTCCAGCTTTCAAAGCCAGATTTGGTCCTCAGACCATGCGGTGGGCCGGACTATATTTTGAAGGGAAAAAATGAATGAATTCCTATGCCCCACAAATAACCCAGAGATGCATTTTAAATAAAAGCACACATGTAAAAAACACCAGGCAGGCCCCACAAATAACCCAGAGATGCATTTTAAATAAAAGGACACTTTCTACTCATGTAAAAGCACGCTGATTCCTGGACCGTCCGCGGGCCGGATTGAGAAGGCCATTGGGCCGCATCCGACCCACGGGCAGGGGCGTAGGAAGATAGGGGCGGTGGGGGCGGGCCGCCCTGAGTGGCGGGCTCCAAGGGGTGCCATCGCGGGCGCCCGCCCCCAAAACCCCGCCCTCCGGGAGGCGTGCCCCACCACTGCCCACAGGCCTGAGGTTGCCTACCCCTGGGCTAGAACCACCGGGACAGTAAAAGAGCATGGAGGAAAATCACTCAAAGAATGTTACATTTGTACATACTCCAATCTGCGACAGAACTGATTAATAGTGAACACCCCATCAAACTCCTGAAGGACAAGGGGCATCCCCTCTCTGCAGGGATAATTCTTTCAGGCTCAAAGTTTGCCTTCCTGGGACACTCTGACACAGCATACATAATATGGAAAGCAGCAAACTCCTGCACAGTTGCTCTTCTGCAATATAATTAATCATCTACAAATCAAGGTAATCTTAGAATGTGCCAAGATATAAAGCACAGAGAAGTCCAGGAACAGGAAAAGCCAAGATAAGTGGGCTTGCTTAATTTGGGAGTTCCCCCCCCCCCCCAGTTTTTGCAACGGAGCAGATTTTCAACAGCCTCAACTATTTCAACATTATAAATACAGTTCCATCTGCAACCAAACGCCTATAGCCACAATTCTGGAAAAACTAGTGGATGATGACAGACATGGATGAGAGTCTTTCGAGAGGCGCCCTCTTCAATTAGAGCAGGTATGAGCATACAGTGTCTATGTTAAAGGTCAGGCTTGGCTCTGCACACACAAACAAGGTTGCTAAATACCGGAGTGCATCTGAGCACATTTCCAGTATTCACACTCTTCACAGGTCCATCTGTGTTCATGTGCCTAGCAGCAATGAATAAAAAAAAACCCTACCCTACGTCTTCCAACATAGCCAGTGCATGTCTGAAGCCACACTAAATATAATTGCAGGACAGGTTTTCCAATTTGGTTAAAAATCCATTTTGGGGGGAAATGCACCAAAATGGAGTAGGTAAAGGAAAAGGACCCCTGGACAGTTAAGTCCAGTCAAATTTGACTATGGGGTTGCGGCGCTCATCTCTACTTTCAGGCCAAGGGAGCTGGCGTTTGTCCACAGGCAGCTTTCCAGGCCATGTGGCCAGCATGACTAAACTGCTTCTGGCACAACAGGACACCATGATGGAAGCCAGAGAGCACAGAAACACCATTTACCTTCCTGCCACAGCGGTACCTATTTATCTACTCACACTGGTATGCTTTCAAACTGCTAGGTTGGGACAGAGCAATGAGAGCTCACCCCGTTGCACAGATTCGAACCTCTGACCTTGGGCAAGCCCAAGAAGCTTAGTGGTTTAGACCACAGCACCACCCACGTCCACCAAAATGGAGTATTTCATAAGGGGTAGGTATGAAGAAATGGAGGCAGTGAGAGATTTTACTTTCTTGGGCTCCTTGATCACTGCAGATGGTGACAGCAGTCAAGAAATTAAAAGACGCCTGCTTCTTGGGAGAAAAGCAATGACAAACCTAGACAGCATCTTAAAAAGCAGAGACATCACCTTGCCTACAAAGGTCCGTATAGTTAAAGCTATGGTTTTCCCAGTAGTGATGTATGGAAGTGAGAGCTGGACCATAAAGAAGGCTGATCGCCAAAGAATTGATGCTTTTGAATTATGGTGCTGGAGGAGACTCTTGAGAGTCCCATGGACTGCAAGAAGATCAAACCTATCCATTCTTAAGGAAATCAGCCCTGAGTGCTCACTGGAAGGACAGATCCTGAAGCTGAGGCTCCAATACTTTGGCCACCTCATGAGAAGAGAAGAATCCTTGGAAAAGACCTTGATGTTCGGAAAGATGGAGGGCATTAGGAGAAGGGGACGACAGAGGATGAGATGGTTGGACAGTGTTCTCGAAGCTACAAACATGAGTTTGACCAACTGCGGGAGGCAGTGGAAGACAGGAGTGCCTGGCGTGCTATGGTCCATGGGGTCACGAAGAGTCGGACACGACTAAACGACTAAACAACAACAACAACAAGGTATGAATTGTGGCAAACTGGGCATACTCCGCTTCCCAATCCAGCACTGGGAGAGCATTGGTTGCAGAGCAAATGCAGAGCCTCAGTCCACTCCCTTAAAAGTGACTAAAGAATCAGGGTAGTTACAAGTACACTTTCTGATACAGTGGTACCTCGGTTCTCTCGAACAGTATCCGTTCAGGAAGCCCGTTCGGCTTTCGAAACGTTTGAAAACCGAGGCATGGCTTCCCATGGGTTCGAGAACTAAGGTTCCACTGTACTGTACTGGAACTTGGGATCACCCAAGGAAAAATAGGCAGCAGATTTAGGATGGAGAAGAGAAAAACAGCACTTCACACAATGCATCATTAACATATTGAATTTGCTGCAGCCACACTAGCATCATTGGTTTTAAACGAGGCAAATTCATGGCTAATATTCGTGATAGTTAGATGGAACCTCCATGTGCAGAAGCACAGAATCTCTGAATACTCACTACACGGGAGGGGGTGTCTGCATATGTGACTTGTGGACTGTGTTTGGCTTAGTGGCTCACAAGTTGTGCAGGCCTGAGCCTGCCTCCCATCTGAAATTTCCATACTGCAGAGTCCTTATCAGGCAGTGGATATATTTAGTCTCCTCAACAGCACAAGGTCAAAACAACAAGTTGCAGTGCTGCATTTCAGTTACGATAGTATCAGAGTTCAGTCAGAAGCAGCTCAGCAAAGCAATTCATGGAAAGCTAAGTCAAGGAAAGCCACATTGCTTTGGAAAATAACTACATTAGGTTCCTTTAGAATGTCTCTCTCTCTCTCTCTCTCTCTCTCTCTCTCTCTCTCTCTCTCTCTCTCTCTCTCTCACACACACACACACACACACACACACACACACACGTTGCTTGCTATACATAGGTTGGATATAGCACGATGCTGTGAGTCCCAAACCTGCAACACAGAAACAAGGAACTTTATGACTATCATTTAGTGTTTGCACACCAGACAACTGGCTAGTCAAATATTTGTCCGTCTGATTTTTGATTGCAGCCAAATCAAAAATCAAATATTCTTAAAAGTCACGATGCCCTGATGCTTGTTTATAGGAGTACCTTTAAAATTAGTTGCGGCTTTGCTTTATTTTGATTACAATTTCTGCTTTAAACATTATTCTGAAAATTATAACTGTTGGTAGACCTTGAACAAACATCAGAAAGATTAATTTGATTGCTTCACAACAAAAATGTTCATTGTAAAATGATTCACATTCATGATCAACAACACAACCCCATGCCTAGTTGGAAATAAGTCCCATTGAGTTTAATCAGCAAACATACACAGGATTGCAGCTAATACATACTGGGAATAAATCCCATTGAACTCAAGGGAACTTCTGAGTAGATTCTGTAAGCATATGTATGCTGCCACATACACCCGGACAACACCATCACTGGCCCCAACAACATCAAACATACCATCTCAGGACTATTTAATTGCTCATCTTCTAACATTGTGTATGCCATCAAATGCCAACGGTGCCCTTCAGCTCTCTATATTGGACAAACAGGCCAAACCCTACGCCAAAGGATAAATGGACATAAATCTGACATCAGGAACCATAAGACTGAAAAACCAGTAGGAGAACACTTCAATCTCCCAGGACATTCTATACAAGACCTCAAAGTAGCTGTTTTATTACAGAAAAATTTCAGAAACAGACTGGAAAGAGAAGTTGCTGAATTGCAACTCATTAACAAGCTTAAAACCATGGAGAGATCTGGTTTGAATAAGGACATTGGATTCTTATCTCATTATACATGATAAAGCTTTCTTTAGCACCTCACCCCTTGCTTTTTCCTGCAAGACCAATTGCAGTTGGTAACAGTCATTAACAGTCACCAACAGGTTTACCACTCCTATCAGCCAATCACCCATTCCCACCACCCTTCTGAGCAATACCCCCACCCCCACCCTCTGACTATTCATAAGGGTCTGGTGACTTCTGTTTCAGTGTATCTGAAGAAGTGTGCATGCACACAAAACTTAGTTGGTCTCTAAGGTGCTATTTTTGTTTTGTAAGCATATTGCTATGAGTTTGTGGAGTGCAAGACATCCTAAACTCCTGGGTCCAATAAAAGTTAGAATTAATCAAGATTTGGGGAATTAAACTGCGCCAAACACTGAACTCCTAGATTCCTTTCCACTTTCATGTATTCCACTCCTGTCTTTGGAAGGAGGTGCCATTTCGGGAATAGATCTTAGTATTTCTTTTGCATTTCTAGCCTGGAAGAAAGCAAGACCGGAAAGCACAAGGGGAGTTGCTAATGATTACCTTCGTTATTGCATAAATGGATTATGGATAAACTAGCGTTGGGGATACATGAAAAGAGTAGAACATTAGCATCATCAAGCTCAAAGTAAATGTACAACAGGAACACAATCTACATAAATGTGACGTTAACAAAGACCTTCTTGCTGGCATCCTTCCAAGAAGATAAAAGGTAAAGGTAAAGGGACCCCTGACCATTAGGTCCAGTCGTGACCGACTCTGGGGTTGCGCGCTCATCTCGCATTATTGGCCGAGGGAGCTTCCAGGTCATGTGGCCAGCATGACAAAGCCGCTTCTGGCGAACCAGAGCAGCACATGGAAACGCCGTTTACCTTCCCGCTGTAGCGGTTCCTATTTATCTACTTGCATTTTGAGGTGCTTTCGAACTGCTAGGTTGGCAGGAGCTGGGACCAAGCAACGGGAGCTCACCCCGTCACAGGGATTCGAACCGCCGACCTTCTGATCAGCAAGCCCTAGGCTCAGTGAAGGCACTAATCTCCACCACATGAACACACAAAAGGCAAAGCCAAGATTATTGTGGCTGCAACTTTAGCTCTGGACCTACCGGTAGTAACTTCACCCATAGTAAGCCCTTCTAGCAAGACATTTAGCAAAACCAGACCATTGTTGCATTAAAAAATGGGCTAAAACAATGGCTCTCATTGCTTGCAATTTAAAGTAGTGGAAAAGATGTACACATTGGGCATCCATCTATCATCATACATGTTTAATGCAAGTATAAACAGGCACACACCAATACAGGCAACCTGGCGGGCACAAACACACAAAGCTTATAATAACAGGGAGGATAACGGGAAGTAGGGGTGGGGAATGCATACTAACAGCATGCTCAGACAGTCAAGCGGTTACCGTTTGGAGGCAAAAAAGCGCTTGCACATGAGACAAGCTTCTTCTACATACTCCAGGGACTCCAAAGGTATGCCTGTGTTTTTAAAATTAAAAAATGGCTTAATGGAGAGAGGGGAACCCGAGAGCCCAGTGTTATAAGAATTTGCGGTCTCAAATATAAAAATTAAACGTTCATAAATTTACACGGCAAACACATACGTAAGTATGTAAACCACGTGTCTGAAATAGTACAGGAGAACAATCCTGAAACCATTTTGACTCTCCCAAATTGACCTCAAATGTTTCTCTGCAAGGAGACAGGAAATGCAAAAGCCTCTCCATTGTCTTTTGCTTACCTGTCTTTAGGGCATCTTTGTGTATGAATGGGGTGAGCCTGTGACCTGGATTCAGGAATTAAAGTATTTACCATTACGAAAGAATGGGCAGGCTGCCCAAGTAAGCAATCACTGGCCATTGTCAGGTATTCTGGCAGACAGGATTTCTGTTGTAGACCGCCTCCTTTTGGGGTGTATGTATGATGCTTTTGGGGGTGTTCTTGAGCTACAGGGTGGGCAATTTCAAAAGTCTATATAAGGGCATGCACACCTTTGTTCTGGGTTCCTCCTCCCTCCTGAGTGGAGGGGTGAGGACCCTGTTGCAACAGTTTAAAAAAGATCAGGCTTACTAGCTGCTTTGCTTCTCAATATTCTCCGGTTGGCCTCTGTTATTTTCTCCTACCGACAGGGAACCCACTTAAGGATTCTATACTGTACAGGGTCTTGGATACCCGATAAGGGAAAAGGAGCAGATTTTGTTTACATCACCAGCGAGGATTAAGTGTGCTCCGAAGTCCCCAAAAACTGCAGAATGTTGGAGTGTCCACTGGGTATGGGAACTGGGAAATCTTGGGGAGGGGAAAAAGCAACTTGCTTTGTTTAACCAGGGGTCAGCAATTTTTTTGTGGCTTGGGCCGGCTCATGGTCCCGCAGACGCCACGGTGGGTGGGAGAGTGTGTGTGTGTGCACGTGCATGCGCAAACGCTATTTCTGGCACGGAGGAGGCGTGCACAGCTTTCCATTGGCTGCAGGTGTCACCATTGAGAAAAAGAGGTAGGAATAACAGGGCTATATATATATATATATATATATATATATATATATATATATGGACTGTCCCTGGATCAAATAACTTCTTCTCAAAATAAAAAAATCCTTCCAGTAGCACCTTAGAGACCAACTAGGTTTGTCATAGGTATGAGCTTTCATGTGCATGCACACTTCTTCAGATACACTGAAACAGTGTATCTTCTCAAAGTTCACCCAAGTTCTTAACCTAGCTCAAGGTTGTGACCTGAACTAGCCAGATGTTTAACTGATCATCACATTCAGCCCATCATTGGAAAAATAAGACTTTAGATCTTGTCTTGCCCCAAAATGGCAAGTATACATTCCATTTTGGCAGCTGCAACCTTGGTTTAAGGAGACATTTGCTGCCTAGCTTATATATCAGAGTTTCTAACACTGCCCACCCCACCCCACTCTACACATCAATAAATGCCAAATTAATGGCAGTGTTTCTAATCTTTGAACGTTAGGAAGTTAGGTCTGCTTCAATATTGCTTACACTGACTGGCAGCAGCTTTCCAGAGTTTCAGGCGGTGTTTTCTCACACTCCTTACCTGGGGATGCTGGCGATTGGACCCGAGACGTTCTGCATCCCAAGCGGTAGTTTTACCACTGAACTAGGGCCCTATGTCTGATGCCAACAGTGTTGCATGCTTATGCAAGTCTTGTTAAGAAAGTCTTGCTCCCTTTTACTTTCCAAGGGTGGATTAACATTGATCTGTTTCAATAAATGGGAACTGCTCCTTACAGTTTCTTTTTTCCACACCCCAAACAAGTGCCGTTTTTACAATCCTAAGGTAAAGAGTTGCACTTTTAGTTCACATTCCCTCAGAGTTACTACAGCAGATAAGGTCTTTCTGGTTTCATTTACTGTTGCTATGATGCATAACATAGAGATAAGGCCCAAAGTAATAGCAGAGTATGCAAATACAGTACAATAAAAACTGGTCTCTTCCAATGTAAACCGAACACTTTAATATGATAAAATACTAACATAAAACAAGGAATAGTAAAACAATAAAGATTTGCAATCAGTTTCATAGGTGAATTTGACTGGGGAACAATTTTGGGCACGTTACAGAATATATATTTGTGGTTTAATTATATACCGTAGCTATTTTCCCAATTATGGGGGGGGGGGAGAGAGATAAAAAAGAAACTGATCAAAATGAATAAACTATGAGTCCACATATAGAACTAATTTAGATTTTGAAATATAAGCTAAGTTAGAGAGCTTGGTTGGACTTAATTTTAAAAAAGAAACACTAATAGCCATGAGCTACAATAAACAACTGTACAGTGGTACCTCGGTTTAAGTACACAATTGGTTCCAGAAGTCTGTACTTAACCTGAAGCGCACTTAACCTGAAGCGAACTTTTCCACTGAAAGTAATGGAAAGTGGATTAATCCGTTCCAGACAGGTCCGCGGAGTACTTAAACTGAAAGTACTCAAACCGAGGTGTACTTAAACCAAGGTATGACTGTACTTCTAACTAAGTGGGAGAGTGATAAAACCTATCAACTATTAGCACACTATGTAAGAGAGAAAAAGAAAAGGGAATACAGTATTGCCAAACTTGTCAACAAACTCCAAAACATTCATTTAGAGCTTCCAAATGAATTGCATTTTTAAAAGACTTATAATTTGCTTTTTTTTAGAACCCTGCTCCACAAAGAAGCTCAAAATAGATATAAGAGAGAAAGCCCAAGTACAGATACTGTGCAAAACCATTTAAATAGCCATTTCATAGCACTATCAAAAACAGAAGTAAACCAAAACAAAAGCTCAGTTGGTTAGAGCATAGCGCCAAGGTTGCAGATTCAATTTCTGTATGAGACAACAGCATATTCCTGCATTCCAGACTAGAAAATATGAAAATATATTAAAAAGTCAGACTCTGGCACAATAGCTCTAGTTCAGGGTGGCCAACTCCCAAGAGACTGTGATCTACTTACAGATTTAAAAACTTGCTGTGATCTACCCCCTTTTTGGGGGTTCAGGTCAAAGTTGTTGAGCTTTTTTGGGGAGGAGGAAGGCCTGTTTTTAAGGCATTCAGATCAAAGTTGTTGTTGAGCTTTTTTAGGGAGAAGGAAAGCGCCATTTTTGGGGGGGTGCAGGGCAAAAAAAATGAGCTTTTTTTAGGGGAGCCAAAGTTGTTGAGCTTCTTTGGGGGGAGCCAGTGATCTGCCAGTGATCTACCACAGGCGTCCAGTGATCTACTGGTAGATCACGATCTACCTGTTGGACGTGCCTGCTCTAGTTTATAGCCCCTCCTTATATCAATCACCAAAGGATTTAGGAAAGAGTTAGGACGTGGGTGGTGCTGTGGGTTAAACCACAGAGCCTGGGGCTTGCCAATCAGAAGGTCGGCGGTTCAAATCCCTGCGACGGGGTGAGCTCCCGTTGCTCGTTCCCAGCTCCTGCCAACCTAGTAGTTCGAAAGCATGTCAAAGTGCAAGTAGATAAATAGGTACCGCTCCGGCGGGAAGGTAAACGCCATTTCCGTGCGCTGCTCTGGTTCGCCAGAAGCGGCTTAGTCATGCTAGCCACATGACCCGGAAGCTGTACGCCGGCTCCCTCGGTCAATAGAACGAGATGAGCGCCGCAACCCCAGAGTCAGTCACGACTCACGACTGAACCTAATGGTCAGGGGTCCCTTTACCTAAGTCTTTTAAGACCCTCTTCAAGACCGTGATGCATGGGGCCTGCCTACCATCACAGGAATGGGGCCACTGCCAAAAAGTCCCTACCGCAACTGCCTGGATCTCCTTTACCAACAGACACTTAAGTAGATCTTCAGAGTCTGGGCAGGCTGGATAATAGCAGTCCTTTAAGTAACTGCTCGAAACCATGTCTGCACTCCACAGGGGCTGAAGAACTGCATTACTTGAGCAACAGAGGAGGGAGGAAGAAAAGGACAACATGCTAATAATTATCTATTCCAAGGTGAGGAGAAAGAAAGCTTCACTGTAGCTGCAGAGCAGACCTCTCTGAGCAACTGGGCACCAAACTTATACAGTATAGGCATTCTGCCAATACTGAAAAGCAGACTGTTGATAATTCAGGACATTGGCTGCGATGGGAAGACGGAAGGCATGCCAAACCTCAGAGATTGCACTTGAGCTCCATGCAGTGTCTAAACAAACAACTTGGGTTCTTTGGAATCCTCCCAATACATTTTTTCAAAAGAGGGTGAGAGAAAAAATACACCTTTAGGGAGAACATGAGGCTTGCGTCGCGCCCTGAAGTTTCCTGACTAACCTGAGGAAAGTAAGAAAAACAGAAAATAAGCAAGAGAATGAAGTAGAAAAGGCAGAGGAGACTAAGACACCAGCTTGGATCAAAGAGAAGAGATTCCACACACAAAAAGATAAGCCAAATAGGGAGCTCATTCACATTTCCGTTTTGTGCAGTTTTTTTAAAATGATTGACATTTTATTATGTTTTATGTGTGCTGGAAGCTGCCCATAATAAGTTGTGGCTTTCTCAGCGAAAGCAATGGGACAAAAAAAAAAAAAAAAAAAGCAACAGGACATGGACCTAGAAATCCCAGCGCAAAAGGAAATGGGGATGAGCCTAGAGACTTCGAGACACATTGTTAAAGACACAAGTTACTGAGGGGAAGGCACACCTCAGCACAGAATGCGTTTAGACTGAGGATGATGCTAAATGGAAGGGACACTGAGTCACAACCAGTGCAGACAGTTTGGGCCGCCCTAAGGGGCGGGGTTGAGGGCCAAGAGCCAATCGGAATACAGTCTCTCAATTTGAGACTGGATTTGGTCTTGCATGACAAAAACAACCCATGTGGGAACTGGAAGTATGGTCAATAGTCAGAGGTGTTGGGAGTTGTAGTGCGTGTATATATATACCGTGTTTCTCATATTATAAGACACGTCTTATATTGATTTTTTCCTCAAAAAAACACACTATGGCTTATTTTCAAGGGATGTCTTATTTTTTTCCTCCTCCTCCTGCCGCAGCCGGCATCGCTGCTGCGCCTATCACTATGTCTTATTTTCGGGGTATGGCTTATATTCCTTGAATGCTTAAAAATCCTGCTATGGCTTATTTTATGGGTATGTCTTAAAATATGAGAAACAGGGTATATATATATATATATATATATATATATATATATATATATATATATATATATATCTGTATATCCCTGTGTATAAGACTACTTTTTAACCCAGGAAAATCTTCTCAAAAGTCGGGGGTCGTCTTATACACCGAGTTGTATTTCTTATACGGCGAGTATATCCCAAACTCTATGTTTTAACTGGGAAAGTTGGGGGTCGTCTTATACGCCCAATCGCCTTATACGCCAGAATATACAAATATATGGCACCAAAAAAAGCAGAGACACCAGCTTGCAAACAAAGGTCCGTATAGTTAAAGCTATGGTTTCCCCAGTAGTGATGTATGGAAGTGAGAGCTGGACCATAAAGAAGGCTGATCGCCGAAGAATTGATGCTTTTGAATTATGGTGCTGGAGGAGACTCTTGAGAGTCCCACGGACTGCTAGAAGATCAAACCGCTCCATTCTTAAGGAAATCAGCCCTGAGTGCTCACTGGAAGGACAGATCCTGAAGCTGAGGCTCCAATACTTTGGCCACCTCATGAGAAGATAAGACTCCCTGGAAAAGACCCTGATGTTGGGAACGATTGAGGGCACAAGGAGAAGGGGACGACAGAGGATGAGATGGTTGGACAGTGTTCTTGAAGCCACCAACATGAGTCTGATCAAACTGCGAGAGGCAGTGGAAGACAGGAGTGCCTGGCATGCTCTGGTCCATGGGGCACGAAGAGTCGGACACGACTAAACGACTAAACAACAAATGGCACCATAGGAGCCAACTCCTAGGGACCAAGGCCCCTTCAGCCCTGTCCCCATAAAACTTTGGAAACCCTCCCCAAAGTTGATGGGCACTGCCATTCAAATGGTGCGTGCGTGCCATGTCTTGTGATCAAATATGAGGGGTGGGACTTACCTCCCCCCCATTTTTTATTCAAGTTGGCACCCCTGTATGTTTAACTCTGTTGTTTAACTCTGAAGCAGAGGTGTGTGCCTGTGTTGGCAGTTGCTACAAATGATAAGCTGCAGAGTTAAGCATTATCTAGAATTCTCACATTTCACAGTCCCAAGCATCCAAGCAGTCCCCTACCCAATCCCTTTTGTTCTCCAAACACTTTGCTATAAATTGATGTCCACAGCAATTCAACAGACTACACCGCAACACTTTATGTTCCAGAGTTTCCACCGCTGTTCTCCACCCTGACCCCAGAAGTTCTTCCAGAAGAATCCCTCCGAACTAACCTAACCTGATGGCATAATGGACACTACCAAGCCCCGCCAAGGCAGTCACCCTTCAGCACTTTGCATATGCAAGCTTTGTTATGTATGCCGAAAGAAAACACCTTCCATGTACAGGGAAGACATTATCTGGGCATTAAACTCTGCCAAGTACACTCTTACACCCAGATTTCTCACAGTTCAGTCCCATGCACACAAGTCCTCGCTTTATCAACAAGGGCAAGCAGTCCATGCCAAGGTTTGCTTCCTCTCAAAAGGCCGATTGCACAGTTACCTAAAGGTAAAGGAATCACATTGTTCTGGGGCACATGCAGAGTGCCAGCTGAATCAAGTTCCTTGGCAACATTCTCGATTGGTACCAGTCTGTCCAGAAGTTTTAAATGAAACCAATAATTTTAGTACTTAATAAACCATCAAATTCCAAAAGCTATTGTTGTTAAAATTTGTATACCGGAACACATTTGTAACTGGGAACAAAGCAAAGATTAATAATAAATTATTGTTTATAATACCTGAAGGAGCGTCTCCACCCCCATCGTTCTGCCCGGACACTGAGGTCCAGCGCATGGCACCCGCCCTGTGGAACGCTCTCCCACCAGATGTCAAAAAGAAAAACATCTGCCAGACTTTTAGAAGCTTTTAATGTTTAACAGACCAATATATTTTGATATTTTGTTGGAAGCCGCCCAGAGTAGCTGGGGAAACCCAGCCAGATGGGCGGGGTATAAATAATAAATTGTTGTTGTTGTTGTTGTTGTTTCAGGAACTGTGGCAAGAGAAGAAAAGGGGCTTCCTAAATTGTAGCAAATGTCTGGGAACACCCAGTTCTGGGAACACCCACTACTGAAGTGGGTATGGAACACAACAGTGCCCGCAAGAGAGATCAGCAGGAGCCTGATTGTCTAAGATGCTAAAAAGAAGCCCAAGAAGCATCACTTTAATATATATAGTCCTTGATACTAGACATATATGTAATGGCTGGGTGGGAACGGGACTACCGTAGGGTACAATTACAATAGGGTACAATTAACGGAGACAGCATAAAGGACACAAATATATTATAAAATCTCTAGAAGCTGGATAAGTGGAAAATAACTTAAGCCAGATATTTCTTTCTTAATTTAATTCAAACCGCACCCTTCCCAGCTGCTGCTCCCAGGGTGGCTAACGAAACATAAACACACAATTGAAACAATGAATCAGTTTTCAACAAATAAAACAGCACCATATCCCACAATAACAGGGGGGGGGCAGCGGTGGGAATCGGATTCAACCAAGGTTTGCAAAGTTACAGCTGCTGCACCTTGGGCTGTGAAAAGACCTGCAAAAGTGTCAGAACAAAACTCTGACAATTGCCTCTTGAGGCGTCAAAGAAAAGATGAAGCCCACCTTACGCACTCAAAATTGCCCATCAAGGTCCTTGAGATATTGTGGTCCAGGTTTTATAGGTCAAAAAGCAGCACTTTGAATTGGGCCAGGAAACTATCTGGCAGCCAGTGTAGTCAGGCCAAGATTAGTGTAATATGTTCAAACCTTCCTGTTCCAGTGAGGAACATGGCCACTGGCTGAAGTTTCTGAACCATTTTCAGAGGCAGCCCTATGTAGAACACACTGCAGTACTCTAACCTAAAGGTTGCCGGAGCATAGACAAGAGTAGCTGTTAGGCTATCCCTGTCCAGATAGGGATGCAGCTGGGCCACCAGCCAAAACTGATGGAAGGCACTCAGTGCCAATGAGGCCACCTGAGCCTCAAGCGACAGCAAAGGATCCAGGTGTATCCCCCCCAAGCTGTGTACCTGCTCCTTCAGAGGAGGTGTAACCCCATCAGGAGCAGGCTGCCTTCCAGCCATCCGGTTCTAGTGATCCACCCACCAACAGTGCCTCAGTCTTATCCGGACTGAGCTTCAGTTTGTTGGCTCTCATCCAATCCATTATTGAGGCGAGACACTGGTCCAGCACTTCCGCTGCCTCACCTGCAGAAGTAGAGCTGACTGCCATCGGCATATTGCTGACAACGTGCACCAAACCTTCAGCTAACCCCCCTCAGCAGTTTCATATAGATGTTAAATAGCATAGGGGATAAAACTGAACCCTGAGGAGGAGCCCCGCCGAAGAACACTCCCCAAGCAACACCCTCTGGGAACGGCCATCCAAGTAGGAACAGAACCACCGCGAAGTGGTGTCACCCACCTCTGAGACAGCTGCTCCAGAAGAATGCTATGGTCGATGGTATCGGAAGCTGCCAAGAGGTCAAGGAGAATTAACAGAGACACATTCCCCCTGTCCCTCTCCTGACAGAGATCATTATACTGTAAAGGGCGGCCAAAGCAGTTTCTGTGCCAAAACCAGGCCTAAACCCTATTTGAAATGGATCTAGAAAATCTAGAATCCGACATGGGGTTCTTGTTTCTTTTAATGTACAGTCATACCTTGGGTTGCGTCCACTGCGGGTTGCGAACCCGGCGGACCCGGGAGTGTATACTTGTGGGTTTTGCCGCGCGCGCATGCGCAGAAGCGCTCTATCGCGCATGCGAGAAAGCTCCGCTCGGGTTGCAGACTTTTCGGGGTGCGAACAGCACCCCAGAACGGATTGGGACCGCAACCCAAGGTACCACTGTATACATTTCCTCCTCCTCTCTCTCTCTCTTTAAAACAGTGTTTCTATCCTATTTGTATTGTACAGTATACATTTCCTCTCACAGTATCTATCCTATTCACATTGTAACTATGCATGGGGCATTAAACAAAAAAAAGTAACTTTAAGAAAGGCGAGGCAACAAATCCAGCACTTGCCAAGGAAAACACAGTCTCTGGGGTCAGGGACAAACATTCAGCATGGACGGTATCTGAAAACCTTACAAAACGACTGCTTAAAGCACACCCAATGAGCCCAACAGAGAGAGAGCAACCCATTTTTTTCCCCAGACCCTCCAGGACTCCACTGGTTTTTGTGGCAGCAGGGGGGGGGAATTAAGCAGGTTGAGCAGAAAAGTTCAAACCTATCAGCCTAGGTCATGGGCGAAGCTAGGGGGGCAGCTGCCCCCCGCCAATCAAGCAAATCAATAAAAATACTTAACTGACCAAGTGCATCACAAATAACTCAGTTCTGCCCCCCCAACATAAAGCCTGTTTCCCCCCCCCCTCCAATAAATCCTGGCTATGCCCATGGCCTAGCTCAGCGACCTGATAAGAAAGCAAATGTTCCTCCCTCTAGTAATCAAATCATTCATTTGAGGAGCAGGGAGCAGTAATAGCTCCTCCTAAGCCGATCTGTACAGCTCAGCTGAAGAGGGTGACTGCAGCACCCGAACCAAAACTGGTTAGCCACCCTTGAGCTCAAGGAACACCCAGGGCACATGCATGATGATCAGGGAAATATTCCACAGAAGTGAAACTAGAAACAGCAATGTGGGTGTTAAAAGTATTAGCAGAGCCGTCTTACTCATAGGTACTAGGGGTGTAGGGCGCCAGGCTGAGAGTCCGGGGCCTGAGAGTTGCATCCGGGGAAGAGCCCACCCATTGGTCAGAGCGCCACGATGGGCTCTTCTGCTGCTCTGTGCCACGAGTTCAGGGGTGACCAGGCCAGCGAGATGCTGAGGCAGGCGGGCGGCTCCACCCTCCTGCGCGCCTGGGACTGGGCAACTGGGGGGGGGGCACCAGGAGGATCTTTGCACCTCAGCACCGCATAGGCTTAAGACAGCCCTGGATATTAGAACTGGAACGGCGACCATTTGGACACGCACCCCCAAACCTGCAGACCTAACTGGCAATTCTGAAAAGCTTCTGACTCGTTTTTCCTGAGACGCCAGCATGCTCACCCATGGCATGCCTAGTGATGCTAGGGTGTGGCAATCACCCTTAAGATTAAAACTGAATGCAGAAACGTGGGCAGGTGAGAGGCGAGAGCAAAGACATTACAGAAACATGGTTCCTGTTGCTGCTGTGTAGGGATCAGTTATTCAAAGGAAACATACCCACTGGGTTAGCACGTCCCCCCAAGTTGTTTGGCTCCTAAATGATGCCTAACAAACTAATTCCGAGGAAGAGGAGGCTACGAATGGTATAAAGAAAACACAACTAGGTTATAAAATTACTGTACACAACTTCAGGGAGGCAGTTTATAAATCTGCAAAATTAATAATAAAGCAAACTGTATGAACATGGAAGTATTGCAGCAAATGTACGTAGGTAGATTTGCATGCCCACTGGCTCAGCTATGAGGCCTGCGTTTCTGCTGCTTCCTGGCTCAGCAGACTAGAGGCAGGGGAATATTATAGCAGTGCACGGTATAGCGGGGGCGATATGCCATACCCTGGACCACTTTTGGCACACTTGCTAAAGAGGTTCGCTCTCTTTCCAGTGGGAAAGATCTGGAACAAAACAGAAATGGAGATTGCTCACAGGGTTCTGTGGCGGGTCCAGAAAGCTGTCCTCGCATAAAATTAAGAAGCTCAACCAGCGACACCTCTCCTTTAGTAAGGGAAGAGAACATGTTTGTCTAGGGACAAGGAAGAAGCCCCCTCTTCAGCAACGTGGCACATGTGATTCATCCACTTATATTCCTTTCACAAACACTGTCAGAAGTTGCACTGTGGGGCTGCTTCAGTAGCAGCAGCACTTCAGCAAGTCAGATCTAGAGCTATAAAGAGCGACTCCGGAAAGGTGGGGGGAGCTTTGAGGGAGGAAAGGGGTGGCTGTAGCAGAAGAGGAAGTTACCAGCAGCAGCCCAATTCGAGGCACGTTTACTGAGTCCCACTGAACTCAAAGGAAGTTCCCTGCGCGAAAGTGAGCAATGGAGCTAAGCAGCCACGCAGTCCGATCCTGTGCGTATTTACGCAGAGGTCCCGCTTAGCTCCGCTGGGCCCCCCTCTTCCAAATAAGAGCGCAGACAGACTTTATGGGGTAAAAGATGCCCCTCTTCACGGGATACAAAAGCTATGAGGCATTGTGTCCCTCGGCACCCACCCACCCACCGCGTTTCATGTACTATTTAGCCCGACGAAGAACTCTGGAGAACTCAAAAGCTTGCGCACTGTTTTTAGACAGTTGAGACCAAGCCAAGCAAAGGCATTGCCCAGTTTGTGTAACAAGCCATACTAGGGAAGAAACTTGCGAACCCAGCGCGCTAGCTGTTTATTATCGGGGGAAAGTTCCGCTACGTTTAATCCAAAGGAAAGAAAAATGGGATGTTTATAAAAGGGAAAGTAGAGGCGCACGAGAATCCGCGCCTGGGTTGAGAAGAGGCTTCCGAAAGAAGGACGGGCCGTCGAGGAGACAGGAACAGGAAAGGGTGGGAGAAGAAAGTGGGGGGCTGGGAGGAAGAGTCAGGGAAGCGCGTGGGGTTCAGGAGGCGAGAAGTTAAGGAGAGGGGGGGACCCGCGACAGCAGCATGGTGGGCAAAGGGCCGTCGGGGCTGGCGAAGGGGGGGGGGACACGAGGACGCAAACTGGAGAGTGAGAGGCCGGCCGAGCCCGGGACTTACCCAGATGAGGAGAAGGCTCGGGGCAAGAGGCGTCCGGCTTGGAGGCATTGGGCACCGTCGCCCCGGGGCCCCTCCGGGAGGGCGCCGGGCCGCGGGGCGCCGCCGCTTCCAGGCTCCACTGGAAACTGAGGGTGCTGCCAGCCAAGCAGTAGAAGACGACGGCCAGGAGGTGGAGGACGCAGAAGATAACGAGCAGGCGGCAAGCCTTCTGCAGCGAGGCGCCGGGCAACTCCTTCATGGTGCGCGCCGCTGGTTCAGTGCTGCTCCGAGCGCGGCGTGCGAGGGCGCAGCATCGCGGCGCGCTCGGCAGGCCGGGGAAGCGACGGCACCGCTACAAAGGCGCCCAGGCGCTCCGCAGCCGCCTGCCTGCTGTCCTGCCCGGCGCGGATGGGAGGGGAATTGTGATGTCAGGCTGGGGCTCCGCCTTTCCCCCAGGCGGAGGGGCGGTGGCTCCTGCTGGGGAGCTCCTCCTCCTGGACGTAATGTGGCGGTGGGCAACCCCCGACTTGGAGCACTTGCTTTGCCAGCCTTCCGGAGGCTGCGAGGAGGAGACCCCTCCGCCACGCTCACCCTGAAAGCAAACCCGCGTTGAACCTCCCTAAGCCGGCTGGCAGACTTTTGAGGATTTGGTGCAGTGAAGGCCTCGTTCACACAACCTGCTCTCTGTGTACACGCGCTCACCTGAATTATCTAGCGCGCCCTGGCGGCGACTTTGCGTGCGCGCCGGCAGGCAGGTCCGGCGCTAAATCCTCGCGCGCGTACGAGTTGCTGGCTGCTTGTTGTGCATAGCTGCCAAGTTCTCCCTTTTTTTAAGGGAAATTCCCTTATGCTGAATAGGCTTCCTCGCGAGAAAAGGGAAAACTTGGCAGCTATGGTTGTGACGCCCAACTGGCGGGGCTCGCGACAAGCACGTGCGAATGTGCACATTGCTCTGAACGAGATGGGTAGAATGAGGCAGTCGTGTTCTCGGCTTCAGTACTGTACTGCGAACTGCAGGGCGGCGGGCATCTTTGTGAATGTTGTCCCCGGTTAAGTAATGACCATTCAAGTTCCATGCAATCAGTAAGCCAGCACATCAGGGAGGGGACTGTGTTAAACCTTTCTCGTTGGTGTCCTAGTTTTCTACCAGGAACGACTTTAGTTTTTTAAGGGCAAGGCCCTCAGAGAGATGGCTCGCACTCACACCCAGGTGTCAGAAAGTGAGTGGGAACACCTCAAATCTGCCATTATTTCCTGCATCTCTGGTCATTACAATTTTAAGCACCGTAGATAGAATTTTCATAGCTATCCTATGACAAACTAGTTACAGGTAGGTAGCCGTGTTGGTCTGAGTCGAAACAAAATTAAAAAATTCCTTCAGTAGCACCTTAAAGACCAACTAAGTTTTTATTTTGGTATAAGCTTTTGTGTGCATGCACACTTCATCAGATCTGATGAAGTGTGCATGCACACGAAAGCTCATACCAAAATAAAAACTTAGTTGGTCTTTAAGGTGCTACTGAAGGAATTTTTTTATTCTATGACAAACTAGTGCTTTTCAGTGGAAAGGGATCCTTCTGTAATCCCTCAGTTCCTGGAAATTGCACAATATTTCTGCATGTCATTATTGAACGGGCCTTTTTCTTTTCTAAACTTGTGTTTCTTGGTAGCTTTTCATTCCCTTACATAGATACTGTACCTTGTTAGTTTTATTTGCTAATTTCTTGTACGAAAACTCCCAAGTGGCTTCTTTATTATCTCAATTCAAGGTCTCATGTTGTTGCTGTTCTCCCACCTGTCTGCCTGCCCACCTTCCCGTGAGTTCAGGCCAAAGGCTTATCTAGTCCAGCATTCTAGGCTCTGGCTGGTATTCAGAAGCAGAGGAGAGACAAAAGCTCACTTACAGCATGGTGCTGATAACAAGGTTGCAGGTTCGATCCTCTTATGGGACAACAGCATATTCCTGCACTGCAGAGGGTTGGATTAAATTATCCTCAGGGTCCCTTCCAACTCTATGATTCTATGAATTCTAAGACTTTCAAGGGAAAGTTGCAGTGTATCCCCATCCCTCTTCATCTAGTGCAAGGAGTGAAAAGCCACCTTCCAAAAAACAAAAACAAAGCGGGAAGGTAAACGGCATTTCCATGTGCTGCTCTGGTTTGCCAGAAGCGGCTTTGTCATGCTGGCCACATGACCTGGAAGCTATACGCCGGCTCCCTCGGCCAATAATGCGAGATGAGCGCGCAAACCCAGAGTCGGTCACGACTAGACCTAATGGTCAGGGGTCCCTTTACCTTTTTATAATTGAGAAGGTGCATTTGGGGACGTAACATTTTGGCCTTGCACAGGGTGCCATATTATGAAAGATGAACAAAGTCCACCCCTGGTCAGAACCAAAATCTGCCTGTGCCAGCGGATCATGGTGACACCAATGTAGCAAGGCCATTGTACCAGAGGCACAGTGTTGAAGCTCTTACGCAGTCTGTTTGACTTTCTCCTAAAATAAATTGGCAAGCAGCTCTCTCTCTCTCTTTCGCTTTCTCTCTCTCTCACACACACCCACACACCCACACCGTTCTAGGAGGAAGACGTTATGTGTCCAGGGTAACAGGAGCAAAGCATTTGGGTATATTGCAGAGAGTAGCCCCTATATTTGTTGGATCAGCAAGTTCATGTTTGAGCTTTTAAAGACCTCTTGTGTGAATATAATCCAGAGCCAGAGATTTGTTAATTTTTAACTTGTCAAGAAGTCCTAGAGCTTCATCTCTTGTCAATACTATTTTCCTAAATTCATCAGACTCCTTTAACTGAAAATGTCGGTTCAAGCCCAAGTATTTGCAGCGGTGAGTGACGCAGAGGATAAGTTCAGCTGCAACTCATTTTTCTTGGAAGACGGCTATGCAGATTTTGAGTTCTGTTCCAAATACATCTGCTTCTACAGCAGTGGGATCTGGGTTGCAGCTGAACTTTGAAAAACAAGATTATGCATGGCAATATGTTCCAACAAACAAAGACTGTGGTCTAAGCTCAGGTATTTTAATCAGTCACACCTTATTTTCTGGGGTAGTTTAGCCTCCTGAAATTAGGTGTAATTAATGCATAGGAGTTGACTGACCAGCCAGCCCAGATTATGCATATAGTTCTTTATTTCCCCGCAAAGAATGTGGGATGGGTGGGGTATTGCACCTTTGAATTACATAAAATAAAAGAAAGCTCAGTTCACCTCCTAATGACATAATGACATTTCCAGGTGACCTGTTTATTGAGAGTTCATCCTAATTTGTTTGCAGAGAGGTTTGATGATGTTGCATCCTTTCTAGTCACTTTCCTTCTTGCAAAAAAAAAAGTCTGGAGGGTTTTTGGGGTGGGGGGGAGGCAAAGTAGGTTTGTGGCACAATCTAAACTGAATCCTACTCCAGAACAGCAGCAGACTAATTAAGTGCCCCTAATTAATGATTTAAACTGACATATGGCGCAGGAACACTACACACAGGTGAGTTTCCTGAATGATTAAAAAATCATTGTAAGCAGGGATTATATTGTGCAGGCCAGGCCAGAGGAAGAATGAAGAATTTGGTGGCCAAGGACCACACAGGGACAGGGCTTGTTGAAGCAGCTTGGGCTGAAAGCTGCCTACCTCTAGTCTACTCTAGGAGTATATAAAGGGGCAGACTCGTAGGCTCAGCCACCAGGTTTTTAGCCACATTTATTGCTGGTTTGTCTCGGCAGACAATGGAGTATGCCTCCAGGGGTGAGGTCAAACTGTTGTGTTAGCAGCAGCAAAGTGACCTCTCTGGGGCGCAAGCCTGGGCAGCATGTATGGAGGTCCCAGGCTTCACTGATATGGTCCAAAGGAAAGCAAGAGCAATACGTTTGGCACCAGCTTGGCTGCTGGAGTTACTGGAAGGAGATGCACAAGGCACCACCCAACCATCTTTGGGACTCCACTCGGGATTTGTGCGTAGGGTTTACTCCTTAGCTTTTTCTTCTCCCGAAGATATCTCCAAAGGCAGTGGATGTTTAGGACCAGAGTTTTCCTTCTCCTAGTTGGGCTACCTTCCCAGGTTGACAATCCCCACCTGCCTCTCACTTCCCTCTACGGCATGTGCAGAAACCGCCTTCTTGACCATTGGACTGTTGGTCTTGCCTGCTCAATCCATCAGTGCCTGTCTTCGAATGCAGGCCAAGTCCCTAACTCATGGAGGGTTTGAGACCCATTGGCTTCCCTCACCTGGTTTAGATGGCCACAAACTAAAACAGCGCCCTCAAGTGGGGGGGATTAACAGGGATACCCCTGTTTAAACATAACACCTGTAAAACAGGGGGACTCTGAGTCTCAGGGGGATCTGAAGGGGGACTATTACCCTCCATTTCACAGACTAACACACAGCAACGTGTGCAGGGCCAGCTAGTAGATAATAAAAACAAGCAGGTATAAAAGCAAACACGAAACTTCTGCTACGTAATCCAACAAGGAATACAAATCTTGTAAAGTTCCCAAGTAATGTATATCAGTCTGTATTGTCTTGTTCCTTCTTATACCAATAAAGAATGATACCATAGTCATTTCCAAACCAGATAAAAAAGACATCATCTTTTAGCAGTATAAAATACAACTTTAAGCTCACATCTCATCCATGCAACCCAGCGGAATATAAGGCAGCCTTTGCCCAGCCAGCTGGCCTGCAAATGTTCTGGGCCACAGCTCTCATCTGTCCCAGCAAGCACAGCTGGGCTGGCCACCAGGTTAGCAGATGGCTGGCAGAAGTAATCCATGAAGTGTGAGTGTGTACCTAACTCCAAAGACTGTGCAGACAAAGGCTAGCAGCGCTTCCCAAACTGATTATATATGTGTCCATTGCAATGACACAGTACAATCATCTTTGTACACAATCTGACAGGTTCAATCACTAAAGAATTGTCTCTTAAGCAGAGTCTGTATTATCTTGATTCTAATGAATCACAATCTCTGTTTTGTCCCTGTTTTGCCTTTGGGGAATATCTCTTTATAAAATTGTCGTTGGTGTGTGCACGCACACTCACACACAACACAGTTATCCAGATTGTGTTCTCTTTCTCGTGGCCTCTAGAAATTAAATCTCTGAGTGGGGGCTATTGGAGTGTTCAGTAATAAAGGCAAAAGGGACCCAGTTGTGACCGACTGGGGTTGCGGTGCTCATCTCGCTCTATTGGCCAAGGGAGCCGGCGCTGAACCAGAGCAGCGCACGGAAACACTGTTTGCCTTCCCATCGGAGCGGTACCTATTTATCTACTTGCACTTTGTGCTTTCGAACTGCTAGGTTGGCAGGAGCAGGAACCGAGCAATGGGAGCTCATCCCATCGTGAGGATTCGAACCACCGACCTTCTGATCGGCAACCCCTAGGCTCTGTGGTTTAACCCACAGCACCGCCCGCATCCCTGTGTTCAGTATTAGATGCTACCTATTTCACCACAAATGAATACAGTAGGCAAGAGACCATTCAGGAACATAGCATGTATGTGTGAGTGTAATTATTATTATTATTATTATTATTGCTGCTGTTGTTACTGTTGTTGGTATTATTAAATTTGTATATCTTCGGGGAGGTTCACAGCATAAAAAATACAAAATAAAAACACAAAATATATAATAAGAACAAGAACAAAACAAACCCACACCTCCCTCCCATGTGGGGTTTCTCACAGGTGGTGTGAGAATAAGGTTTTACAAATGCATAAAAACACCCCTACACTCATCTGTGAAATGTTGAGAGATGGACAAAGCATCATGGGAGCATTTTATTTTTTTTAATCTTCCTGAGGCAACTAGTGGGAGAACATGGCGGCCCAGATGCAAAGTGATCTGTAAATGGAATTGCAAGTGAAGTGTGAACTCTGAGAGCAATGGTGTGAGGTGCTAATAGAAAGCAAAAAAAAAAGCCCCGGAAGGAAATTTCAACTCCTAGGCAACAGCAGTTTAGTATAAGGAAGAGATGCTAAATAATAAAATGCAAATCAATTTTGAGGCCACTTCCTCCTTTGCCCTGTGCTTCAAGTCTGAGGCAGACACATTATATTCTTACAAAAGAATTGCCATCATATATGATTTGCTTTGTGGGTGTGTGGTGTGTCCCGTCCCCCCCCCCGCAATCAAGTGGTAATAAATGTTATGAAATAAATGTGTAATGTAAGTGATCTCTGAGTTCCAGCCCTTATGTAGCTAGAAAGGAAGCCTCCCGTGCAGAAGAGGACAATATCAGCAGGCTTGGGGTGAACTCCAGGATTTGGAGAAGTACAACAATTATTCAGGGGGAAAACCCTAAGGGGAAGGCCATTACTCTCCAAACTGCCCAGGGAGGGAAAAATATGGCCTCCTGGATCTTGACAGCAGCACCCCACACTGCAACATTTTGTTACAGGCCCCACTAAAAGGTAAAGGGACCCCTGACCATTAGGTCCAGTCGTGACCGACTCTGGGGTTGTGCGCTCATCTCGCATTATTGGCCGAGGGAGCCGGCGTATAGCTTCCAGGTCATGTGGCCAGCATGACTAAGCCGCTTCTGGCAAACCAGAGAAGCACACGGAAACGCCGTTTACCTTCTCGCTGTAGCGGTACCTATTTTTATTATTATTATTAAAATAACTTTATTTGATTCATTCAAACTGTACATCAATTTCAAATTAAACAGCTTCAACAAAAAATAAAATAAAATACATTTATAACTTGTGTTACAAATGTCTTATTCATAGAATCAACCCTATCTTCCCTCCTCCCCATCCCCGCCCTGAACCCTCCCTTCCCTCCCCGACGACTGTAGTGGTACCTATTTATCTACTTGCACTTTGACGTGCTTTCGAACTGCTAGGTTGGCAGGAGCTAGGACCGAGCAACGGGAGCTCACCCCGTCGCAGGGATTCGAACCACCGACCTTCTACACACATGAGCAGCCCAAGAAACACCTACAGACTTATCAAATGTTGATGCCACCTGAGCCTATAAGAGAAAGGTCTCAGTCTGCAATTCTGCACTTACTTGACTGAGAGAAAATCACATTGAGCCTAGTGGTTCTTGCTTCCGTAAAGCTTATGGTACCACAGCATAATGTAAAATCATTGATACAAGCTAATGTTTCCATGACACTTGTATAATATGTTTTCAGAATTACAAAGCCACATAAACCACCTTCATTTATTTCGAAGGATAATAGATTGCTAGCTTCAGACCCACAGCAGAGGTCATGTGGTTAAGAGTTTAATAGAAATAGGGGAAATGAGTATCTTGGGGTTTCTAGATTTATTTTTCAGTTGCTTCAACACTGTGATGTGCCTGATGTATGGGAGTTTTCTCAGTTTCCTGACTCACAAACTGACTGCAGTTCATCCTCGGGAGCTTCATTGTATAACTGATATACACAATATACTGTACTTTAAAGCATATTTCCCCCCTCAAAAACCCTGGGAACTGTAGTTTACCCTCAACGAGTTACAATTCCCACAAACCCTTAACTAACTACAGGACCCATAGTTATCTGAGGGAAGTAATATGCTTCAAATGTGTGTTAAGGGTATAAGATGAAACCTCAGACAAGCAGAAACGGTCACAGAAAGATTCTACTCCACAGCTTCAAGAACAAACTTTTTTTTTTTAAGCTAACTGGTCACTGGTCCCTTTGCAGAGCTTACCTGTTTCTGGCTGGGAGAAAAATACCCAAAGTAATTCATCTATCTCTCTCGAGTTTTGTAGCCATAAATAACCTCAGGAGCTGACGGAGACATTTGCAAGTGTACCTTAATTGGTTATAAAAGCAATTAGGTCCACCTGCTCCTAGTGGACCTGCAACTCAGGGATCACTGCTGTTTTCTCATCATTCCTGAAGTTGTCACCTTGTTTCCTGGACACACGACTTTGCTTTTAACAGCAATATTTACTGTATCTCCAGGTAGCTGGAAGGTACAACAGCTGAACTTCTGCCTGTCAAACCACTGTTTATGGAACAAAAGTCCCGATAGGAAAAAAAACTGGCAGCACTAAGAGCAACTTCTAAGCAGTGCCAATGGCAGGCTATTTTGCACCCTAGGTAAGGCTAACAACTTGCACCCCCCCAAAAAAAAAGCTTACTTCAATTTTCAAAAGCAGATGTATTGTCAAAAAAATAAAAAGCACAAAACTTGACACTGCTAAGTATAAATTGCAAATATAAAAAAATTCCTTCAGTAGCACCTTAAAGACCAACTAAGTTTTTATTTTGGTATGAGCTTTCGTGTGCATGCACACTTCTTCAGAAGAAGATCTGAAGAAGTGTGCATGCACACGAAAGCTCATACCAAAATAAAAACTTAGTTGGTCTTTAAGGTGCTACTGAAGGAATTTTTTTATTTTACTTCGACCCAGACCAACACGGCTACCTGCCTGTAACCATTGCAAATATAAGTAATACAAGAATCTTTCTTTATCTTTGTTTAACACATCTAATTTGAGGACATCCTGGCACAACCAAATTCACACAGAGAGACATGCAGGAAGGGGATAGAAAACCGAGGAAGATCTGGTTGTTTGTGGGAAGACTTCCTGGGGCTGTGTGTGTGAGAGAGAGGAATAGACCCACAGGTCTTGGGAGGGGCCAGACCTGGTGATTAAGGCTTTGGTATTTTATAGTGCCTCAAACTCCACCCTGGGAGCCAGCAAGGCAGCGGCACTGGTGGAGAAAGGGGTGGGTGGTAGGTGCAGAACGCCCCGGGTGTTATCCCTTGGGTGTGTGTGACATCACCGCCCCATTCCTCCTGGGACGCTCGTCGTGGGCGGCACCCCTCTGAAACGCTCGCTGCACCCCCCTGAGACACTCACTAACCACACTCCCGAGTGCACAGCATGTGCGCCACTCCGAATGCCGGAGCAGCTAGCTCCGCCTCTGGACACTGGACATCAAGAGAGAAGGATCCTTAGAGCAGGCACCCCCAAACTGCAGCCCTTCAGATGTTTTGGCCTACAACTCCCATGATCCCTAGCTAACAGGACCAGTGGTTGGGGAAGATGGGAATTGTAGTCCAAAACATCTGGAGGGCCGAAGTTTGGGGATGCCTGCCTTAGAGCAACAGAAACATGAGGCACATTACCCAGGAGTTCTTACTGGCTATTATGAGTGGGGCTAGTGGGAGTCCAACAACATCTGGAGAGCTGCAGGTTCCCTAGCTCTGCTATAACTGGTGGGGGAGACAGCATTGGTGGTAAATCCAGACATGTATTCATGCTTCATGTGCAGGCAGGCTTTTCACAGCATCCACACAGCGTTGCTGGAATCAAAATGCCAGCCACTATTCTTCCCCCACCCCCAGCCATTTAAACCAGATTTACATTTTGGGTGGGAAATCCGAAAAGTTACCGAAAAAAGTGTCACCTGCCAATGATCAGTTTGCAATATTCAGCCCCCATCTGGAAGAACCCCGAGATTGAGAGGTGGCAGAACCAGCTGCATGCTCAGTGTTAACATGCTCATAATTAAGAAAGCGCAGTCTGTACATATTGGCATTAGGATGTGGTTTAGCCATGTGGCTGTGAGAAAGTGTTTGCTTAGGAAGTGGCAACTACGTATTCAATTAGAAAGGTGGGGCTGCAAAGGATTCCAGAGAAGTAAGATGATATGATCTTCTGTTAGCCGAGGATTAGTCACAACTATTCATGCATTTAGTTCATTTCCTATGCTGTTATTTAGCTTAGGGGTTTTCCACACTGTTTCTTTCCCCTGGTGCTAAAACCCGCTTTTCAGCAATAATGCATAATCATAATCATCATCATCATCATCATAAACCAATTACAGTAGAAGGTAAAGTAGCAAGTTTTTAGAAATGTTTTTAATGTTTTTCAAATTTATACACTTCATTAAGTTTACAACAATTTTAACATTTCAGAGTTTGACTTCCTTCCCCCTCTTTCTGCAGTTCCTTAAATTAATTTTTTAAAAAATATCTTCTGCATATCCAAATTCACTTAATTTGCTCAATTAATTATCTGCTTTAAATCTAGGTAAAGGTAAAGGACCCCTGGACGGTTAAATCCAATCAAAGGCGACTATGGGGTTGCAGCACTCTTCTCGCTTTCAGGCTGAGAGAGCCAGCGTTTGTCAACAGACAGCTTTCCAGATCATGTGGCCAGCACGAGTGAACTGCTTCCGGCGCAACAGAACACCATGACGGAAACCAGAGAGCACGGAAACAGTGTTTACCTTCCCGTCACAGCTGTACCTATTTATCCACTTGCACTGGCGTGCTTTCGAACTGCTAGGTTGGCAGGAGCTGGGACAGAGCAACGGGAGCTCACCCTCTCACGGGGATTCAAACCGCCAACCTTCTGATCAGCAAGCCCAAGAGGTTCAGTAGTTTAGACCACAGCGCCAAGCATCCCACTTTAAATATATACTCTTATGACAGGTTATTACAGTAATCCTGCCAATGTTTTGATCTGTTTGCAATTTATCTGTAAATATTCAATAAACCATTTCCATTCTTTTATAAAAAGTTTGTTATCTTGATTTCTTATTCTTCTGGTGAGTTTTGCCATTCCTGCATATTCCATAAGTTTTTGTATCCATTCTTCCTTTGCTGGGACTTCTGCTTCTTTCCACTTTGGGGCAAGTAGCATTCTTGCTGCTATAGTCCCTATATAATTCCAAAAAGAAAACTTCTGGGGTTCCCCCCCCAAGGTTATTTTAAACAAAATTTTCAATTCATTATATATCATTTCCCAGTAATCTTTAACCTTACTACATATGCAAGGTAGCAAGTGGTGCAGGCAGGCAGGAACACATTTACCTGAGAGGAAGTCCCTTTGGCTTGCTTCTGAGTAGGCCAAGTTGTTGGCTGTGTTAGTCAGTAAGGACCACAGGGCGGATTTTCCTTTAACTGGGAAACACTGGCCTGTGAGCGCTCCAGTTGGAGAGCAGCCTTTACCAAAGGTGTCATGGGCTTTGAAGAAACTCGATCTCAGGACGCAAGGGAGAAACGTGCTAAGAGGAAGGCACACTTGGCAAATCCACACTGTGATCAACTCCCGTCTGGAAACCAATGTCCCCACTGTGGAAGGACATGTGGATCCAGAATTGGCCTCCACAGTCACTTACGGACCCATTGTTAAAACCGTGTTTATGGAAGACAATCGTACTCGGCTACGAGTGATCGCCAAAGAAGAAGAAGTTGTAAGGGAATGACAGACCCACCAGAAAAGTCACATAATGTGCTATTCTCCCTTCTGAGACCGGTTGTCACAATCTGGCAAAACTAGAAAAAAACTTTACCACTAGAAAGCAACTGACGCAGATCCACTGCTTCCCCAGAAGTGCATCTTACTCCTCCTCTAGAGCAGCAATGCACTAAGGGCATACCACCTGCATGGGTTATAGAGCTGATAGAAGGATTGATGATCCCTGAATCTTATTGTTAGCTAGACATGGAAATGAAGTTTGGTCCAAATAGTAGCAATCTAACAATGGCCCCAAAGTATAGGGAAGAGGGAAGCAAGTAAAGCCCAGGTGTTTTCCTGGAAAGAGGGAGTGGGTTTTATGAAGGGTCCACATGGGCAAGTTTTTTTAAAAAAATGAGCAACACAACTATTGATCTGAAATATAATGGAATGCAAGAACAGCAAACAACTCCCATAGGTATGGAACCACAGAGGGCCACAACACAGAAAACAGATTGGGAAAATGTGGCTTTTGGGGAGCGGTGCAGAAGAGTCCATAGCAAGAACTTTGATTCAAGGATAGTCCTGAATCAAGTTTCTTAGAAAGGGTAATAGTGCCCCCTAGTGAATTGTGCTTGCCTCAACTGAGCAAATGTCTGTCTGTAATGTTTTGGTTCACTTGTCCTGTAGGAGAGCCAGTATGGCTTCAGAAAAATTGCCTGCGTAGAGGAGAGATAAAAGTGTAATAATAAGATAGATCATGGGAGTCACTCCACTCTTTTAAAATCAGCAGGAGAGCCTCTAGTAATATATGCATTTTCATGCACAATTCACCATATTATTTGCATTTTTGGTACACATTACTTGGCTGGAGAATTTGGGGGAAAATGTGCACAGTAAAAGAAATTCACACACAAATACTGAAAAAATTTTCAAGATGACTTTTTTGGAGAGAGAAAAAAACAATTTGCAAACTGATGTGGAAATGTGGAGAACTTAAGAATAAGAAAATGAGAAACTGAGAGAAACAGAAATTGACAGATTTGCCCACCGCTAGTAGTGGTCTTATAGGAAAATTTGCAATTGCTGAGTGGCATGCAATTATAATTCATGCTCAAAGCATGCGTGGCTACAATGCACCTATGCCTTTTCTGTATGTGTGCATAATCGTTTCTTGGTGAGTGTCAAATTCCATGGCTTTTAGAAATCTACGCAGAGTGGGAGGAGCTCCTCGGGGATTTTGAGGAAAGAGGGATCTTGGGAGAGTTGATAACTCATAATCCCTTCGTATCTCCTGTGGCTACAGTGAGGAACCTAGACAGAAGACTTCTCTGTTTCCAAACTGCTTTAATAATTTTGTGCATTTGGGACACAAATATTTCACATCCATGTTGACTCCAGTAAGGTCTGTGTTATGAATGCCATATTGGATATTTCTGGCTTCCCGCCCTTATCGCAACACCACATGACTAGAACCATGTTCTAGAACTATTTCCTTTGTTCTAGAAGCATTGGTGAATACCCGGAGCTGTGGAGTTTGCAGGGATGGTTGTCTCTCAGGGGGAGAGAGAAATGGGTATACTTGATCAGGGTCTGAGCTACACCCTTTTCTATTACCTAACATAGCACAACTTTTTGCATGACTTGAATGATTGAACCTCCCCATGTTCTTTCTGAACTGCCTCTTACTTCTTCTACCTGCCCATTTTGGATCTGGCTTCCCCTTTTAAAAACAAACAAACAAACAAACAACCCTGTTATGCACCAAGTGCTAACATCACCCAGAGTTCTTCAAAAAGAAACTTGCTAATAGATTTTGCAAGGGCCAATGAACAGGACAGGAGATAGCGATCTTGGCTTTTTTTATACAGTATGCTCTTCTTGGCCAATGAGAGCTCCTGAAGAAGCCATGGAAACCCCACTTCCTCTGCTAGGTGCAAAAAAGCAAGTGCTCGAGTCAAGCAGCCCTCGTTTCTTTGCTGATTACCATAGGAAAGTAGAAATGGTGTCCATTGGGTGGAGGAAAATGACTCTACTTTGCTGTCTTCTTCTCTGTGATGTGGCCAGGACTTCAGCTGGTAAGATCAGAAAATAGCTTTAGTATTCTCCCATGGCGTTTGCATGTGTGTGTACAATATTTAAAATGCTGTACATGGGTTTCCCTCCAATAATCACGGGAACTGTAGTTTCTTGAGGGTGCTGGGAATTGCATCTCTGTGGTGGATAAGCTACAGTTCCCATGATTCTTTGGGGGAAGCCATGCACTTTAAATGTATGTTGTGTACGCAATTATTATCAGTTGAGACCACTACAGTCATACCTCAGTTTAAGTACGCCTCGGTTTGAATATTTTCAGTTTAAGTACTCCGCGGACCTGTCTGGAAAGGATTGATCCACTTTCCATTACTTTCAATGGGAAAGTTTGCTTCATGTTAAGGACGCTTCAGGTTAAGTACGGACTTCCGGAACCAGTTGTGTTTGTAAACCGAGGTACCACTGTACTTTTTATTTAAGTCTAAAAAACAGGGTTAAGTTTAAGAAACAGGGTTGCACTGGGTAGAGAGTGTGTGCAATTGAATCAAGGACACCCTTGTGAAGGAGAAGCTGTTGCAAAGTTTCCTAGTAGCAGGTAGGTCAATTTGAGAATTTCCAGTGTTTTATTTGAAAATGGGATTAGAGATGCCACCTGTTGCTCCTTTGCAAACTCTCTGAGACAGAGGTTCAGCACAGGGAACTCCCTCCCTTCCCATGACATCTCCATGCATGGAAAACTTCTCTTGCTAAATAGCTGGATGCCAGGCTGTGTTTAAAGGTTCAGGATCATGGCTGAAAACTTAATGCTAAGTGGGAGGGGGGGTATTGGTTTGTTTTTGTTTTTATTGTGCATTTTGTGTTCTCTATTTTTTCATTTTTATGTTGTGAACTGCCCTGTGATCTTTGGACGAAGGGCATTATACTACTACTAATAATAATAATAACAATAATGGTGGTGATGGTGATGTTGAGGTTCTCTCTTTATTCAGACATGAATGCACAGAAAAAGTAGAGTCTCACAAAGTGCCTGCTGTTAGATAAACCGAAATCTCTCTTTTTCCATTGTGGTTTATAGTCTGAGTGGTGAAGAAGCTACCGGTAAGGGTGTTTTCCCTGTTCACAATATTTGATTAACACAGGGTGTGTGTGGTGGTGTTTTAGGCATTTCTCAAGGCTATTTAAAATGAATATGCAGCTGTTTTCAACATTTCTGGAAGGAGCGGCACTGATGTAAATGGAGCTGTCTTTTTAATACTAGCAGTGGGATGCCAACCAAAGGGTGGGAATATTTGAGAATTTGCTCAGCTTGGCATTCAGAGTGAAAAAGAAAAGGCGGACAGAAAGAGACTGATATAGGCAAAAATCTGCCTTTATTCCCTTATTGGGTTCTCCATCGGTTGGAGAATATAACAGAGGCCAACCAGAGAAGTTTGAGAAGCAAAGTCTTTATTTTCGCTGTTGCAACAGGGTCCTTCCTCTCACGCAGGAGAACAAGGAAGGGACCCCAAGCAAAGGTGTCTTGCCCTTAAAAAGAAATTTGAAATTGGTTTCAGCCCACCCCCCAGAAGCATCATCCATATGTCACAGAAGGGGTGTAGCCCAAGACCCCCCTCCCTAGATTCATCATAGGTACATCATGAAAGGGGAGGTCTGGTGGCAGTAATCTGAGCAGTCTGGACCCTGCCCCCTGCCCCCAAAACCTAATCAACAAAAAAGAGAGATATTTACATTTCCCTGTTTCCCAGCCAAGTTAATCACACCCTTTTGTCTGGCACTCAGGTATCAGGATGCCAGGGATTATCACTTTAATTCCTGAGACAATGAGAAGGTTCCCCCCACCCCCCTTCTTCCTTGCAGAGGAACACCTGGTCAGAGAGAGAGAGTCAAAATGGTGTCAGTCAGGCCTGTCTTCCTGTGCTGCTTCAGACATGTTTCTGTACATTCATGTACATGTTTTATGAACAATATATATATATATATATATATATATATATATATATATATATATATATATATATGTGACCTCAAAATTCTTATAACAAGACCATGGAAGAAGATGGACCTACTGACTGCTGCTATCACAGTGGCCACTGTGAATGAAGACATCATTCATATGCCACCCTCAGTTCCCCATAGGCATCCAGTTGGCTTCAGTATGTTGTGAATGTGTGTGAAATTTCAAACCACTTCTTCTCTCACTCTTTACAATGTGCGTGTAGCCTTAGTGGAGCCACACCTACATTCTGCTGGGAATGTGTGTGAAATTCGGAACCACTTCCTCTATTACTCTTCCTCCATTTCATTTATGTCTATCCCTAACAGAGCTATCAACACGTTCTGAAGTGCGGTAGGTTATTTATTTCATTCCATTTATGAAATGCTTTCTAAAAGCAAATCTCAGATCAGCGCAACAATAAAAGCATCAAGAATTTTAAAAAAATTCAAGTCCAATGCACATACAGACTGGGATAAACGTCTCCATTTAAAAGTGATTTGGACACACATTCACAGCGTGCAACATTCAGACACACTTGCTGAGTGAATAGCACAACGTAAGAGTGTGTAGTCCCGCCCCATATACTGTGCATGCTAAGTGACCCCCCTCCTGGCATTCATGGACACACGGCAAATGTCTGGAGGGAGGGGCTTTGCACATACACCCATACATTTGAATAACCCCTCCCTACAGATATTTGCATTGTGCACACAGATGCCAAAGGAGGGGCAGTTCAGCATGAGTGGTGTCGTGTTTGAGGCTACTCAGTGTGTCCTTGCTTTTGTGTGAAGCTAGTTCGCACATGCATGTATCACCTGATTTCTCTAGCCGTGATAAATTTGTACTTGTGGTGATCACGTGGTTAATATGAATGTATGAACCGGCCTGTACTGTTCAAGGGGAGAGAAACTGCACAATTTTTACCATGCATTAATTCAGACAATTTCTTTTTTTTCATTACACAGTTGCAAAACCAGGACTTTGTGGGTTGCACGGTGTGTCCCCAAGTTACACACAGTCCTGCCAGAAACTTGACCTATTGTTTAAATGCATTGCCATTTCAAGCTTTCCTTTGGAAAAAGTTTGCAGTTTTGACACTCTCTTGTCGTGTCCTGTGAGTCAACTGCTGATTGCAGAGTAACGATAAACCACAGAGTGGGTTTTAACTGTGAGAGAAAGGAAGAAGCTGCTGGTTCCCGCCCCCCCATACGACATCAGCTTTGAAAGCTGTCAGTTTTTCAGTCTGAGTTTGCCAAAGAGCAAGCGGCAAGCTTCTTCAGTAAAGTTGGAGGCTCCAATAGGCAGCAAGTGATCTTGGTGGTGTTGGGACTACAGGTGATGACCATTTTGCACGCAGGTTGCATTGCGGACCCCCGCGAGCATCAGCAGAGAGCATGTTAGCCCACTCTGCCCCTGCTCTGCCCCCTTTCCTGGGGTCGGTGCAATGCACGCATTCAGTGTTACACATCAAAACAGCCATTGTCTGTAATTCAAATAAATGGCAAGCTAGCACCTTGGGCAAATCCACAAAGTCCTGTGTACAGTAGTTAAAAACAAAACAAGCAGCTCTGGGCCATATTTGTCTCACAAAACTATTTGCCTGGTTCCCAGGGGCTTACTCCAATTGTAATTTGTGTTGTGGTCAAATTTGCCCCCCCCCCCCGCTTTCATTCAAATGACGAATACATTTGTTTTCCAAAATAGGGAGGTGGAGGTGTGAAATTCCAAACCTGAATGCTGCAATCTATAATATCCCAGCCATGCCAATGCATATGCACTGTAAATATTGTTGCACGCCATCCCAGTCTCCAAGCAGTGTGAGATTCCAAGGGATCCAGGCCGTTACCCAGGGTTTTGTTTCCTTGGAATGAGGGACAGCAGAGACTGTGGTGTTATTAAACCACAGAGCCTAGGGCTTGCCCATCAGAAGGTCAGTGGTTCGAATCCCCGCAATGGGTTGAGCTCCCTTTGCTTGGTCCCTGCTCCTGCCAACCTAGCAGTTCAAAAGCACATCAAAGCGCAAGTAGATAAATAGGTACTGCTCCAGCGGGAAGGTAAACGGCGTTTTCGTGCGCTGCTCTGGTTCACCAGAAGCGGCTTAGTCATGCTGGCCACATGACCCGGAAGCTGTACGCCAGCTCCCTCAGCCAATAGAGTGAGATGAGCACCGCAACCCCAGAGTCGTCCGCAAGTGGACCTAATGGTCAGGGGTCCCTTTACCTTTCTTACAACCTGAGCATACGATGGAGGGGCTCACAGCATTAACACCCCTAGAAGGTATTGCTTCTTCCATAGCCACAGTCTTGGATTCCAGCGGAAATAAGGCATGTCTCTCTCTCTCTCTCTCTCTCTCTCTCTCTCTCTCTCTCTCTCTCTCTCTCTCTCTTTCTTTCTCTCTCTCTCTCTCTCTCAAGCTTCTGCCTTTAACTTATGGCTCACACATGCAACTCCACTTTGCCTTTTTTTTCTTCTGACTGACAAAAGCCACTTACCTTAATGACACATACTTACCAGTTCCATAACTACTAGGGGCTAGCCAGGTTTTTTGCTCTGGGTAAAGCCTCCAGAGGAGTCCCATTGAGGCTCTCAGCCTGTGTGAGTATGAAAAAATGTGGGTGTTTTATTCTTCTTGCCAAACTGGGTCTTTGACCTGTGTGAAATAAACCTTATTTTTGCCCCTGCTTAGGCCATAACCTCACCAGGAAGCTGGCCTGGCTATTCCAGCAATTGAATCCTTGCTAGGTCCAGGAATTAGAATGGGACTCAAGTGTACAGCCCAACACTCCCCACCCCTGTACTTGGTGAAGGGTTTTTCTTGTTATCATTTCTGACAGGAGATACTACTGAGCTGAGCTTGAGTGGGGCAAGTAGAATAATGGAATCATAGAATTGTAGTGTTAGAAGGGACTGGTGTCATCTAGTCCAACACCCTGCAATGCAGGAATCACATTTATAAATCTGCACATTCTGAAACAACATGAGAACTGAGAGGAAAGCCATCCTTTGAAATTCACACTTCTCTGAATTTCGCAAAGCAGTTTCTCCAGCCAAATAACTTTTGCAAAAATGCATGTATTGGGGTGCATGCAATGAACTTACGAGTGAAAACAATTTCAAAAATGCACTATAATTGAGGGGAAATGCTTGTAAAAATGTGTATATTGGATAAATTGCATACAAAAACATGGTTCTTTTTTAAGAAATTTGCACTAAAAGTGATGACATTTTATGAGGATGGCTTTTTAAAATTACAAATTCTGCACCAATGCAGAGAACTGAATTTAATATTGGAGAAAATGAGAAACCAGGCAGATGGGCAGGATATACATAATAAAATTTTTATTAATTATTATTAAATGGAGAAATCTGAAGCTGACAGATCTGTCCATTCCCGGTAGCCATCAGCCATTCTCCCAACTTGTGTGGCTTCTCTCTGCACAAATGACCAGACTGACATGGGGTTGCGACAGAAAAACAGTTCCTCTGCCGCACAAAACTGCCGCATCAGTTGGGCTTGAGAACTTAGCTGATACATCATAAGGTTATTTCCATGTGTCCGCCGGACAAAATTTCTAAATAATTATTTGTTTGTGAATTGTGCTTCTACAGGTAGCGAGAGGCATTCGCCTAATTCAGCTATAAAACCTGGATCTCCTATCACTGTCAAGACCAACGACCCAGGAGTTCAGAGAGCTGCTAGGTTTGGTGTTTACAGATACAACAACAGTTCAAATGACATCTTTCTATTCAAAGAATTTCGCATAAACAAAGCCATGAGGCAGGTAAGGAAACTCCGGCTGTTATGGCAACAAATTCAGCAACGAAACAAAACCTCCTTCTGTTGATCTTAACACCAGAGAAAGTTGATAGGGAACGAGGTGGTCTTTAAGGTATTTGTGGCCTGAGTTGTTAAGGCAGGCATCCCCAAACTTCGGCCCTCCAGATGTTTTGGACTACAATTCCCATCTTCCCCCACCACTGGTCCTGTTAGCTAGGGATCATGGGAGTTGTAGGCCAAAACATCTGGAGGGCCGCAGTTTGGGGATGCCTGTGTTAAGGCCTTTAATCACTAATACCACGTTTCCCCGAAAATAAGACACTGTCTTATATTTATTTTTCCTCAAGAAGACACACTATGGCTTATTTTCAAAGGGTGTCTTATTTTCCAGCCTTGCCTCTTCCTTGGCGCCCTCCAGAACTGCGCCTATCACTATGTCTTATTTTCGGGGTATGGCTTATATTGCGCAAATGCGTAGAAATCCTGCTACGGCTTATTTTATGGGTATGTCTTATTTTCAGGGAAACAGGGTATGAATATCTTGAATTAGGTGCAGAAATGAACTGGCTGCAACCAAGGCAGCTGTTTTAAGAGGTTATATATGATCCAAATGCAACCCCAACTAGTAATCTCACTGTTTCATCACCTTCTCCCAGTGTAGTCTCTGGTCAAACAGGTTTAACAGGTTTTTGTCCTTCAAAACCAATAATCAGAGATAACAGTGGGATGAATATACCAACAACAGGCACCAACATGCCTTAGCAACATGCCTCCCTCTTGGGGGGGGGGTATAAAGCCTTTGAAAAAACTATTATCTTCCCTTCCTGCTCCCCCAGTATATGAGAAGTTCTCTCTATCTCTCCAAGTTGTCCTTACTATGTGTGGTTTAGTGAAAACTGTTCTCTCTAGGTTGTGAGAGGGGTGAAATACAAAATGGATGTTGATATCTGCCGGACAGTATGCACCAAAAGGATACATCCAGAGCCCAACTTGGACAGATGTGATTTCCAGACAAAAAAGACACTGAGACAAGTAAGATGTGTTCAGATTTCTCATTGGTTTCCTAATGGACTAATGTGGAACGTTACGGGGGACTCAGCTACATTAGTAAAGAAAAAGCGTTTTAAATGCATTAGAACACCGTGACGCCAGATGGCGCTGTGGAGTTACGTCTTTCGGCAACGTGATTTCCCATTACGAGGTTTCCAACACATTTTCCTGAAATGTTTGTTTTTCATGTGTCTAGATTCAGCCAGGATCTGCTGTGCTATCCAATTGCAGAGAGGCCAACTTGAATAAAATATGGGGGGGGAGGGAGGTCCCACATAACTGAACACATGATTCGGCGCACCACATCATTTTAATGGAACTGCCCATCAAGGGGCCTGGCCCTCTCAAATATTTTATTAGGGGAGCCAAAGGGACTTTGGCCCCGAGGAGTTGATTCCTATGCGTATTGGTATCCCTTCACTGGTGACTTAGCTGTGCCCAGCTTTATCAATGTCCACGAGTCCTGAAGTGCAAACATTATAAAAAGGTAAAGGGACCCCTGACCATTAGGTCCAGTCGTGACCGACTCTGGGGTTGTGGCTCTCATCTCGCATTATTGGGCGAGGGAGCCGGCATACAGCTTCCAGGTCATGTGGCCAGCATGACAAAGCCGCTGGCCACATGACGCCGTTTACCTTCCCGCTGTAGCGGTACCTATTTATCTACTTGCACTGTGACGTGCTTTCGAACTGCTAGGTTGGCAGGAGCTGGGACCAAGCAACGGAGCTCACCCCGTCGCGGGGATTCAAACCGCCAACCTTTTGATCAGCAAGCCCTAAGCTCAGTGGTTTAACCCACAGCGCCATATAGAACTTAAATGTATGCAAAATAAGCATGGTGACCAATATAAAATGGGAAAAATCAACCCAAACTCTGAAGGGCTGCAAGCTGGGGAAGACTGGCTTGTGTCATAACCAAATTTGCTGGTTTTTAAGATGCCACAATAATTTGTTGTTTTTTTGCTGCTGCAATAAACTGACATCTACCCCTGGAAGTGATAAATTTTTCTCCAGATGTTGATGGACACCATTCCCCATTCCAGTTAGAATTCAATAAGTTAATAAGGGAAGCCAGGTGTGAAAAACCACATTGTAGATTTCAAATTCTCTCTTCAGGAAACACTTTTCACATTGACTGGTCTGCTGCAGAACTCTCACACATGGCAGAGAGAGCCAGAGAACATGCTCATGCAGCACACAAGCCAGGCCGGTTGGATGTTTCATTGCATAAATATATAGCATGCAAAATTCATGTTGGGGAGACAGCTGCAATTCTTACCTCTCCAAGATCCTGATGGTTCAAATTTTGTTACATGTTGGGAGCCTTAATGTCTGAGAGCCTTGACATTACCTTCTACCTTCAAATCTGGGAGCTTTAAAAAAAATTACAGTGGTACCTCGGATTTCGAACGGAATCCATTCTGGAAGTATGTTCAACTTCCAAAACATTCAGAAGCCAAGGCGCAGCTTCTGATTGGCTGCAGAAAGCTCCTGCAGCCAATCGGAAGCCGCATAAGCCACGTTGGACGTTTGGGTTCCAAATAATGTTCGCAAACCGGAATACTCACTTCCGGGTTTGGGGCCCAAAACGTTCAACTCGCAAGGCATTCACGAACCAAGGTACGACTGTACCTTTCACAGAATACCTTAGGTAATGTAAGAAGCACTGGGCAATGTGAGAGGAACCTACACTATGGCTCCTTCCCAGTGCTATGTTCCCTAGAAAAAGAGGTGCCAGAACTCTCTGGTTCTTTTATAATGGCAATGGTGCCCACCTGAGAGGTGCCAGAACTGAGTTCCAGCACGTTCTTGCTTTTAAAAGCCCTGCTCTATCCTATTTCTGTGTTAGTTATGTTGCGCCCAGGCTTGATATCAGCACTAGGCACCTTCTGGCACCTGCCCATAGCCTCTACCCCCACCCACCAATCAGTGAGCGGCTACAAATGGCCATGATGAATTTCCCACAATTCTCTGGGGTGACTCTGTAGGAGAAAGGTCTACAAGGGCACTGTGGAAAATCTGAAATGGTTGCTGCTGCCTCGTAAATCGGGGGCAGGCCCTACTGGTGTAGGGGAACGAAGCCACAGAAGGCACTTTGTCAAGGAAGTCTGGCCTTTGCTGCTCCCGTGTGGCCTGGGACTTCTCCGTGTGCAACATGAGAAGTTGTGCAGCAGTGGCAACATCGTAACATGAGAGCAGCGAGTGACTCTTCCCTTGCTGATGCAGAATCTTTCCACACGTAATATATGGAGGTTATCAGATAGTGAAAGCACTGCAAGAAAGGCTGCCGTTTCCTAAGCCAGGGCATTGCAAGAGGCTTCTGTCCTTTATCACGTTGGGCATGAGGCCCAGAGTAAGGAGTTGCGCATGAATGTTGCAGGAGCTGTGGCCACATCTCCTTGCCTTGGGGTTGTCAAAGAGGAAGGTGGAATAACTGTGAGTTCCTTTTTGAAATACCTGGTCAGGATATTGAACAAGCCATTGGATAATGACATGGGACAGCTTTATAGATTTCGACATTGGGCTGATTTTGATATTCATCTTTCTCCTTTCCCTTCTCAGACATTCAGATGCCATTTTGAAGTTTGGATCACCCCCTGGCTGCATCAAGTCGAAGTCCCGGTCTCCCTCTGCCAATAACCTCCCCCTAATACAGGCAATGGACTCTGTTTTTGTATATGTTGTTCTGTGACAAAATCGTCAGTAAAGATGCTGGTCTGTAAAAAAAAAATTGTATGTGGTTTTATTGGGTTGTCGCTAATTAATTCTGCATCCTAGAGGTGAAGTTGGACAAATGATGGGGTGGGGGAGAAGCTGCAAAATGGGTGGCATAACTGGAAGAATTAGGTTCAGTGCAGCTAAAAGCAAATACGGTACACCAAACAGGGCAGGGGTCAAGCAAAGGAATAAATAGGCAGCACACCAAGGAGATATAAGCAAGTGCTGTTATCCATCCCGCCAGCGGCCTCTTCCTTTTACGAGGGCTAATAGAAGACTGACGCTTACGTCACACACAAATCTATTATACAGGTGACGGGAGAAGACTTGTGTTTTTAAATGTGGTTCTGCCTCATAAGTGAATAAACTTTAAAACACCAAATGTTTGCTGGACAATATTTCATTTCACTTTTAATTTGCATACCACCTTTATACTACTACGCACAAGGCTGTTTACAAGCTGAAGAACCAACAAAATGGACAGCAAAGATCGCACACCTAATAACAATCTGATCCAATACAAAAAAAGTAATAATAAAAACATGATTTTAAAATAAACAGCTTATATCAAATAAAGCAATAGCAAATAATTCATTAGAATATTATTGTTGTTGTTGTTATTATTTATTGAATTTATATACTGCCCTATAGCCAGGGGTCTCAGGGTGGTTCACAGAATAGATATAAAGATATAAAACCACAAAATACATAATAAAAAGAAAAGAAAACCCAATAGCCCCCCACAGAATAGTAAGCAGTAAAATTAAACATCAGCAAATAATAATTAAACAGTTTGATTATACAACAAAGAAGTATAATCAATAAAAATAATGGCAAGTCACAATGCATAAAATACCACAAAACATACAAAACCATGTAAAAGGATCAACTTGACAAAAGAGGACATAGAAGTTATAGTATATCTATATCTATATCTATATCTATATCTATATCTATATCTATATCTATATCTATATCTCCCTGGTGACCTTTGGGGTCCTTTCCAATTCTTATTCTTTCCCGCTTTCTGTGTCTTGCAAAGAGGCCATTGCTAGGGCAGAGAAACCAGGTGTGAGACTTGCCCAGCATCCCCACCCATTCCCAAACTTTGTGCTGCAAAAGAATTGTTTTACTTGAGCTGCAGGGGGGGGGGGGAGTACCCAGTGTCAGATGGGCGGGGTATTAACAACAACAACAAACCAGCAGCAGCAGCAGCAGCAGCAACAACAAAAGTCAACAACAAGAACAACATATAATCCCTATTTTCTAGGGAGAAACTGACCATGAAAATCAGAAACCAGGAAGAGAGGAGGAAAATTTACAACATACTTAAAAGAGAACATTGTAAACAACTAAAAACTTTGGCAGGATTTCAGTAACATTTGTAATGTACTAAAAAACCAAGGTAAAAATGGATTGAAAAAATAAGTGAAGCAGTTGAAAAAGTTTGAAAATGGTAACCATGGAAGGGTGGAGGGGAGTCAAAGGATCCAGGGAATCCTAAATGATGGATGATGATGGTTTGAATTTAAATTTGCAATGTATAATTCAATAAAAAAAGTTTTATATAAAAAAAGAAAAAGAAATGTTGCAGGCAGGGCCGGATTTAGGTTTGATGAGGCCCTAAGCTACTGAAGGTAATGAGGCCCTTTATATGTCCAGCTGTCCTTTGTCATTGTTTTTTGTGTTGAGTGGCGCTGTGGGCTAAACCACTGAGCCTAGGGCTTGCTGATCAGAAGGTCGGCGGTTCGAATCCCTGTGACGGGGTGAGCTCCCGTTGCTCGGTCCCAGCTCCTGCCAACCTAGCAGTTCGAAAGCATGTCAAAATGCAAGTAGATAAATAGGAACCGCTACAGCGGGAAGGTAAACGGCGTTTCCGTGTGCTGCTCTGGTTCGGCAGAAGTGGCTTTGTCATGCTGGCCACATGACCTGGAAGCTCCCTCGGCCAATAATGCGAGATGAGCGCGCAACCCCAGAGTCGGTCACGACTGGACCTAATGGTCAGGGGTCCCTTTACCTTTACCTTTATATGCTATATGGTAATTTATGGACCTAATAGGTATCTAAAGCCATTTGCACATGTTGCCCTGCAACCAGTCCATGCAGAATGTAGCCACCCTATATGTAGAAATGAGCAAACCAGTGATATTTTAGGGAGCAGGCTGGCAGGCGGGGGCCCATGACTTAAGTCCTAGGAGCCTACAAAACACTGTTGCTGTACGCATGTAGTGGGGCCCGCCCTAAGCTATACAGTAGCTTGTTTAGCTTATCCAGGCATGTCCAACAGGTAGATCGTGGGGTTTCTCCTGGCAGATCTTTGGCCCCTCAGTTTTTTCTCCCCCCCCCAAAAGGGGCAGGGAGAACTGTGGCTTCCTAAAGAAAGCTCAACAACTTTGCTTTTCCGAAAAAACCTCAACAACTTTGGCTTCCTAAAAAAAAGATCAACTTCGGTCCATCCGACAATGGGTACTGTTGTGACGTGGGGTTCGTGATTTCAGCTCTCTTGACATAATATGCTGGAGATAGTTCTCTAGTAACACTTCTTAATTAAAGCAAACAAGACTGAGCTCTGAGGAGAGGAAAGCTACATTTATAGGGACAGGGGACTAGCTAGAAAGGGATACATTTTGGAGGGAACAATATCACAGTGCTGCCTTTTGGAGGAAACCAATAAGACAGAGGATCCAAATACAGCGGCTTAAATGAACCAATAGTAGATGTACCTTCTGAAACCAAGAGGCAGTTACTTTAGAAGGATACTGACAAGCTGGAACGTGTCCAGAGGAGGGCAACCAAAATGGTCAAAGGCCTGGAAACGATGCCTTATGAGGAACGGCTTAGGGAGCTGGGTATGTTTAGCCTGGAGAAGAGAAGGTTAAGGGGTGATATGATAGCCATGTTCAAATATATCAAAGGGTGTCATATAGAGGAGGGAGAAAGGTTGTTTTCTGCTGCTCCAGAGAAGCGGACACGGAGCAATGGATTCAAACTGGTGCAAGAAAGAAGATTCCACCTAAACATTAGGAAGAACTTCCTTACAGTAAGAGCTGTTTGACAGTGGAATTTGCTGCCAAGGAGTGTGGTGGAGTCTCCTCCTTTGGAGGTCTTCAAGCAGAGGCTTGACAGCCATATGTCAGGAATGCTTTGATGGTGTTTCCTGCTTGGCAGGGGGTTGGACTGGATGGCCCTTGTGGTCTCTTCCAACTCTAGGATTCTATGATTCTACCCCAATGCAAATACAGACAATAATAATACAGATACCTATAAAATCCATTGACTCAATACACAACAGGTAGATCAGGCATCCCCAAACTGCAGCCATCCAGATGTTTTGGCCTACAACTCCCATGATCCCTAGCTAACAGGACCAGTGGTCAGGGATGATGGGAATTGTAGTCCAAAACATCTGGAGGGCTGAAGTTTGGGGGTGCCTGAGGTAGATCACTGCCAGTGTGTGTTTTTTTTAATGCGAGTAGATCGCAGTCTATTAGGAGTTGGACGTCCCTAGTTTATGCGTAAATCCGGCAGCAGGGCCCGCTTTCTCCCGCAGGGGCTCCTTCCCTCCCCGAGGCGGCCTAACCGAGGCGCCGCGCCGCGTCTTGGCGCCCTCCAGCGCCGCTGCCTGGCCTGCCTTCCTCGGCGGCGCCGCCTGCCCTCCTTCTCTCGCCTCGCCTCGCCCGCTGCAGGGGCAGGACAAGAGGCGGGATGCGGTGGCCGCGCCCGCGTTCTCCCCTGGCCGTGGCTGCCTTCCTCCTTCCTGCCAGTCGCGCTGCAGCCGCCGCCATGGCCCAGCTCCGCGCCTCCTCCTCTTCCATGGCCTTCGACTACCTGGTGCTCGGAGGCGGCTCGGGCGGCCTGGCCAGCGCTCGGCGGGCGGCGGAGCTCGGCGCTCGGGTGGCCGTGGTGGAGAGAGGGCGGCTGGGCGGCACCTGCGTGAGTCCCGGAGCGGGAGGGGAGAGGCGGGTTAGAAAATTTGGCCTGGAGGAAACACGGGCGGCCTGGAAGTCTGGGCGGCCCTCTGGGGCTTATGGTGTAGTTGGGAGTCCTGCCTTGCAGGCGCAGCGGGTCGGACTAGATGACCCTGGGGGGGGAACTCTGTGATTCCGTGAAACGCAGTGCAAAGGAAGGTGGCGTGACCGCCTGTCCTGTATGATCTAGCTGAGATTCTTGCATTGAAGCGGGTTGGGCTAGATGACCCTTGGAGCCCCTTCCAGCTCTACAAGTCTATGTTTATATATGAAGCTGAATAGTGGTCCCTCAAGCTCAGTATTGTCAACAAGGACTGACGACGGGCTCTCCAGGGTCTCTCCCAGCCCCTGCCTGGGGATTGAACCTTGGGACCTCCCTATGTGCAAGTCAGATGCTCTAACCCTAGATGCATCTCTCAGGTGTTTATTGCCCTGCACCCCACGCTTAAGGATGACCAGGAGCACAGGAAAGTTGCAATAAGATTAATCTGTTTTCCGTTTTTTATTTCCTTGTGTGCGTGCTCACACATGCACACAGACAGACACACTGAACTTGGAAGGAAGAACAGAGGAAATGTGTGCATGCATTTGACAGAGAGAGAAGGCCACTGTGTGTTCTCTTTATGTCTAGTTCTTTAGGCAGAAATTATGGCTTAAATTTCAGGACGTTCCATACGCCACCCCTCCCCCCAAGTCCTGCCTCACCTAACAAAAATCCTGGCTACGCCTGTGCGACATGTCATTTATTATGGTAGTGGCTAAAAAGTCCTGGGAAAACCAAGATTTAAATCTCCCCCTCAGCTATGAAGCTCATGGGTGGACTTTGGACCAATCTCTGCCTCTCAGCCTAATCTACCTCACAGGGTTGTTGTGAGCATATAAAATGGCGAGAGAAGAGAGCCATGTATCTTTTTAAAACTTTGTTTTTATTAAATATTTTCTTGGGTTACAAAAGTACATACAGTGTATCTGCTTTCAGTTCACAGTCCTTTCTACAGATCAGTTTGATCTCGTTTTAGGAAAAACATGATATAAATGTAATTTTTAATCATGTGTTTGTTGCCATCCTTTCTGGGTTCTTGATTTGTGAGGGCCAGGTTACCCAGTTGCCCGTGGTGCAGGGTTTGTTGTTGTTTAGTCGTTTAGTCGTGTCCGACTCTTCGTGACCCCATGGACCATAGCACGCCAGGCACTCCTGTCTTGCACTGCCTCTCGCAGTTTGGTCAAACTCATGTTCGTAGCTTCGAGAACACTGTCCAACCATCTCGTCCTCTGTCGTCCCCTTCTCCTAGTGCCCTCAATCTTTCCCAACATCAGGGTCTTTTCCAAGGATTCTTCTCTTCTCATGAGGTGGCCAAAGTATTGGAGCCTCAGCTTCACGATCTGTCCTTCCAGGGAGCACTCAGGGCTGTTTTAATCTTCTTGTAATATTCCAAGTGTCACCCCCCCCCCAAGTTGGAACGAATGGCTGTAACCATTTAATTATATGGAAGCAGGGGCAGGGCCTGTCGGCTGACACCACAAAGCAGTGAGGTACTAAACTTGCTCTCTTCCTGTGAGGCCCTCTTCTGTTGAAAATCAAGTAATTGAGAATCATGTCTTGTTTCTTTCTGCAAAGCCCCCATTCTGAGTTCTGTTTCTTGGTCACATTAGAACGTGACTGAATGTAAGGAACCCATCATTGCACATCTGCTTCCGAGGAGCTTTCTACAGAATTTCAACAATGGAGGAGGCAACTGTTATATTTACTGTATATTCCTGCGTATAAGACTACAGTGGTACCTCTACTTACGAATAACTCTACTTACGAATGGAGCTCCGTCCGCCATCTTGGATGCGGTTTAGATAGGATTTTTTCTACTTACGATTTTTTTTCTCCCAATGCATTCCTATGGGATTCGACTTACAAATTTTTTCTACTTACAAATGTGCGTTTGGAACGCATTAAATTCGTAAGTAGAGGTACCACTGTACTTTTTAACCCAGGAAAAATCAAAAGTCGGGGGTCATCTTATACGCCGGGTCGTATTTCTTATATGGCGAGTATATCCCAAACTCTATATTTTAACTGGAAAAGTTGGGGGTCGTCTTATACGCCCAGTCGTCTTATACGCCGGAATATACAGTATAATTGTGATACCTTATATTTATTGTAGTTAAATGTTTATTTCTTAAATGTATGGGCAACATTGTAACCAAAGCTTTGGAAGCAATTACGGTAACTCACACAAAGACAGTAGTAACATGTAATACAAGACAACAATAAAATCCAAATCTAAAATAATTTTGTTAGTCAGCAATGCAATTCCATCTCATGCCGGAATCCAGTACTTCACATACATTATCTCAATCACCCTTACAAGTAAGGTAGGTCACTTATAATCTCCATATTTATTATATCCAGGTAAGGAAAACACTTCCTTCACACAGTCCATTGTTGAACTATGTATGAGATTTGCTACCTCAAGATGCCCACCAGCTTGTATGGTTTTCAGAGGGGATTTGACAAATTTATGGAGGATAAAGATAGCAATGCCTACCACTCATGTTGGGTGTATATTAGGGCAGTATGCCTCTGAACTACTGTAATAAATTAATAATAAAAAGCTATCCATAACAAATTATCTTTTAACCTAAAAAAATTCCTTCCAGTAGCACCTTAGAGACCAGCTAAGTTATCTTTTAACCTGTTTGTGCATGTTTGCTAAATACTTGCTTAGTAGCGTTGGTGCTTGACACTGTTTATTTTTCGTTTTCAGGTGAATGTTGGATGTGTTCCTAAAAAGGTAAAAACAAACCATTTAACGTGTCACTATTCATTTGTTCTATATATTTTTTTTAAAAAAATTGTGTGAAGTGAAAACTTAGCAGCAGTAACAGCTAGAAATGGTTTTAAAATACTGTATAATCAAACCTCGGTTCCCGAACGGCCCCGTTTTGAAACGTTTTGGCTCTCGGACACTGAAAACCTGGAAGTAAATGCTCCGATTTTCAAATGTTTTTCGGAAGCTGAACATCCGACACGGCTTCCGCTTGAGTGCAGGAAGCTCTTGCAACCAATCGGAAGCTGCACTTTGCCAAACGTTTTGGAAGCCGAACGGGCTTCCGGAACGGATTACGTTCAACAACCAAGGTTTGACTGTAGTAAACTTAGCATTCTTATTTTTCCATACAGTGGTACCTCTGGATACGTACCTGATCCGTTCTGGGGTGCCATTTGCACCCCGAAAAGTACGTATCCAGAGCGCTGATAAAGCGTATGTGCGAAGCGCCAATAGAGCACTTCTGCGCATGCACGGGCGGTGGAACCTGGAAGTAAATACTTCCGGGTCCGCCGAGTACTTAACTCGAAAGTACTCAACCCGCAGCGAACGCAACCCGAGGTATGACTGTACTGAGTCTCAGTTTGATTGCATTGAGGATAAAGCGTACGCTTCAAAGCAGAGATTTCAGTGCACAGTTCAACTTTTGCTGATACATACATATACATATACATATGCTGTACGTATATTATTTATTTAGTTTTTCAAATTAAAATTGTACAATCGCAAACACATAACATACAACATAAAGACAAGATTCCAAATAATAAACTAAATGCTATCAGATGGCTGGGTGGATGTTAGATGGCATGTAAAAGACAGCATGTGCCTTTCTACTTCACTGGTTGTCCTACCAATGGTGGGGGTCCCAGAGGCTTGAGGTCTGCTAGACTTAAGCCTTGTAGATTGCTCCAGGGACCCTTCCTTGGGGACTCCCCATCTATGTCAAGTGTGAGCTGTCGCAGCAAAACAAAACAAAAAGACAACTGTCTTTACACTCTTGGCCATTGTGAGCTGGTGTGGCTTCGTATACACCGGGGGAGCCATTGCTTCGCTTCTCCACTTTCTAATATAGGATTGCTGTTACTCCTGCTAAGTGCCTAATTTCCCAAGGCTCTTCTGGCTGTTCCGGTTCTGAGGGGTTGAGAAGCCAACCTCGCAATGTATGAAGCAAGCGCCCTTCATTGTTAGAAAGAAAACGTTACTGGTTTTTCTTTTGCCTTCTCCGTGAACAGGCTCAAATGTTAGCTTAGGAAATTGCTTTGGCGTATTTTGGTGGGAAGACAAAATCAAAATAGCTTAATGCAATGGTGCTCATTTGGGGGAAATAAAATGAAAAAGAAATATTTGGATCATAATCGTTTATTAGAAAATTGAAGGCTGGTGTATCCATCTGTTGCAGACAGTGGCTGCTTCCAAGTAGCCGCAGGGAGGCTGGCAAATGGAGTGTGCCCTTTGCCTAGAAGCCACTCTTTTGGGCAAAGCAAGTAGAGTTGTAAATGGCAGGTTGACTGAAGATACAGGTCTCCTGTCCCACTGCTTTTGGGGGTGAGTGAGAATCTTTCAGGCTATTCTTGTTTAAAAAGCTGGTAGTTACCAGGAGAGGAACTGCTTTAGAGAATGACTGAGTGAATTTAAAATTGAGTTTTTAAAGTATTTCACAGACTACAGTGCATGCCTAGTGGGTTACGTTTATCATGGTGGGTTGCAAGTTGTGTGGGCCTGATATGTCTAAACCGCTGTCCCAATGTAAAATCCTTTATGCATTTACGTGTTTGGTTTTTCATTTATTTTTAAATTAAACCCTGGATGTTCTCACTGCACCCTCCCCTCCCCAAACAGGTGATGTGGAACACTGCTGTCCACTCTGAATTCATCCATGATCATTCAGATTATGGTTTTGAAGTATCTGATGTGAAGTTTAACTGGCGGTAAGTCAGGTTAAAATTACTTTCTATGGAAATAAATGTGCACCATCAGACTAATGTGATGAGTGGGGTACAATCTACTAAGAGGTTCTGATATGCTTGCCCCATTGAATTGAGTGGAATATGTGTGAAATATTTGGAGCATCATTAATAGTAGCTGAATGTACCCCATTCATCAGATTTCCTCCAATCTACTAGGAGGTTTTTATATTCTTGTCCCATCGAAATGCATGGGCGATGCACAAGACTATCTTTTGACAGCACAGCAGCTCAGTCAATGGAGACAAAAGTTTGAAGCTATTTAAAAACTGGCTCATCTTCTGGTTTTATTATGTTGGCTTTATAAACAGTTGGCTACTGGCTTTATAAACAGTTCTGCCTATCCAATGTACCTGCATCTTGATTTTTTTGATGGTCTGTAAATTCCTGAAGCAAGCAATGAATGGGGATTTGAAAGGAGGGACAAGGTTGTTGTTTTCTGAGCCATAGTTTTGCTAGTGCAAGAGAGAGATAATTTTGTCACACAAAACTTATTTTATTACAGAGTAATTAAGGAAAAGCGTGATGCTTATGTGAAACGACTGAATGATATCTATCAAAATAATTTGAACAAGGTTTGTAAATGTTCCTGTTTTGCACCTCAACCAATCGTTAAGCCTCTTTCCTCCAGCTGCAAGCGATGAGTTTCAAAGTATAGAATCCAGAGGGCTCTGCTGGTTCATCAACTTACTCCAGACATCCCCAGACTTTGGCCCTCCAGATGTTTTGGACTACAATTCCCATCATCCCTGACCACTGGTCCTCTTAGCTAGGACTCATGGGAGTTGTAGGCCAAAACATCTGGAGGGCCGCAGTTGGGGGATGCCTGGCTTACTCCTTTGAGATAACCATCCTTCACTCCTGGAAATATTTTCCTTTAATTTCAGAGCACAGCACTTTTGTAAAATCTCTCTCACCAATCCTGAAATGCTTTAGGATTTGCAGCCCCACCTCTGGGAATGTCTTAGTCCTATCTACATTGCTAATATATGTTGATTTTATATCAATCTTTTCCCCCTATCTGTCATAGGTTCTTTAAGTAACCCTGGGAAGTATAGTTTGTATGCTGAGAGTACAAATAATTATCTATTTGAGATCCTAATTCCCCTATAGAAGTTTGGAGAGAGGATGTAATGAATTTAGGTCTGTCATGCCCTTAATTCTACCTGCTCTTTCAATTTAGAAGTTTCTCTGAATTTATGACAAAGTTTATAGAAGAGATTTAGATAACCCAGACTTGTTCAACTATTTAAATTCATGAGAGAATCAACAGATAAGAGATATTGGCTCACCATCCAGGTAGCACTATGACAACATAGGTAAAGGTAAAGGGACCCCTGACCATTAGGTCCAGTTGCGGATGACTCTGGCGTTGCGGCGCTCATCTCACTTTACTGGCCGAGGGAGCCGGCATACAGCGTCCGGGTCATGTGGCCAGCATGACTAAGCCGCTTCTGGTGAACCAGAGCAGCGCACGGAAATGCCGTTTACCTTCCCGCTGGAGTGGTACCTATTTATCTACTTGCACTTGGATGTGCTTTTGAACTGCTAGGTTGGCAGGAGCAGGGACCGAGCAACAGGAGTGTACCCCGCTGCAGGGATTCAAACCGCTGACCTGATCGGCAAGCCCTAGGCTCTGTGGTTTAACCCACATAGGGAATAGCTAAAATGTCTTGTGAAATTCTTTATCTGGTCTTTGAATTGACGTATAGATTGACAGCTCATTTTCAACTTAATTTCATTAGTCTTATGTAGAAACTATCCGTGGTGATGCTTCGTTCACACCTGATGGCAATTGCACGATTGAAGTGGATGGTAAAAAATACACAGCACCCCATATCCTGATTGCAACTGGTGGGCAGCCTTCAGTCCCCAGTGAAAGTGAGGTACCGGGTAAGTCATTTACATGCCACATTTTTTGCAATCATAGCTGTTTCTCAAAGCACTTCAACTGTCTAAGCACAGTACAGTCATACCTCAGTTTAAGTACGCTTCGGTTTGAGTACTTTCAGTTTAAGTACTCCGCAGGCCCATCTGGAACGGATTAATCCACTGACCATTACTTTCAATGGGAAAGTTCGCTTCCGGTTAAGTACGCTTCAGGTTAAGTACGGACTTCCAGAACCAATTACACAGGGGTCAGCAAACGTTTTCAGCAGGGGGCCGGTCCACTGTCCCTCAGACCTTGTGGGGGGCCGGACTATATTTTTTTGGGGGGAAATGAACAAATTCCTATGCCCCACAAATAACCCAGAGATGCATTTTAAATATAAGGACACATTCTACTCATGTAAAAACATGCTGATACCCGGACCATTTGTGGGTCGGATTTAGAAGGCGATTGGGCCGCATCCGGCCCCTGGGGCTTTGTTTGGGGAACCCCTGAATTATACTCAAACTTCAGGTTAAGTATGCTTCAGGTTGAGTACTCCGCAGACCCGTCTGGAACGGATTAATCCACTTTCCATTACTTTCAATGGGAAAGTTCGCTTCAGGTTAAGTACGCTTCAGGTTAAGTACAGACTTCCGGAACCAAATGTGTACTTAAACCGAGGTACCAGTGTATCCCAATAATAATGATACATAATGAAACTTATGATATCATTACAATGTAACGCTAAAAATTCAGTGGTTGAAAGTTCATTTAACATACACCAAAGTTTAAATGATCATATAGTTCAGAATTAGAAATATCCAGTAACTTCATATCCAAAAAGCTAATGACATCATCATCATTATTGCCTGTTACTAGGGCTGGATGATGTATCGATATATTGTCCGAAACAAAGTCCATATTGTGATATTGGTTTCATAATGTTTGACCTGGCAATATATTGTGACTCAAGTTATGTGTGTGCACGCATGAGCTATGCAAAAATCACAATGTGGGGAAAACTGTGATGTCTGCCAATGCCTCTACATAGCTCCATCCTTATTTCACAGATTGTGATATGTTGATATGTCATGATATTTTACAGGTGATAACCAGATATCACCCAGCCCTACTTGTTACCTTCCCCCCATTTCATTCTAAAAGGCAAGAATCTCATCAAGACCGAAGGCTTCTTAGATGGGTGGTGAGGTAAAGCCAATGGAAATAGCTCTCTTTGTCCTGTAATTAGGAAAGATCTAAAAAAGCTGAGATGACAGTTGAGCTTCTTGCTTCAAAAGATTAAGCAATAACCTTCTGTACTTTGTAACATTAATCCTTGGCAAACGCAGTTGCCCTCATTGCCTGTGCTGCTCGTTGTGTTTTGCTGATCTTTGGGGAATACATGCATTTTTCAGAAATGTTCCTCCTCTTCCCCTCTCCCTGTTAATTATTAAGGGTCATAAATGTACATGAATTAATTTTTGAAAAGTCCGGCAACCCCTGCCCCAAGGAACTTACAATTTCAGGATTGCTGCAGACGTAATTGTGGTAGTGTATTCGCCACATTTTTCAGATGTTTACCATCTTCGCCCCAGTTTAGGAGAAGCCTGTTTTTCCTGCTTGCGGTATTGAATTGCATTGTATGAAGCGGGTCTGCATTATTGAATGAGCTGTAAGAAAAGTTGAATATTTGCATAGCTAAGATCTATTTATACATAAGTGGACTTTGATATTCAGGGTAGTGTCTCATTGCTTTGCAGGGGCCAGTTTGGGAATTACTAGTGATGGTTTTTTTGACCTTGAAGAGCTGCCCAAGTAAGTTGCCAATCCAGGGTGAACCTGTTCTCAGTTTCCACATCATAATGGAGATTATTTGAGAAATGGAGCATGCTGCCTGTGGGTTACTGTGCGATAGGCGGGGTGAGGTGGGGCTCAAGTACATCCCTCAAATGTCTATACTGTAAATATCTAAGTGCAGGAAAAAGGCTAGCGAGTTCCCTCATAGTGCTGTATTTACTGTTGCAAGTTGCAGAATTGCTAAAGATGCCCCATATAGCACCTGAACAAAATAAAAATATTCCTTCCAGTAGCACCTTAAAGGACCCCTGACCATTAGGTCTAGTCATGACCAACTCTGGGGTTGCGGCGCTCATCTCGCTCCATTGGCCAAGGGAGCCGGCGTATACAGCTTCCAGGTTATGTGGCCAGCATGACAAAGCCTCCTTTGCTTGGTTGCTTGGTCCCAGCTCCTGCCAACCTAGCAGTTCGAAAGCATGTCAAAGTGCAAGTAGATAAATAGGTACCACTCTGGCGGGAAGGTAAATGGCGTTTCTGTGTGCTGCTCTGGTTTCGCCACAAGTGGCTTAGTCAAATCATGCTGACCACATAACCCGGAAAAACTCTGCGGACAAACGTCTGCTCCCTCGGCCAGTAAAGCGAGATGAGCGCCACAACCCCAGAGTCGTCCGCGACTAGACCCAATGGTCAGGGGTCCCTTTACCTTTTTAAATGGATGACTACATTTTGAGTAGCAGCTTCCATAGTTTTAACTGTGTGCTGAGTGAAGATCCTTACTGCCTCCGTACGAGGCACTCAGGCAAAGCATAGTTCAGGGTGCAGTAGAATATATTTCCAACAGGAACTTCGTAGAGTGTGTGTGTGATATGGCTGAAAACCCATTATTCTTTCAGGCGCAGTCTTGTGGTCGGTGCCGGATACATAGCTGTGGAGATAGCTGGCATTCTTTCAGCCCTGGGTTCCAAGACGTCCTTACTGATACGTTATGGTGAGGTAAGGCACACTCCCTTTTTCCTTGTCCTGACTGCTTTGCTCTATATTGGCTAATGCAATAAAAAGCAAGGCTGGGGTTCTGTTGTGCACGCTTTTAATTCCTTGGATTGATTTAGCTGGGCAAGGAAACACTCATCCGGCACGATGGACACACAGGAAGACTGTGCCCAGAACTCTGAGTAAAAAGCCATCTAAAAGTGAGTCAAAGGATGATTCATTCCAAGATGCCAGTGGTTTTCAACCAGTGTGCAGTGTGCTTGAATGGTAGTCAGGGGTGCCGTGGGCAACACTGGCCTCTGTCTCTCTTTCCTTCCCCCCCTCCTCTAGCACCCTCTCGCATCTCTGCCTCCAAAAGCTTGCCCAGCTGGTTGTTGCAGCAGCACTGGCTACAAGCTCCCTAGGCGAATGGTGCCTCTGGGGCTGGCCAGGGGGTGCCGCAGAAAAAATGTAGTTGGTCAAGGGAGCCGTGGACTCAAAAAGGTTGAAAACCTCTGCAAGAAGCTAGACTCTGATTTGCCAGCTGAGTGGAACCTCTCTAGCTTTTCTCCTCTCCCAAGGAGCTACTTTGGTTCTCCAAAGCTGCAAGCAAGACCCTTACTTAAATCCCTGGCAGCCGGCTGCATGCAAACCTTCTCTTGCCATTGCTATGAGACATCCAGGATCTGTCTGCTGCAAGACGTGGTATCTCTTAGCACTGGCTAATGGGACCCTGTTACTTGAGTTTTCTAGCTGTTGCTGTGTCCAGGCCACAGGTGCGGCCTCTGTAGTCCGCTAGCTAGGATGCACTTTCCCATTGCAGTCAGGCTGCCATGCTCTTCCGGTGTCCGTGCTGTGTAAAGTGGAGAGCTGCAAGTGCTTTTAATTCACAGTTGTCTTAGGGGATGAGGAAGAGGAATTCCCAATAATCCAGATCCAGGCCAGAAACCATCTTGGCTGTGAGTTCTGGAAGGCCTGCTCCCTGCCTTGCAGGCCTTTTCCCACCTGATCTGGAGCCCGGACTGACTCCAGCCACAAAAGCTAAGACTCTTGGGCTGGGGCATTATTTAGTATGTTTTGTTGAGGGGGGTTGTTGCTATCAGTATTGATTTTTGTATCTTTATTTTAGATCTTACTATGATTTATGTGGAAATTGTTTAATTTGATTGTATACAGGTGAAACTCTGAAAATTAGAATATTGTCGAAAAGTGCATTTATTTCAGTAATGAAACTTAAAAGGTGAAACCAATATATGAGATAGATGCATGACATGCAAAGCAAGATATGTCAAGCCTTTATTTGTTGTAATTGTAATTATTTGTTGTTAGGCGGGTCAATTATAAATGGACTGTAATTAATGAAATGTAATAGCAATGTTTATTTTTGTATTATTGTAACTATTTGTTTTATTACTGTGGAATTTCCAAAAGAAAGCATTTGTAAAAATAAAAATAAAAAATAGTAAGTTGCATTACTGAAATAAATGCACTTTTTGACAATATTCTAATTTTCCGAGTTTCACCTGTATTTTTGATGTTTTATTTATTGTTTATTACTACTTTCATTGTTCACAATTATGTAATTTTAGAATGTTGGAAGCCACCTTGAGCATGGTTTGAACTATGGAAAGGTGGCATACAAATATATATATAAGTGCATTATTTTAAGTTGGGGAAGAGGTTTTAACTGATATGGATGGATTGATCAATCAATTAATGTACCACACCCCTTCTCATTTCTTGTGAAATTGACCTGCATTGTAATCTGAAAAGCAGCAAACCTTTGCCCAGGTTCCTTCTGGGCAAAAGCCTGAGTGCAATAAAACAAGGAAAAAATAATGCTTAAGTGTTTATATAATGTTGCTGAATGTTCAATTCACATTATGTCTTCAATAATCTGTACAGTACAACACCTCTGTAAAGTAGGCCAGTGTTATTATCCACATGTTGAGGGTTTGGGGTGGAGAGGCTTAGAGAACTGTGGTTTTGTCAGTTGCCCTTGCTAGGTTTACAGCCTGGTGTTAGCCACTACTATTTATTAAATGTATTTATACAGTGGGACCTCGACTTACGAGCTATTTGACATCCGATGTTTTCGAGTTACGAGCGGAAAAAGTGGCCACGTGCCTACGATTTTTCCGACATCCGAACGGAAAACCTGTTTGCGGCTAGATGCAGTTTCCTCGACTTACGAGTTTCTAGATGCGGTTTTCTCGACTTACGGATTTTTCTGTTTCCAATGCATTCCCCTATGGGAAACTGTGTTTCCGATGGGAAACTCGACTTACGAAGTTTTCGACCTACGAGTGTGCATTCGGAACGGATTAAATTCGTAAGTCGAGGTCCCACTGTATATTGTTTTTCACGTGGACCTCAAAGCGGTTTACGGGAATTTCTTATAAAAATGCAGTGATATGGAAATTACAAGCATTCAGAAAAAGATGTAACTGCTAAACTTGCTCTCTTGAATGAGTTATGTGGATATGCTATGTGTCTGCACAGACTTATTTAATTTTCTTCCTGGGCAGGTGCTGAGAAACTTTGATTCATTGATCAGCTCAAACTGTACTCAGGAGCTGGAAAATGGTGGTGTAGAAGTCTGGAAACATTCCCAGGTATTATCTATGTACTGTATCATTTTCATCATCTCTGTGTGCCTATATTTAGGGGGGGTATTGTTTTATTATTTTCGTTTTAACTATTTACTTGTGTTTTTCCTTTGTATTTTATCTTGTGTAGCACCCTGAGATCCTGTGATGAAGGGCGGTGTATAAATCTAATTTAAAAATATAAAAAAATGTGCATTTTTATTGTTTTTGTGGGGCTGAATGATTCTATCTCCTATCGGGGCAAAGTATGCAGGGATGTTCCCATCTTGTCTTGCTGTTGTTTGTTTTAACGGATTAATACCTTTTATTAAGCACCAGTTTGAGGAACTGTGCTTTAATTTCTTCCATGAGTGGTATTATACTTAATGAGAGGAAGTAGGAAACATGTAACAAAATACTCCCCCACCCTCCTTTTTCTTCAACATTGCCCATGCTGCTTCTCTTATTGGTGTATTTATAGCTGCTTTTAATAGGGCTAGTAGCCCGATCATAGGTAGAAAAACAGAGCTCCTATTTATTGCACCTTGTCTGGTACATTTTGGGAAATCAAGGCTGAGTACCGATACCAGTCAGTCACACATTCCGTATGAAGAAAGGTTGAATTCTGCAGCTTGCATTAATTATATTATTTGAAGGTGGCATCTGTCTGTCTCGGGGGACAATGAAGAGCGCCTCCTGGGGTGAAATCAAATTGCTGGAGAATTGCAGCGCCTGCTGTGGCTGCAGAAACCAGAAACTCGTAACTGCTGCCTCTCGCATTGTTTCTGCTGCATTAGCAGCACCAAAGTGACTTCTCTGTGGCACAGGCCTGGGCTCCCTCCCCTAAAAACAAACTGGACACTGTTCATAAAACACATGGCCTTACATTTTAAATTTGATATAAAACTGGAAAAGGCCAACAACAATTAGGGCAGGTTTCGCACTTAACATTTTTTAAAAAAATCTATCTTGCATACTTTTTTCCATAGTACTTCTTTTGCATAATTTATTCTGCATGTTTGAAGCACAGGAGCAATGCATGACACTCCAACCTCATCCTCCGATCACTGGAAAACATAATTGGCCATTGCTGCGACTTCTCAAAGATTCCTGCAGCCCTTGTTGTTTTTCTTCAAATGAAATTAAGAGATCCCAAGGAAGCTGGTATCTGTGCTGGTGCAACATAATTGTGTTTTTCTCTACAGAATTGTGGCAGGCACGTAGCCATGGCTATAACTTGACATGTCAAATCTAATAAAGAGGTTTTAAAAAAAGATACTATAAGAAATTGTGAAATAAATACAGTACCTGTACTTACGCGCATCTCTGGTTACGTATCCTTCGGGATACGCATGCAGCAAACCCAGAAGTATTTTTCTGGGTTTCACCATGTGCGCATGCACAAAAGTGCTCTACCGTGCCACGCACGTGTGCAGAACAGGCACCTCCGGTTGCGAAAACCTCGGGATCTGACTGGAGCTCCAGAACGGATCCCATCCGCAACTAGAGGTACATCACTGTAGAACAAATTTGAAGCAGGCAATCGGGTTGAGCCCTAAAATCCACCTTCCTTGCAGCTATTCTTTATGGTCATTGTATGTACTATTTTGCTCTTTGTCCTCAAGTCTCCTGTTTCTCAACAGGTCAAGTCGGTCACAAAGTCACCTTCAGGACTGCTGTCGGTAAATGTAACATCCTCTCCTCCAAGTCAGAAACCTACCTTTAAAACTATTGAGGATGTTGATTGTCTGTTATGGGCCATTGGTAGAAAGCCAAACACAGAGGGGCTAAATCTTGACCAGCAGGTGAGCAGGAATTATTTTATTTCTTTCAGATAATGTGGGATTTTGATACATTACATATAGAATCTGGATTATATGATAGTTGGCATCGTGTTGTGGTTATGAGTGGAGCTGCAGTGTTTAGTCAGTTAAAAACTAATTTTGTTCAGCTAGAAAGCTGTTCTGATTAGAGTATTAAAAAGAATGAATAGAAATACGTATAAAAAGAGCAGACCACCATATTAAGTAACAATTCCTCCACCCACCAGCAAATATTTTATGCTAACCTACATTTTTTCATAGGATTATTGAGATAATACATGCAAAGCTCTGAACATAGTAAATGTCATTTAAATGTTATGGAAAAAATATCCCACATAGCTCCTGTCACTAAGCACGCAGCTCAGGCCTGACTCCTCTGAAATGGTTCCGTGTGTTTTGTGTGCTGAGGCTACGTGGGAATAAAAAGGCATCCCTTCCCTTAATTTTTCTGAAGAGTTACACAGCTTAGAAATAAAGAGATGAATCAGTGCTGTTTGTTTTGGATACTCTTTCCCCAGAATGTCATGTTTGACTTAAACTATCCTTTCCATTTTTAGAATATTAAGGTAGATTCTATGGGTCATATTATTGTTGATGAGCTCCAAAATACCAGCAGAAAGGGGATCTACGCTGTTGGAGATGTATGTGGGAAAGCTCTTCTTACACCAGGTAACATTAGTATGCTAATTTGCTCAAAAGGCTTCTATAATGTTATGGGGAAACCTGGGCACACTGCACCAAAAATAGCGTGGGAGAGGAGAACAGGAAGGAAGATGGGGAAGTAATCAAGTGGTTGCCTGGGGATCTTTTTCTGCTCATCAACTTCTCTGGGTGCTATACAAAATACTACCGCCTTTTGATTGTAGTAAATCTACTGCATCAATAAGGTCTGGGTGTGACCTCTTAGCATCTCCCTTATCTCTGATTTCTGAAACACTAGCAGAAAATTAAAGAATTGTGTGACAATGTGACTTGTTAGAAGTCTATCAGGTTTGCCTTTAGATCTGCCACACTAAGTAAACAATACATAAGCTTTTTAGTTCCCCGTCATATGGAGAATAATTGATGCAAATTCTGGAGATGAGATGAAGTTCTAGGCCAGGAACAGGGAACCTTTGTTGTTGGGACTCCAGCTCCCATCAGCCCTAGCCAGCATGGACAATGGTACTTGTAGTTCCGCAATGTCTGGAGGACCAAGTGTTCCCAATCCCTGGCAAATTTAAAACTCACAGATGTTGTTGGGACTCCAGCTCCCATCGGCCCTAGCCAGCATGGACAATGGTACTTGTAGTTCCGCAATGTCTGGAGGACCAAGTGTTCCCAATCCCTGGCAAATTAAAAACTCACAAATCACTGGGTCTGGTTGTTCAGGCATATCAACAAGTTCTTCAGGCGTAACAAGCATGGGGAATAGGGGTGATCAAGGAGACCTTTTGTTAAAGTTCTTCAACGAAGGCTCTTGAGTAGACATGGCAATTGTGGGATAAGGCAAGATGCCCTCTTACGGATCAGTAACTGGTTAAAAATCAGGAAGCAAAGAGTAGAAATAAATGGGCAGTGCAATGGAGATGTAAATACATGCAGCTCCCTTTTTACACGTGTTTAGTACATGTGTGACTGTGTATACGTGCATTGTGCTGAACCCAGAACTGACCTGGAAACGTAATAAAGACATCACTAATAGGGTGGGGACAGAAAGGGGTATTTGCAGGCTTTTTCAATGGGTTTCAATTATATGTGATTTCACCAACATTCGCAGTGCCTCGGGACGTAACCCCTGCGTAAATTGGGGGCTGCCTATACTTCCCCCATGCAGCTGCATCCACTGGATCACTTCATATGTAAGCATACCTGCACTGGGGCAGATACCACATTTTAGCATGACTACCCTACGCCATGTAAATTGGGGGGGGGGGCGCCTGTACTGCATGCATCCGTTGGAGGAGAGTGGCAATGGACACAGTTGCCTGCTACTATGCCAGCTGACATGCCTAAATTTCATTCTTACAGTTGCAATAGCTGCTGGAAGGAAACTGGCACACAGGATTTTTGACAGGAAAGAAGATTCTAAACTTGACTACACCAACATTCCTACTGTGGTCTTCAGTCACCCACCTATTGGAACAGTGGGACTAACAGAAGGTAGGATCTTAGGCCTTGTTGTCTTGCTTGTTCCTATGGCTCAGTGAGCAAAAGAAATGGCGCTGTAACCTTAAGCATTTGTGACATGCAATACCATTCTATCCTTTGCTCTAGGACATTTTCTGCCAGTGGCTTGGCAAGGCTATATAAAGAACAAAAGGTTGTGCCTACATTAACACATTGCAGATGCTAAGTAGAATTTAGAAACTGGCTGTAGAATTGTATGCTTCATCCCCCTGATCCTCCTGAACCTCAGTGCAGAAGACATTTTCTTAATTTGTTCAAAGCATAAAAAACAAAATTAGTATGTAAAATTGGGACTGTTAAACATGAAAGGTTTAAGAGTTGCAAAATTGGCAGCCAAGGCCCTCTAAACCAGAATGGGGAACCTGAGGCCTTTCAGATATTGCATGGCCAGTGGTTAGGGATTGTGGGAGCTGTTTGATTACAGGAGGGGGTCACCAATCTTTTTTGGGGCCAGTGGGCATGCCCTGCACACGGAGGAGGGGTGGAACCTGCACCAGCCGCTGCATACTGTATTTGCTTACAGAGAGATGCTATTTGCAGATCTCATCTGTTCAGAACTGGAGGTGTGTCCATCTTGACTTCTACTGAAATGTGGGCATGCTTGAGGTAGTTTCAATGTAGGAGATGCCAGCCAAGTGTGAATGGCAACTGAGTAGAAAAGTGTGTTGTGAAACACACACCCAGACTACAACAGCTGGAGGGCTGCAGTTTCCCCATTCTTGCTTTGTAACATCTGTGTTTAGACACGTCGAACACTTTCAAAAAATTTAGTATAGCAATTCCGACACGTCTAGCCTCCCTTTTGGCCTTTAAAGCAAGGCAATTATTGCTGTGCTTTGTGGTTCCTTTTCCTTAGCTATGTAGGCTATATGCTTATTTTTGTCTTACTGTTTGTCTGTTTCAGCGGAAGCTAGAACTACATATGGAAGTGAGAATGTGAAAACCTATACAACTTCTTTTTTCCCAATGTATCATGCTGTAACTAAAAGGAAAACAAAGTGTGTAATGAAACTGGTGTGTGCAACTAAACAGGAGAAGGTGAGCAATACGGGGAAGAATAAAGATTCTGTGAGCAACTAGTCTGTTTATACTTATTTAGACACCACACATGGCTCTACTTTGTGCAGAACTAGCAAATGGAGCAATATTGGAGAAGGAGAACACTGTAAATATAAGCCTATTTTTATTGATGGAGAAAGCTGGTTTGGGGAGTCAATGAGATGTCTTGAGTATTAAAGCACCAATACAAAACCAAAGCCTTAATTACATGTTATTTGTTGTTTGTTTTTAAGGTGGTAGGCCTTCATATGCAAGGATTGGGATGTGATGAAATGCTTCAAGGCTTTGCTGTGGCTGTCAAAATGGGAGCAACAAAAGCAGATTTTGACCAGACAGTGGCCATCCACCCAACATCTTCTGAAGAACTTGTTACACTTCGTTGATTTTTTTTATAAGGTGCCTAGATGTAATCTTCACAGAATCATGTTCTCCCCTCTAATTCAATACAAGATTAATTTGTCTTTTCTTACTGCAACTGAACTGTAAATGAAATCTGCAGCACTGGGATAATAATACTCAAAGAATAAAGTTGCCTTAAATCATCTTAACATTGTGGGATGGAATTGTCATTCAATTCTTACAGAAGCTTTTAAAGTGATTATTTTGGAGTAAACCAAGTTGTGGTGGCAGAGTAAATATTAGGAGAAATTACAACTTGCAGAAGAACTAAGTTTATAAAAGGTACCAACTATAAGGAAAAATAGGCAGCGTGTTCACCCACATTTTGTTAAGGTAATCTGGAATATGAATTTGAGCTAATATAATTTTACATAAACAGAACAAATTAACATTTTACTTCATTATGAGGGATATAACCACCGTCTTATGCAGCATATCAAAATGTGAGTTCTAAATATTTAGTTGCAGATACTAACTAGCATGAAGTAATGATATAAACTAGAAAACTATTAGCTATTACCTTTATACTACTATGGAATGAAGAGTGAGTGCAAACAGTCTCATACTATGTTTGTGGCCCTGGCCCTACGTGTTTAGCTGTCAGATATTTAATGCCAAGAAGCAGTATTCCAACAAATGATAAATCCCCTATAATGAATGAGAAAGAGAAATTATTTCATTTCAGTGTACCTATCTGATTGGAGTAATGATCTGCAAGTTTATTTGCTGAAATACATCAAATAAGATGCAAGCACTTTGACAAATATACAGAAAAAAGGTAGGATCAACACAGAACAGTAATCTAGCTTAAATGGAGGGAAAGCTTATGACAACATACTCCCAAGAGGAACTTTCTTCTGCAGTTAAGTTACTTATGTCAATAAAATAGAGGGCGATAGGCGTAAGAAGGAAGTTAGTTTGTGCATTTTTCTTAAACTTCAAAATGTTAATACATGCCAGTTAAACACTACAACTAAAATTTACAAGTAAGCATGACAGGGAGATGAGTTTGTTAGTTACCTTTCCTCTTTGAATAGTCCAGAAGAAAACAATTACTATAGTTACAGCAGGCAAACTGGCTGTTGGACTGGCTGATAAAGGATTGATTAGTGCGTTGAAGTCCATCTGAAGTTGTGCTCAAAAGCTCATCATCCTCATTATGGCACAGTTTGGTCCATGAAGAGGCTTTACGCTGAGACAGACCTCAACTTATCACAAATTGTTGCTTTTCAAAAATTGCCAGGTGTACTACTACTGATCAAGGTCAGGCTGAGGAAGAGATGTTTATAGGAAGTAGTCTGGGGTACGCCGAGTAACATGAGGTTCTCCACGGCGAGGCGCTGGATCAAATTGAAGACTGTTAAAAGGAAAAGGCTGATTAAGTGCTTTGTTGCATTTTTATTAATTAAATCCCATACCTGCCCTCTCCCCACTCTCATTTCCACGAGTTCCATTCTTAAGCTATTTTATTGCAGGATGTCAAGCCAATAAAGATCATTCAGATTTGCCAAAACTGAAAATATTTCAGCCAAGGGTTTAGGATTTCAAGAGGACAATGTTTGTGCTTGCTTGACTACGGTAGACAATTACCCATATTTCACTAAATGGTATGCAAAATTGAATCAAAAAAAGGGAAATTGTATTTTTATTAACTGCAACAAAGGTTATCAATATTTCAGTCATCATTTACCATACTTCCACCCGCTATTAGGGTTTGAGCAGGAAAAGTTCCACTGAAATAAAAATGGACTCATTTAGCATTGTTTTAATCATGATTTAAAATTCTGTCCCTACACTGAAAGTGACTATTTTGTGGTGTAATTATCAAATTAATGTGTCCTGTTCCTTGATTAGACAAGGTAGCAATTTAACTTGAGTGATGTTAAAAACAAAATGCAGTATTCTTTAACATACTTTCAAAAAAACTTGTTTTAGCTATCATTTTCTGAACATTAAGGCCTAGTTTACACATCACACTAAGCCTTGGAATGTGAGTTTTCCTCCTCCCTGGCCTGTTACTGAACTAAGCCATAACTTCACATGTCACCCAAACCTGTGGTTTAGCTCTCTGCAGCTTGACCGCAAGCTGTAACCAAAGTTTGTCCTATGGGTTATGGCTTGTAGCTTGTCCAGGTGAGCTAATCCCAGAGCCCAGATTTTGACAACATGCTGAGCCAAGTTTTGTCCCGCTCAGTAAAGCAGAAAGACAACTCGAAAGGAGCAAAGTGGCTGCAATCTCCTCTCCGCGAATCCACACATTTGTGCTAAACCATAACTAGGCTTCCAGCATGATATGTAAACTAGGCCCATGAGATATTCTTTAGAGTTCAAACTGCCAAAGTGGTGTACTCTATAGAATTCACCAACACTTAACACAAGGCAGAGAATTTTACCCCTTGCAACCCCACCCCAATTGTTAAAACAAGCTAATGTTTCTTACAAGGAATATTTTAAAGTGTCATCTAGTTCCATGATAGCAGCCTGGTTCCCACAACGATAACAGTAATTGGGTGCACTGAAAATGGTGACCACATTCCGATCATGACACCAGTTGTAACCCTGCAGGGGGGGAAAGAAAATGCTTTCAGTGAAAAGTCTCAACCAATTTCTTCTTAAAAAGGTGTAACAAGATTAAAATACGTAAGGCCAATAACCCCATGACCCTTAGGAGGGAGATCCAGGGGTCATAAAGGTAAAGGTACCCCTGACAGTTAAGTCCAGTCACGGACGACTCTGGGGTTGCGGCACTCATCTCGCTCTATAGGCCGAGGGAGCTGGCGTTTGTCCACAGACAGCTTCCGGGTCATGTGGCCAGCATGACTAAGCTGCTTCTGGCGAATCAGAGCAGCGCACAGAAACGCCGTTTACCTTCCCGCTTGAGCGGTACCTATTTATCTACTTGCACTTTGACGTGCTTTCGAACTGCTAGGTGGGCAGGAGCTGGGACCGAACAACAGGAGCTCACCCCGTCGCGGGGATTCGAACCGCCGATCTACTGATCAGCAAGCCCTAGGCTCAGTGGTTTAGACCACAGCGCCACCCGTATCCCTTCCAGGGGTCATAGGAAGCATCTAATTCCCTTCTCTGGCAGCAGAAAGCAAGCTCTGATGCCCTTCCTCATTGCTGAAACTTCCACAACTCCCTGGTCAGGGGTGAAAAAGAGACATGCTGGGGATGGGCCAAAAGACTTTGATCTAATGCATTCCCAGCCCCCTGACAAGTCCAACACCAGGGACTAAACTACAGCCCAGGAGCTGAAAACTTTATTCCTTTCTATCTCCCTTGCATTACCGTGTTTCCCCTTTTTTAAGACGTAGTCATTATATAAGCCATAGCAGGATTTCTAAGCAATTGCGCGATACAAGCCATACCCCGAAAATAAGACATACTGATAGACCCTTCACCCACTAGCAATAACCCCCCTCCTGCCAGCCAACTCCCCCCTTAAAAATCTCTCCCCATTTTGCTGTCGCTCCACAGACACGTATTTCCTTTAAAAGCTTGTAAAAATGCACCGAACAGCCGTAGCTGCTGGCTGCCGAAGCCTTGTGATTTCCCTTCCCCGTTTCTGAGAGCATTTTTTTAGCCAAGCTGTGTAAGCTCTACTTGGTGAAGGGGAGAAAAGTGGGGTGGGGAGGAGATGAAGGCACGAGGAAGAAAAGAGGGGCGATTGAAGAATGCAAAGGCTGTTTTCCCTTTTAGGGAGAGACCTCCGTGCGCGCGTCTGTCTCTCTCCCCCCCCCTGCGTCTCTCTCTCTCTCTCTCTCTCTCTCTCTCTCTCTCTCTCTCTCTCTCTCACACACACACACACACACACACACACACACACACAGCCCACCTCTCGCTTCCCCCCACCTTTCCCTAAATTCCCTTCCATTCAATGCACGTTGATTTCCTCTTAACGGGAATCTCCCGTGTCTGATTGTTGTCTCATTGCTTTTACCGGGCATAAAGCAGCCTTTTAAAAATCCTGCTGCAGTTTTCTTTCTACCTTATGCTGCTTGGTTGTCTGTGGAGCTGCCCCTTTAAGGATTTGTAAGTAGTCTGGATCGCAGTCCTTGCCTTGGGGACTTTTATTTATTTATTAAGGACTTTTTCCTTCGCTGTTTGCGAGCTGCTAAAAGGAGCTGCTAAACGCTGCTTTACACAAAAGTTAAATTGCCGGTCCTAACAACACGTGCTTCCTCACCTCGCTGGCTCAATTGCTTCTCAATTGCTACCATTTACCAAGTCAGCAATCTTAATTGCTGCTTAGCTGGCTTCTTTGTTCTCAGCAGGTAGCTTCTTTGCTATCAGTGATAGCACTGCAAAGTGCTATGTTGTTGGAACTTCAGACAGTCTTGCAGTCTTGGGCAGCTGGCTGGTAGAGATCCTTACTTGCTTTAGGTATAGGCTACTGCTAGGACTGTATCACACAGATAGATTCCATTATACTGGTTTAGATTTAAGAAGCTCCAGTGTAGCAGATTGCTATTAAGTGAGTCCCCACCTTGGAGGAGAGAGAGAGCAGCCCTTCGCGAACATCCCAGGGCCGGGGAGAGAGGGCTGCACCAGGGACGCACACACCTCCCTTCCCTCAGACTCGTAATAAAAATACCGGTACCAGTAAGACATCCCACCAAAAATAAGCCACCCTGTGGTTTTTTGAGAAAAAAAAGTAATAAGACGGTGTCTTAAAAAGGGGGAAACACGGTAGTCCCAATGGTAGGGCAATAGTTTAAATAAAAAGAAAAGGACGGAGTAGCATAAGACTGCTCCTTTGTCCTCCCTTTCACAGTGCTGGCACAAGCCCAGCAGGACCATCTTTGACTCTCCCTCCCCACCACCTTAGGAATTCACCCTACCTTGATTTATATATTTTCACTGGTACAAAACAAACTATTTCAGAGTCTGAGCAAACATGCTTTGCACTGTCTCAATGAATGTACTAATTATGTTCAAATGCAAACACCAATTTTTACATCTTTAAACATTCTCTATAATTCTTGTGGTGAATTACCAAACCCTATCCACTAGCAAATTGGAAAATGTAGGATGCTCACTTGAAATGCCCCCTTAAAATTAATTTAGTATAAACTGAAATCAGTCACAGAGACGTTAATACTACAGGATTAAGTGGCAAATAGGCAAATAAAGTTAATTGAACGATATATTTGTGACACATGTAAACATTTTTATTTACTCTGAATAGTGTCCTGATAATTCTTGATGAATACTATACTAATTTACACCTTGTAAGATACAGAACATTTTTGGTGCCTACTACATAGCACAAAAATTCAAGATGCTGAGACTATACAACCTTTCAAAAAAAGACATACTCTCATTTTTAAGCCTTAGGTGGCTAGATGCAACAGAGTAATTATACCTCCATTACAAGCTGATGAGCACGAGACACCAATGTAAGCCCATTGGCATGGTTAAATGTTTCAGAGATATCTTGACCAAATGTATAGCCAGCACCACGTGGAGAAATCCCCCAGCCACCACGATCATCTGGATCTGACCATAACAGATCACACATTGGGCCCTGTTCAAAGAAAATGGTACAATCCATTACATAAGGGGGGAAATATTGCAAAAGGTAATTTTAAAAGTGTTTAGCTCCTGGATCTCTTAAGTATATTGCATATTCTATATAATAAAAACCTTTTACAGATAAATAGGAAAAGTTGTTTGTTGCAGTCTTCAGGAATTTGAAAATGACACCTAAGAAAGAAATGAAACCTCTTCAGAGAAAACAAGTGTGAAAATCAGAGAAGTGAACAGTATCAATAGGAAACCCCCCCACCCAACCCCCCCTGTAAAAGTGATGAGAAACTTAGCAGATGAGTTTGGCAATCAAATAGGTGTATGAAGTAAAAGCATCAAAACAAAATACATACATCCCAAGCCAAAAAGAAAAGTTAACACCAGCAACAAACACAGATGGAGCAGAAAAACTAAAAGCAGGAGGAAAAAAATATGACTATAAAAAAGCATACTAGGAAAAAACAGGAAAATATAATTGAACGTCACTGTATGTGAACAATACCAAATAAAGCATGTGCGTGTATCTGGCAAAAGATCAAATTGAACAGAAAAGCCACACTGCTGTTTAGAGAAAATTGGTAAAGAAAAAGTGTAATTTCGAAAACTAGGTTAAAAGGACCAGAGGCAGTAAAGGCACTGAGAAAAGCTAATGCAATTCCCAAAAGGAAGAACGGAAACCAGATGACAGCAAAACAAAGAAGCAGAATCCAAAAGAACAGCTGAGGGATGCCAGATCCTGCAAGATCAGCTCTTGCATGCAAAGTACCTAGGCATAATTCCAGTTTCAAGCACACAAACGAAATGTTTTAGTTAAAGGGTCTACACCCTTACAATGTGAAAGTTATGCACAATTTCAGAACTGACTCATCTAGCAAACTTTGCATGACAACAGCACCAGTTTAAAATGTTCCTTTCATATATATATATATATAGCACTGTAGATGCACGTACTGTATGTGTCTCTTTTAAACTACATAGTCATTGTGGTGCAAACAGAAGGAGCCATGATCTACTTTGCAGCTCAAACAAAACAGAGCTACAAAAAGTTTATGCACTGATTATAGTAAAACATTCTAAACCAAGTGTGTGCGGTAAACTTTCAAAGCCAGGTTACAGGCATAATCTCAACTTTCTAAAGTAATTAACACCACAATTTTCAACTAATGTATGGACATACAAATTATTATTTACAAATGCCCAGAATAATTCAATTTATACAAGACAATAGCCCTATTCAGGCATCATTTCTGCCAAGGTCCCTGCATGACTCTGTCTACTCCCCCCACCCTCACTAAGGTCTGAATGAGCTTCTATCCTCACTTATTCAAGCACGTTTAGAATTCTCATTGAGATTTCCCTGCTTAACTTGGAAAAGCTGGGTGTGCCTGAGATGCTGGGGTCTGGACCAGTCCACATATCCTTGTTCTCCCTACATATGTTGGAATGCAGATGCTAAATCCTGATGCAAAGTGCTTATAGGAAAGGGGGTGCCAACTGCATAAACTTCTAGAGAAGACCTACAAATTCTCAACCTCCTCAAAAAGCTAGTCCTGCTCTTTTAAAGCATATTTCAGCTGCAGCAAAGTACTAGCCACTTTGTAAAGTTACAGGAGAGCAACTCCAGTTGCTACAGAACTGTTGTTATCTAAGTGCATTCTGTGTTGACTAAAATCCAGTGCAAATGAACGAGTCATGTATCACTGCCACGAGTGCACACAATAAACCATTTGGGAAACATCTGTGTTAAGAAGTATTGAAGATATGTGGTCCATGGCCTTCTCTGTGGTGGTGTCCTGACTATGAAATGCCTTCCTCCCGGAAACAAATCAGGCTCCAATGCTTTTGACATTCCAACACCAGGCTGGGCAAATATGAATATTACCCCACTGCTACATTTCACACTGTGAAATTTAATTTTCCATTTTTACCTGCTTTCATTTAATTAACTAGATGTCAACCACCCTGAGGTCTTTGAATTTAGGGAGAGCTGAAAAAATATTATTCGAACAAAGTATCTATACCACAAATTCAGGGCTTGATATACACCCAAGCTGTGCAGATGTTTTGTTCTTACAGACCCTATTATGGTAAACTATAAAGTAGAAGTTCTGGTCTGTTCATTTTCTAGTCATCCAATTGAATTCATACAAGTTTTAATCAACTGATTAAATTTACACATAACAAAAATAGTTCTGTAGAAGAAAAACACTTGGTTTTTAAGATTGATCAGAGCTTGCAAAATCTTAAAAGGCATTTCCACACACACACATGCAACAGGGAATGCCTCATACTGTATAATTCTATACATGTCTACTCAGATGTAAGGCCCACAAAGGTCAACAGAACTTTCTCAGGTACATAACTAGGACTGCATCCCATTTTTATAAATACTAGAATGAAAAATAATTCAAAAGGTTAAAGATCTGCAGACTAATTAAGGCAACCAACACGTTTTTTAATCAATTAACTGATCAACTGCATGTTGCAACCCTTTTATCTAGCTATTATATTTGCCTGATTCAGTTCAAAGATATGATACTATTTGTTGTTGTTTAGTCATTTAGCCATGTCCGACTCTTCGTGAGCCCCATGGACCATAGCACACCAGGCATGAATAGGGTATGATACCATACCCTATTCTATATTTAATGTATATATTTGCCATTCAATGTATGCTGTACTCTGAATTACAATGCATTTTTATTTATATTACCTCATGTGGAACTTCCTGCAGACGATCAAGAGCTCTAATATGATCCAGTGTATCTATAGATGGGGAAAGACCTCCATGGAGACAAAATATCTGAAGAAGAATAAGAACCAGAATAAATGTATTATGTGCACTTGCAAGAGGTTGTATTATTCGTTCTCTTGAGGTATTTGCTGATACCAATAACCAATTCTTATGCTACTGTCGCAACATGCACTTGACAATGAGCCTTGTGTGTTGCTTTCTTTCTCAGTTTTTGCACAAGGAGAGAACAGAAATTTCTACCGAAGATTTAAATCACCAGCTTGTGTGATTACCTAAAACAGGTTTTTCATTGGGCCACTTTAGACGCAACACTAAAACCATTGTTTAGGGTTACAATAATAAGCTCCAGTGAGCCTCAAACTCAAGGTTCCTCCCTCCCCCTTCCTCTTCAGCTGCCAGGAGTTTAGAAGTTTTGCTTCTGCTCTCAACGCAGCTTGCATTAAACCTGGACAAGCTATAATTAATCTTAACAATGGTTTGCTGATACAAGTCAACAAAAAGCCAGTTTATGAAGCTGACTTGATTCAATTAACTATGGTTAATAATAATCACAGTATATCAGCACCCACATGATCACCGTTAACCATAGTTTGTCAATAAACCCAAACAAGTTTCACAAAAGCAATCAATTTAGTAGCACAATGCTAAAAATGTGGCAAAATGCATTAACATCTAAGCCCGCATAATACAGAGCAAAGCGTAACAAAAACAATTTCCGCCTCTGTGAATATAGTTGATTTCATAGCATTTCAACAATCCCCTTCTATCTGCATCATCTAGAGGTGGGAAATAAAGAATATCAAGATCTTAGGACTTTTTAAATTGCTCCTTTGCTCTAGAGCAGGCGCCCCCAAACTTCGGCCCTCCAGATGTTTTGGACTACAATTCCCATCATCCCTGACCACTGGTCGTTAGCTAGGGATCATGGGAGTTGTAGGCCAAAACATCTGGAGGGCCGCAGTTTGGGGGTGCCTGTTCTAGAGTGAAGGGTCACTTCAACCAATAAAACTTTTGTTACATAAGCACTTCTATACTCAAGCCAAACTCATTTTAAATTCCAATTTAAACAGCACCAGAAAGCGATCAATTTTTTGCACAGTGAAAAGTTCTGTAGCTCACTTAATGGCTAATCTTTTTTTTTTTGTTCTAGGTCAACAAAAAGTATCAACATTTCTTAAACTAGAGTTTCTGAACTCCATACACAAGTATGTTTCACACTTCACAGTATTATCTGTAAAATGCAAACAATATGTATTTTACACCGAACAATTCAAATTAAGGACATGAAATTTAAGTCATTAGTATAGGGCAGTACTATTACCACCAAATATGAAGGCAAACCCACATATGGGATGGAATGCTGGGCTGTCACGATTTCCCTTTCCCCTCCACACATCTGCATCATTCTTGGTGGTGGTTTTGAGGTTTACTGAAGCCAAGCTTTTTTATGAGTATCACTAAAATAATAGTATCATACCTGCCCATCAACTAGAGCTGTAAGTGGAAGATAGTCAAACAGATCTGTGAAATACTTCCAAACATTGGCATTTCCGTATTTCCGTAGACATTCATCATAGAAGCCATATACTTGTGTAATTTGCCTGCTTTCATGATTGCCTCTCAGAATTGTAATGCGTTCTGGGTAGCGCACCTAGCCATAAAGAACAAACACATGTTGTAATGATCCATCAGCTGGTATCACCATTATACTCCAGGTGGCATGGAGCTTATCTCATTGCAAAATGTTTACTAAGCATATTTTAATCTAAAACCACAGGAGTCAGAACCTTACCTTTAATGCCACAAGAAGACTCACAGTTTCCACTGAGTAGTAGCCTCTGTCAACATAATCTCCCATGAAGAGATAGTTTGTGTCTGGTGATTTCCCGCCAATTCTAAAGAGCTCCATAAGGTCATGAAATTGACCATGGACATCCCCACAAACTGTAACAGGACAACGTACTTCCTGAACATTTGATTCTTTTGTAAGTATCTCTTTAGCCTAATATGAGAAAAAACAACCAATCAGATTTGAAACCAAAATATATTCAGTTTTCTCATGCAAATGTAAAGAAAAACTGCTGCAACAGAAGATCTAGTGTCTGTCGATCATCTTCATATGATCTACGTTCAAACCCCTGTTCAATCAGCTATGAATTCATCACATTGTTCTCAACAAGTTACACACACCCAACCTCACTTTCTCATCTGTAAACTGGAATTAGGGCAACCTATGCCTTAAGATTTTTATGGGGTCAACCCACACTAAATCAAAATTAGGAGAAATATAGCAGCTGACAGCAACAAAGTGCAGGCAGGTCCATTACGGTGATGAGGCACCACCACATCAACCTCAAGTCTGCCGCTACCTGCCTGCCTTCTACTTACAACCAGTCCAGGGACTGGCCCCAGCTGCCAATGTCCTCCTTAATCTCAGTGTTGCCCTTGTTGAACTCAATAGGAAGGAGGATGGGGGCAAAATTAGAATTAATTGGCTCTGCCTGTAACTGGCTATGGCGCCACCCTATTGTTTGCCTCCCTGAAGTCTGCCCTACAAGTTCCAATGGGCACCAGTCACAACTCGCATAACGTTTAGGAATTTCCCAGGTGTTCAGGAACTACCTATTATCTCCTGTTTGCAAGAATAACCAACCAAACCCAAAACTCCTACCCAACCCCCATTTAAAACAAATGCAAGGCCCTACAATGTTCAAAAAGCACTTGCTTGACACTTTAGGATGTGTTTATCAACGCCAATAAAAATTGTATTGCTAAGCAAAATCAATATTCTTAAAACTATCATCCTGGGTGCACTCCACTTCCAGACCTATCATTACTGCAAGCAGCAAACATTATTAAGAAGTTTCCGTGATCTACTTTGGATTATATAATATTAATCTCATTTCAATTCCATAAATCATGCAAATCCTTCATTTTTGTATAAATTTTAGTGGTAAATATGCTAGAAATGTGGACTTCAGGAAGCCATTTCTTCAATGTTTTTGCACTAATTTATGCATATTTCTGATTACAGAAACCTATTCAGCCCTGCAATTTTAAAAATTCTGATTTCAAAAGACATACCAATAAACTAAGATATGATAAAACTCAAGAAATAAGCACACTGTGGCTCCTTGTTAGCTGTAACTACACAGCTTTCAAAGTCACACTCCTGATGGCTGGGCAACTACGTCTATAATGCCAAGTGTAATGGATGCTGAATGTTTAGTTTAAAAGTGGGGGTAGTTCTGTTTCCAATAATACAGAGCACTGCAATCATTACATTATTGTAATATGTGGAAAGCATGTACAGCTGTTTTCCTAACAAAAAGAAAAATGGAGACATTATTTGTACTGTTTAGGCTGCAATCCTATACACACCTACCTGGGAGTAATTCCCATTGAGCAGGTAAGTATAAGATCACACTGTTAACTCTATATTATCATTGGCTAGCTTGAGCCATGAAATAGTATTCAAGAAGCCTTCTGTGAGGGAAGCGGCCCAAAACTTCTGAAAGAAGTCAAATTCAATCAGGCTTCTTTGTATTCAACCTTGTGAGGGGAAGGAAAAGCAAGTAACCTACTGGTAGTTCAGACAAAGAAACTAGAATGTTCCAAAATTTTCTGGATCAAGGTGTGCAAAACAGTGTGGAAAACCCCATCGCTGGAGGTAGAGGAATATACAGAACTGTGTCACAAAGCCATTTTTCTTCTTCAAAGTGACAAAGCACTTTAACAAAGTAGTGCTATTTGGGCTCTAAAAAATGTATGATACATACATTCAAAATGTAGTGACCACACAAGCAATGCATCATCCACTGACTACTTGGGGTGATACAGTACTGTGGCTCATACCTGGATTATAACAGAACCCGCTGTTGTGGATGCGTACTCTGTGGGTCAGTGTGTAAGTGATGAGTGGCAATAGCAAGCTCTTACTGCAGGAAATCCGGTGCTGAGAGCATCGTGGTTTTTTTGTTGTTGGAAAAAACAATACAGTTGCGGTCATCTGTCTGTGGCCCCCACCCTTCACAACACTTCCATCTCCCGAGTGCATGGGGAAGAGTGAATTGCAAACGGAGAATTACCTACAATTCTAAAGTGCCCTTTGGCTAGGAGCACAGCAAGATTTCAAACCAGGCCCCAGGCACCAAGATCTTAACAGTGCTAAGAATGATGAGGATGGAGAGAAATTCGCAGGGAGCAGAGACAACCACAGTCCAAGAAAGGCAAAGCCTAGGTTTAAAGTATGACATTGACACACTCCACCGGTTTCATTCGTCGACTGTCAGCTTTGCTTTTAATCTAAATGCTATATGCAAATGTCTTTTTTGGGGGAGGGTACTTTTACACAGCCGTAGGCAGCCCTTTCAAGAGAACTCTGAGCCTTCTCAAAACTGTCTCCTTGGTTTCTCAGGACCCGTTTTACTGGGAAAGGGAAAGTCAAAACGTTTTTCCCGAGTCATTTTCTTCTCTCCCCCCCCCGTCCTCCTCTTAGATCCATGTACGGTTTTTATTTCGGTAGGATCCGGCCCCCGCCCCCCCGTCTTACCCCACCCAACGTTACGCACCTTCTCACAGAGGCTCCGCACTTGGCTCTCGCTCAGCTGCTTGCACTCGTTGAGCTGCTCTATCCATTGGTCCAGCTCCTTGGTGAAGCTCTTGTCCTCCATTCTGGCCAGCCGCCCGCTCAGTTGTGGGAGAAGGGAGCTGCGCCGGGCGGCGTGGCCAGGGCGGCGTGTTCCAGGCTGGACCGGCCCAAAGGGAAGGAAGGAAGGAAAAAGGAAGGGGGGAAAAAACACAAGCCAACGGTACCGAGGGGGGCAGAGAGAGAGGGGGAGGGGAGGGGGAGGCCCGGAACAACGGTCACAAGCCCAACGGCCCGCCTAGAGAGCGCGCGCGCGACACAGGCCCAAGCCTCACCCTCAAGTCCCTCACCCCCCTCTCTCCCTCCGGCACCGTGTAATGGCGGCGGCGCTGCGCACTTCCGCCCACGCCTCACGTCTAGCCACTTCCGGCGAAACGGGCCGACCGCAGCGCCACCTATCGCCCGGAGGGCAGAGCTTGCCCTCTTACCTCGCCCATCCCAGCCTCACCTCTGCTCCGTTCGCGAATTAAAGAGGAAAAGGGATGGAAACCTGAAGGCAGGGGCGGATCTACCATGAAACCAATGAAGCTTAAGCTTCACGGCCCCTAATCCCCGAGGAGCCCCAGAGGCGGCTTTAGTGCACTTTTTTCTGTCTTTGGGAGGTGGCGGTGGGGTCTGGTAGACCTAATTCGAGTCACACAAACACAACTCCAATTGGAGCACAGATGTTGTGAAGGTGGAGTGTGGCAGTACAGCAATTTTAAGCAACATCTGAATGTGGGTTTCAAACAAACAAACAAACTGGTGATCTGACATGGAAGCTCACTTCGTCATGGGGATTCGAACCGCTGACCTTCCAATCGGCAAGCCCTAGGCAATCTGATTTAGACCACAGCATCACCCATGTCCCAGCCCACACCAAAGTTAGGCCCATGCAAATGCAAGCCTGCACATATCCCAGAAAAGGTGCAATCACTGCAGAAGATTGTTTGCTTGCTTGTTTTGTTTAATTTATATACCAACCTTCATCAAAAGATCTCAGGGCGGTTCACAGAATTAAACATCAGGTCCCACAGGGCCAATGCCAACAGCTATCTAATGTCATGCCCCAAGCCATGAATACAGGCTGCAGTCTACTGGACTTGAAAAAATACTTTCTGTGGAATTAGCACAGTCTCAGGATGAGATTTTAACAGCCTAAGTTTGGCTTTCTATTACAGTGCTGAGTGCAGTTAACCTCTTTTCCACACATATATGGCTACATTTTTCCTGAGGAATGCAGAGATGAACCCATGTCTCTTCTGGCGGTTCCCTCGCTGCAAGAAGCCAAGTTATAGGGAACCAGGCAGAGGGCCTTCTCGGTAGTGGCACCCACCCTGTGGAATGCCCTCCCACCGGATGTCAGAGAAAAACAACTACCAGACTTTTAGAAGACATCTGAAGGCAGCCCTGTTTAGGGAAGCTTTTAATGTTTGATAGACTATTGTATTTTAATATTTTGTTGGAAGCCGCCCAAAGTGGCTGGGGAAACCCAGCCAGATGGGTGGGGTATAAATAATTATTATTATTCCAAAAAGTGCAGAGGAACTGCAGCAAGTCCAGTGTTTCTCCAAAAATAAGTCATAGCCATAAAATAAGCCGTAGCAGGATTTTTAAGCATTCAAGGAATATAAGCCATACCCTGAAAATAACGACATAGTGATAAGCGCAGCAGCAATGCCAGCAGCGGCAGGAAGAGGAAAAAAATAAGACATCCCCTGGAAATAAGCCATAGTGGTGGTGTTTTTTGAGGAAAAATAAATAAGATGGTGTCCTTATCTTATTTGGGTTAATGTTATGACACAGCTACATATATTGCTACACAGCTGTTCATCGAAGTCCATGCTCACCAAAAAACGTGTCTACTACAGTAAGGAACTTATCTAGAGAAATTGTAACTCTGCTCACCCATTTTACCTGCTGTTTTCACACAAGGACTGTGTCATCGTCGAAGTTCAGTGTGTGTATAAGAGTGCATTGTGAAATCACTTTGAGATGCTTCAAAGGAACAGAATCACAAATGAAATATCCCACTGAAATAAAATGTGACTTGGGTCTAAATATTTCTATTATGCTTTACTAATTTCACCTGTACCACAATTTAGATTGTGTAAAACGGTGCAGAATTGTGTTCCAAATAAACTGCCCAGTATTAAGTTATAAAGATTCTGAAAGATTCAGATTCGGCAAGGGAACAGCCTTTAAGTTATCAATATCAAATTTAAGTAAGTATATTAATCAAGTAAAAAAAGAACAAAAAATTTCTATGCAAATGATTCAACCAAGAATAGAAAGAGGACTACTTTCAGGCAGCTGAAAATAAAGAAAAACAGGATTTATATCTTTAACCATTGTAATGAATGTATTGGCCTTTGTTCCATATGTAACGTCACAATCCTTTGCTCTGCTGTAAAGTGCAGCTACATCTATAATTACTTGCATAACATCCAAAGGGCAGATTCAGCAGTTATGACTTCACAGTACTGGCAATAAATAGCATGTGGGGCATCTATGGGTGTTTCATTTCTGGATGGTATGTTTACTATAACAGCACAAGTTTCTGCTTGAATTATAGATACATGAACCAGTACAGGACCAGTCTGTTAACTTTCAAATGAAGTTTATTTCCTTCAGGGCTTTTTTTAAAAAAATTCTTAAACCACTCTCCTAGGATACATTAGTCCAAGGTCTAGTTCAGGTCTGTTTTTAAAGGAATGAAACCTTTAACGATATACAAAAAGGTATTTTAAGCATCTGACTCATGTAAAATGTATCATGTTGATTTTGCTAGATTTTTACTAGACACATACTAAGGGGCAACTAAATATCACTTTAAAAAAAAAAAAAGCCCGCTCATTTTAAAATTTGATTTAGTTCCTACTGTAGAGCCACATAATCTTCTGAGCCATTATTGGAAGGATACGGAAAAGCAACTTGTGCCCAAGGCTGGTTTTCTGTATACCACAATGGCTGTTGCCAATTGCTATATGGAAAGGCCATAGCAGAACTGACATAACCATACATTGGATAGGTTTGGGCTAAGTTAAACCTTTGTGATTCTCCAACACTGAAATGACTCAAAGTCTGTGAACAAAACATACTAGACTCTGTGTTATACACCATGCTTGTAGTTGTGGACATGCCAGGTGTCAGCGGATGCATTTCACAGGAATTTAATTCCTGGTATGTCTGAGTTACTGAGTGAGTATTGCAATGATTTTGATATAAGTACCAAGAGTAATAAGGATAAACTGCACCATAAATATGCACAGGAGAACTCTGCAACTGAGAGGTTTCCTCAGTCTCTTCATTTTGATTTAAAGGTGAAAATTTGGTTTTGTTATTTTCGCTGTATGATGGTTCCATCTGCAAATGCTCCAATTCCGTGGCTTTATTTAGTTCTGTCATCACTGTGGAATCTAAATTATATGTGGTTGTGCAGTTGGGGGTCGCATTTTTTTCCTGTCCACATTTCCCTTCATTTCGATCAGATTTTAGAGGTGAACTCAAAGCTGTGCTACATTCAGGCATTAAATGTGAAGCATTTCCCAGGACATCTGATTTTAAGTTATGGTGCTCATTTAGCATACCCAACACAGAATTAGCAGCATCTCTAGTGGGAGAGTTTTCAGGAGATTGTTGTAATAACTCAACTGTCACTGAAGGTAAAGAAAGACTTTCACCTCCCTCATTGTGGGATGCAATATATTCTTGGTCATGGTCTTTTGCATTCCAGCTGCTCTCGTTGAAATCTTTTAGATCTGCTAGATTCTGCTGACCAACTAATGTGTTTGAAAAAAGGAACTTTGTTTCTGAGACCTTTGGTGAAGACTGAATGCTTTCAAAGGGATAAGCAGCTTTCAAATCTTTTAACTGTGAAGGTGAGATCGGTGCTGTCTCTCTCAAACTGCCAGGTTTTTTATTCCACATATTGTCTGTTGAAATGCTTAACTGTAGTTCTTTGTCTTTAGGGAAATTATATTTTCCACTCACTCTGCAAAACAAAAACCAAACTTTTTTTTTTAGTTAGTGATTTTTGAAACACGAGAATATCAATGGTCTATTAGAATTTGGACCTGATCTGCATTTACTCTAAGATGCACAAAAACATAAATTGTTTATGTATTTATTTCTAAACATTTGCTTGGTTCCTATTTTTATAATCTTGTAATATATTTTGTTTCAATACAGTACTAACACTTCAAGGTGGAAACATTGCATCACTATTCTCCAGCTGCCTTAAGTGTGAATAATGGAAAAGAAAAGGTGTGAATAATGGAAAAGTGTGGGTAGCTAATCTTACTAGATTCATCAAATGATCTGGGCATGGGTTATCATAATAAAAAAATTATTAGCTTGAAGAAAATGTGAGAAAAGCCAGCTGGCTCAGACCAATGGCCAATCTAGTCTAGCATCCTATACACACAGTGGCCAATTAGACATCTGTGGGAAACCAGCAAGTAGGATTTGAGCATAAAAGCACTCTCCCCTCCTGTGGTCTCCAGCAACTGGTATTCAGAAGGATTGCTGCCTCCAACTGTGGAGGCAAAGTTCTCATAGCTAGTGCCTTTTATAGTACTCTTCTCCATGAATCTGTCTGATTCTCTTTTAAAGCCAAACAAGCTGGTTTGCCTCCTGTGGGAGTGAACATACTACATCAGGCATCCCCAAACTTCGGCCCTCCAGATGTTTTGGACTACAATTCCCATCATCCCTGACCACTGGTCCTGTTAGCTAGGGATCATGGGAGTTGTAGACCAAAACATCTGGAGGGCCACAGTTTGGGGGTGCCTGTACGACATATGGAATAAATTTCTTTGATCTGTCCTGAATTTTCAAACACAGAGCTTCATTAGAAATCCATGAATTCTAGTGTTGTGTACAAGAGAGAAAAACTTTTCTCTATCCAATTTCTCCATGCGGTAATTTTAAAAACTTCCATCATGTCACCTCTTGCTCCCCTTTTCTCAAACTAAAAAGCCCCAAATACTGCAGCCTTTCTTCATAAGGGAGTTGCTCCACCCCTTTGGTAATTTGGGTTGCACTTTTTTGAACCTTCCCCAACTCTACAATATGCTTTTTGAGCAGTACAGTACACCAGAACAGTACACAGTACTTCAAAAGTGGTTAACCATAGATTTGTACAATCACATTATATTATACCATATCATAATCACATTATCATCAGTTTTAATTCCTTTCTTAATGATCCTTATCATATAATTTAACTTTTCCACTGCTGCTACATACTGGGTCAACCTCAAGTTCTTGTTCCTGAATTGTCACTACCAATGTAAATGTGAAATAAAGGGTGTGCCCCCTCAACATCTACCGCTTTACAATTGTTTACATTCAATTGCATTTGCAATTTTACTGACCTTTCACTCAGTTGGAGGGGTCTTCTTGGAGCTCTTCACAGTCTCTTTTTGTTTTAATGACCCTGAACAATTTACGCAAGGTGTATGCGAGAGAGAAACCTATTGGCCTATGTGTGCAGAATATTAAAATGTTATGTCCATTGCCCAAATGGGCAACCTTAATCCCTCAAAGGGTGTAGGGGATGCCTACCTCCAAATAAGGGGAAAGCTTTAAAAGGCATTTAATAGATGGAATTTATAGAACTAAAAAGCAAAAACAAGACAGGCTGAAGACCTCTCAAAAGTATGTTTCATCAACTTTAGATTTCGTGAAGATCTAATACTAGATCTAATACTGTTCAGCAGACCTTCCCACAGGCAACACAAGTTTCTTCCATACAAGAGCACACAAATCATGTAATAGGAGAAAAGAAACAAAAATGTGAATGTTTTGCTTAAAATTTGTTCAAGAATGAAATTTCTTTCAAGAAAAACACATGAATCCTCAGAGATAAATAATGTTTTATCAGGTTACGTTTTATGAAGAGATTACTTTTAAAGTACAAGGGAGGCTGTTCCTTGACCAGATCTATCTAATGATATTCAAATGAACCACTTGTATAAACGTGGATAACGGAGTTTATTTTAACCAAGGTCTACAAGGAATTTCACATGAAAGGCTACTTCGGCAGCTGGTTAAAAAAACATGGCACACCAAAAAAGCAGGGAGAAATCAACCCATTTGTTCTATCAATGCTTTTTACTGTGCAATGGAACTTTCTTTTCTCTCAGTGTGTATCCTCTAAATCTGTTCTGGCATTTCCCTCAACCCTTTGAAACAAATCACAGGGTTCAAGTGGGGAGACAGTACGTACATGTACTGTCTGTCTGTAAGGCATGCATTAATTGGCTTACCAATGCCTGGAAGTCACATTAGCAACACAACTATTTTTTGTGAATTGCCAGTTAATAATTACTATACTCACCTGCATTTCATGTCCACCTCTCTGTTTACATTCTGTTCTAAATGTGTATCAAATAACATTAATTAGAAGTCTTTTTAGATATGTGCACATTATATGCCAAATACTGTCTTTTCTCCTTTACCTAGAATCAGCCATTACAGTACCCTGCCACAGTAGGAGAGATGAGAAGCAGGGACTTTCCCTCACCTCTGAAAGACCTGTCCCTGAACTGTTTCCATCCCAGCTGCTTTTTATTTTTAAAAAAGTACTATTTAACTTTAAGGGGCAGTATCTGAGTTTGCTTCCCTTCACCGCCTCCTCCTACCTATCCAGTTTTCCTTTTGTAGTTGGTCTTTTAGATTTTAAGCCTGGGGACAAGAATTGTCTTATTTTAATTGTTTCTATGTAAGCCATCCTGGTTGCCTTTCTGGTGGCGTTTTGTTTTTTAAAATCATTTTAAAATCCTATGCCCTTTTAAAATGTGAGGGGTTTTGGGGGGGAATGGGTGCTTATTGGGTTGTTGCTTTTATTTTGATTATATTTTTTGTGGTTTTATATTCTGGTTTTGTTCTGTGAACAGCCCTGAGATCTTCGGATATAGGGCGGTTTATAAATTCAATAAATACGTAATTTTTTATTGGGTTTTCAAAATACAAGTACAAACCAAAACAGAATAAAATAATAAAATAATCTAAATATAACTCATAAAAATAAGGTAGACAGATGGAATTAAACAATCCAGCAAAATAATCGAAAGGATAATGTCCAGAGTTCCATATATTGATTGATGCCTTAGAAAGCTGTTGTTGCAAGTGGTGATTACAAACATATGCGATATAGTTCCACCTGATAGCATGAAAGGCCTGGGAGCCTTTCTGGTTGAACAGTGCGATAGAAATCCTCTAAATAAAGTTCTAACACTGAGAAGGGCCTGATCCACAAAATTTGTATAAAAAGTTATGGAAGTAACATGTTTCAAAAAAGTCCACTAGGCACTGTTACTGTTTTACTATTTATACCTTAAAATCCTGCAAGTTTCTTCTTCGTTTATCTTTTCTTTGGTTGTCTTCAATGAATCAGCAATCTAGTAAGTTAAAACAAACTGATGTAAGTATATTATGCACAATAATTCTTTTAACACTTTTCTGTAAGTTCTATAAAATGTAAAAACAATGGGAAAGCCTTTTGTGCTGTTGGACAGGACAAGATGTTAGATTAGATCATGAGACTCTGTTCCCATCATTCCTGACCACTGGGCCCTGCTAGTTAGGGATGACAGGAGTTGTAGTCCAAAAACAGCTGGAGATGCAATTTTGGGAAACCCTGTTTTATCGATGTTACAAATCACTTTGAGGGTTGTTTTCTTCTTTCTACAAACAGTGTATTATTTTTATGAAACAAAGAAATGATTATATTCTCTATTTCAATTCTGCAAACAAAACTTCTTAACTGATGTAAATTTCCTTGCTAATTCCAGGTGTGCATACATTTCCCTTCTTAGTCTTGCACATACACTATATAAATTAAGTAAAGTTTACAACTCCCTTCCCCCCACCTTATACTGTATACAATATCAATGTCTCACATTGAATAGAACTGATCCGTAAAAATGACTTTATGATCTGAAAATAGAGATGCATGTTCTTTTGTAAACCAATAAAATCTTTAATAAAAGGGGGAGGAAAAACATCTCCCTTCTTAGTAGTATCTTCAGATACAAACATTTAATTGTATATGAATCATACAATTAAAGGCAGGATTATTATTATTATTATTTGGGGGGGACCTCTCCAAACCTCCATAACTGCAATAATATGTGGGCTAGTTTGTAACACCAGATTATTTTCTTTTTTTCTTATTTTCTTTTACAAAACCATAATAATGTTCCTTATGGTGGCCTTACACAACATTGCTCCAATGCTCACTATCCAGGTGAGCCTAGACCAAAACTCATTCACTATGTGATTACTTTTAGACAGATTCAAACTCAATGTTTACAAAGGTTTGAGCTTTTTGAGACTGTTCTATTTAAACCCTCACAAAGATTTGTAATGCACTCAGAAAGATACAAAGGATGATTTGCATCACTCCAGGGGTCTAATAATATACCTTGGATTGGGCAGAACATGGATAGCAGGCAGGCAGTAGAGGGCACTTTTGATACCTTAGCACAGGGGTCCCCAGACTTACCCGCCTTTGGGCCGGTGCCCGCCGCGCCGATCGCGCGGCGGGCTGGAGGGCGGGGGGAGGGCGCGCGCAGTGGGCCGGAGGGTGGGGGAGGGCGCGCCAGTGCACATGCACACACCCATTTACTGGCGCGGTGGCGCGCTTCCAGGCCGAAAAAATCGCCGAAAATTGTTTGTGCGCATGCGTATGGGCCTCCCCCGACCCGGAAGTGCATTGGAAATGACCTCTTCTGGGTCGGGAGAGGCCCATACGCAGGCGCAGAAACGATTTTCGGCGATTTTTTTCAGATCTGGAATGGCGCCGCTGCGCAGCGCACCGCAAGAGCGGGCGGCGGAGCGGGCCGGATTGGGAGACCAATTGGGCCACATCTGGCCCGCGGGCCGTAGTCTGGGGACCCCTGCCTTAGCATAACATCTTTTCTCATGAGGAATGAGATTGGTCACCACTGCAGTAGTCCTAGTCCTTTGTGGGGAAAATTAATCCTGCAGGGCTGAGGATTGTTTGCCACTTCCTACATCCTCTCCATGCCCCAACAAGGAGTTTTGGTGTTGGGAAGTGGGGAAGGCTGGGACAGCCCTGCTCCCATCAATCCTACATTTTTGGAAAGCTCTGATTGAATATTTGCAACATCCCTATTTGCAAGATTTGGTAATTTAATGTGCCCTTAATGTTCCTGGAATGCCACTAATACTACCCATCTTCCCATAAAAAGCTTAGTTAAGACATAACCAGCCACTAGACGCCACAATACAACTTCCAGTATCAGAGGCAGAGTTTAGAAGCAATATTGCAAATGCTGGGCAATATACATACATTGTGACTAGTAGCCATGTGTAATGCTTGCAATTTTTTTCGAAGAATTCTATCACCACATTTGTGAACAAAAATAATACATTAAATATATTTAGAACCAAATAAAATTATGTATCATTGTCACTATATCATTCTTTAAAAACAAAAGTGTTGAGCCAAGTGGTTTTACCTTTATCTTTTTTGTAGGCGAGGGATCACTCATCTCCTCAAATGAACTGGAACAATCTTCTGAAGTGATACTGGCAGGTCTTTTGTGTTGAGACTGGTAATCTGAGGCCTGGGAAGCTGGGAGGCCACTGCTGCACATACTGTGTTTGGGGCTATGTCCTTCAGCAGTATCCAGACCTTGTCTTTTCAACTGGCAAGATTTTCTCCAGTTTTTAACCATTTGATATATAACCAGCGGCAAAGGTGATTTTTCCTGTTTAGAACAGACAAACTTCATATGCTCAATAGTCTTCATTATTTTCATTATGTGAGCCATTTTCCCTATATCCTTCCTTTCACACATCATCAATTTGTCAAGAAGTGAAGAAAACTGATTGTAGTTGCATTCTAGTTCAGACACAGTACTTCCATAGTTTAAACTTATAGTATACGGTACCAAGTTGACACACATAGAACTGAAGGACTTCGATGTTTGCAGCAGGTTTCTAGTTTCTGAAAGTTCTTCAAACTCTCTCTTGAGAAGATGAAGAGCATATGACCAATTCAAATTTCCTGCATAGCCATGAATAGCATCCCACTCACCTTTAAGTTCAGAGATGGAAGAGTCTATAATTTCTATAAGGTTGCCTTTCCGGTAAGAGAAGGAAGCCATTTTTTCTTGACATCGAAAAAGTTCAGGTACAAGTGATGTATCAAACCATAACAAACTTCGAAATCTTGGTTTATCTACTCTTCTTGCTATTGAGTTTTCAAGAAAAAGAACTGTTTCATGTACCATTGTCATTTCAGCATACACCTCAACAGCTTCTGGTTTCAAAATGACAGGATTTATGCCACCACTTTTCAAGAATCCCAGCACATTTTCTTTTGTGATTAAAACACTGTCACTCTCTTCCTGTAAAATCTGAAAATACTGTTTCAACATTTCCATATGCTCTGTACATCTACACACGAGCTGTTGTAATCTCTCAGTATCTGAAGACTGTGCTTCACCTAATATTTCACCAATAAAACCAATATCCTGGTGTACAATGAGGGACTTTGTAATACAATAATTTGCCTCTTGTTGCTTGCCTGCCATTTCACAATTACAAGAATCTACTGAAGATTTCTTGAAAGTCTGTTCTTCAATAGCACTGTGGAGGTTTCTTCTTCCAAACTCCTCTATCATAAGCTGATAAGTCTCATAGAGTTTAGATAGGTCAGCTTCATTTATTTTGATTGATTGTCTTTCCTCACCTTTAAAATCTCCATTTATAAACTTAACTCTTTCTGTCCAAGCAAGACTTTTAGCAGCATCAAAAAATATGTGCTCAAGTCCAAACAGTGATGCTTTTATATTCACATCTTCACAAGTTTTTATGAATTCTACCTTTGTAACAATAATCTCCATTATGAACCAAAGATGCTCTTCCTTTTCTGCCCTCAGATTAATGCCAGGAGTTTGAGATCTGTTTATTAAATCTACTGTATTTTTTCTTGCATGTTCTAAGTCATCAAGAGTATCTCCAAAGTTAGCTCCACAAACATATGGGACAGAAAGGAAAAAATCAGAGAAATTGGAATTGCTTTTCATTGCTTGTTCACATTCCTCTATTTCTCGCCTCAACTTCAAGAAGGAATAGTAAGAATTATGTTCCCAGCTTGTGTTATTAAAGGCATCCACTAATTGTTTGTGATGGGTTTGTAACTCATCAAGAGCATTATATTCTAGTCTCCTTTGAAAAGCAGGATAGAAATTTGATTGTTGTTGGTAACCTGACTGCCCACCAAACAACTCCCTACACAGTGAATCATCATACCAAAGCAAGCTTCGGAAGGTTGGTACACCTTCTAAAAGTCTCTTCTTATTTTCAATGAATTCAATGGTTTCCATTATGATCTGTAGTTCAATCAGGGATTCTATAGCAGAAGGTTTCAATTTATTAATAGCCTGCACCCTTCTTTCAGTACTCTCAAGTATCTCCCTCGAAACCAAGACATGTTCAAAAGAGCATCCCTGCTTTTTTTCGAAAGCTCTAACGAAGGAGGGAAGAACGCTTCTGCAAAATATAACTTGTTCAAGTAATACATTCAAAGATGTGGCTTCATCTGCCTTTCTCAAGATCTCTGATATTCTAATGATAAAATCAAGGGATTTTTGTTCAAATCCTACTTCTGGATGTTTGATGTCATGACTGAGGTCTCTGCAGTTGTTAAAAGGTTCATTTGAAAAACAGTTATTTTCCAAGGACACAGGAGAAAGTTCGTAATCATTGGATGAAGCTTTGGCACTCAAGCTTATCTTTATTTGTGGTGCTGGGGCTATTCCCAGAGCTTTGTTTTCATCAGAAAAAACATTTTCCAGCATTATGGAAATATTATCTGCTTTTAAAATGTTCACTTTTGCAGAAGATTCTAATGCCGCTTGAACTGGTATGGCAAATTTAATTGCACTTGCCTTGATATCAGAGTCACAAGTCCTTTCATCTTTTCTTTTGTCTTCTCGATTGACACATGACTCCTTTTTCTCAACAGCTGTATTCAAATGTTTTGCACTATCTTTGCTTGTACATCTATTAACTTCAGAGCTGATGTCGTGCTCCGTGCTTACCATGCTGGTATTTATATTTTCTTGGGTCTTATATCCAGAGATGACATTTAAATGAATCTTCTGCTCATTGCTCATAATGTGTTTGTCACCGCTTGGCTTTGTACTTTTCAATTCCATGGTATCTAAGCTAGATTTCTCGGAGACTGTGTGAAGTTTAGTTAGTTTTGCATTTCTCGCGTTATCACAGCTACAAGGCATATCTGAAACGCAGTTAGATGAGGATACACATTGTAGGACTTCACATGATTTTGATGATTCACTTGATTTCTTCCTTCCCGCTTTTGATAATATTTTTAAAGATTTCTGAACCCTCCGATGTGCTTTTCTTAAGTGAAACATTGCTCCATCTATTTTCTGAGAAAGGTGTTTGTTTTTACATAACAATGCTTGAGTGTTAAGAGTATTCAAAACATTCTTAATATACTCTTCTGACTGCACAAATGTTTCAACTTGTCCCTTGGACATTGAAGAAAATACATACTTCTCATCTGAATTGTTCTGTTCTTTCCTTCTGTGATGTTTGGCATTTTTCTCCTGCAACCATTTAATATCCATTTTATGTCCTGAACATTTCCCCATATCTGTCTTCATTCTGGAAGAGCTATGAGGGGAATTCAGTTTTGGCTGAATTATGTTGGTGATTGTAATCTGCAGGTCAGGACATACAAACAATTCAGGTTTTTCTTCCAAATCATTTTTATTCTCCTCCACAGAGGGATTTCCAGACACCTTTGTATTCTGACTAGGATTTCCTAAGAGATTATCCCAATCAATACGCTTTTGTAAAAAATGATACTCATCCATTTTCTCCAAATAATTTTCATGTTTACATGGCTTCTGTGACGTGGAGATACATTTTTTACACTCTCCTAATGTATTTTCAAAGTCACCAATGATGTTCAGGTTCTGGTCATTGCATTTTACCTCTAAATCCTGTTCAAATACTTCTAGACAATCATCTTCACAAGAGGAATTATTGTTCAATTCTTCAAAATTTGCATTTGAAAGACCTGAAATCTCTGAGTGAGATTGAGCATTTTTAAATTTTGTATACTTTATATTCTCCAAAGGTACAGGAACAGAGGTACTTCTCACAGAGGCAGTGCAATCTTTTTCTTGACAAGTCACCATGTCTGTACCTTTAGTTAGAAATGCTTGGTCATGCAGGCTTTCACATTTTTCTTTTCTATTGTTTCTTTTTATCAGCTTTGCTTCTGTTGTTGAGCCTCTACCTTGACCACTGAAGTTGAAGTCAGAACCTGAGCTTTCTGAATCCAAAATTTCAGGGTTCATTGAAGTCTCCATACAGCATTTTATATCACTTATCCCGTCCTCCTTGACAGAATCTTCTTTTTCTGATGTTTCCTTTGCTGAACTTTCTGTTGAGGAAGGCACCTGCAATGTAGGGATATATCTTTTACCTTTTTCTTCCAACTCGCTTGTGCAAATTTGATCAAAATCATTGGTATTTGCTGTGTTGTTTGTTTTATAGTTCCTTTGTTCATCAACAAATATTCCTGAGGAAAGAAGACACTCTTTGCTATCTCCAAAAGTATTTTTATCCAATGAAACTGACTCAGGAAAACACACACATTTTCCATTAAAATTTCTCAGTACTGTGTCACTTCCACAGGAAGCTGGGGATTGATGCATGATTCTCTCTATGATAGAATTATCTTTTACTTTCTCTATAGTACTCTCTTCTTTTTCACCTACTGAGCTGTTTGCTACTTCACATGCTGTATATATTTGTTTATTAATCATTACAGGTGCTTCAATCTTGTTGAATTTTTCAAATTCTATCACTGCATGGCACACATTTTGTTCAAAATTCTCTGCATCCATTTGATTCTCTGTAGACTGCTCACTGAGATCTTCATCCCAGACTTCTCCCATAACCTTTTCAGAAATATGCAGTTTTTTACAAACTTCCGACTGCAATGTGTAATCGTGGAGACTACAACTGTTAGCATTATCATTGTGTTCTTCCTCTGATGAAGTAAAATTGTTTTGAGAACATTTTGTATCCAAATTGGTTGAGCAATGCATTTCAGAAATGTAAGCATAATCTTCTTGTAATTGGCTCTCCATTTCTCCTCTATTATCCATCTTATGATTGCCAAATGCTGCACTTTCTGGATTTTGGTCTGGAAATTTCCATTCATTAATCAACGTTTTAGAAGGATTTAGGTGTAATGAGGGCAATTTTGAATGTCTTGTTCCTTTTTCTCCTTTTACATATTCCATAAGGGTTCTGTTTGAATTATTAGTTTTGCAGACCTTTGATCTTAAAGAACTATCACCTACATAGGTTTTCAAACAGTGATCTGTATTAGTATTCTGAGAACCCAAAATGTTTTTCTTGACATTACTTAACCGTTGCTCACCATTTACTGGGGAATCTTTATTTCTGTTTAACACAGATGGCAATATAGTCCCTTCCAAATTTTCTTCCCAAGATGTTTTCTCCATATATTGCTTCTGACCAACTGCATTCTTGGAGTTAAGAAGAAAATTCTCAGTTACAGGATATGGCATGCTTAGAGCAGCAGATACTTTCATTTCCAAGTTATAGTCCAGCTCATTCTCACACTGTGAAATCCCATCTAAGATTGCTTCTCCATTTTGCTTCCCTAGGACCTTTTCCCTTTTTGTTAACCTTGGATCCTTAATCAGTTTTGAAGTAATTACAGTACTTGAGCTGCTATCACAGGCAGGAGGAACTTCAGGATGAGTTTTCAAAGGATTTTTATTAGAGTTTTCAATATGGGCACTTCTAACATTTCTGCTGACATCCGGATCAGGGGAACAATGAAGATTAATTTCATTTGTTTCTGTATGTGTGGAATCCCACCTTCCAGTAGATTTGGGCTTGTTTTGGGTTTGAACTATAGAGCTGTTCCAGTTCTGTAGGCCTCCAGAAAATGAAGGAGATGCATTATTTTCTGAGTTTACTGCACAACCTATCATGGGCTTTCTGAAATGTTCATAGATGAGTTGGCTTTTGCCTATCCTTGTCACTCGTGTACAGTTTCCCAGTGGTAGTCTTCTTCCTCTTCCTGTAAATACAAGGAAACAGATTAAAGTATAGGGTTGTGAAGGTATTTTTGACCAAACTATGTGCAATATTCTTCAGGTTAAAATGTGGCATTCTGGGAGTGATGCTTCCTATGACATCAAAGAACAGTTGCGAACTGAAACTTAAGTAGACAAATTGATGTGCCTAACACTTAAAAAAAACATTAATCTTCTTTTTAAAAAGAACAAACTGAACATTCACAACATTCTGTGAGGGAAAAGGTCAGCCTGGATGGAATATAACTTTGCATAGACAGACCTTAATGAAGGAATGGCTACACAGACAAGGGGAGAAGAAGAGAAAAGAGAAGAGAAGAGAAGAGGAGAAAAGCTAGAGCGCATCTGACATCAGGCATGGGAAAGGAAAAACTGGAGTGCATGACTTAAGAGGGCACTCACAATGGTTCATCTGCAGCTATGGCTTGCATTCCGCCGTTTTAATTTGGCATCATATGCAAGTCATGCTGCTTTCACCAGAGATTTAAACATCAAATTCAAGCTGTGGTTGCAAAGGCACAACTGGGAGCATTTGCTGCCATGGCTTTACCAGTGCCATGCTTGGCAATGTACGACATTAGTTTAGTGACAGATGGGTGTGGCCTGTCCAAAGCAGTGTTGCAAGCCAATTGGGGAGGCCTGACAAGCCCAGTTGTGCCAGAAGTTTCCCTCTGCTGGAATAGGCAGCAGGCTCAAACAGGGAGGAATACCAGATGGCAAAAATAAGCTGTATGTATGTTTACTTAGAAGTAAGTTCCAATGGCTTCAATAGGAATTCCTCCTAAGTAAATGCACTTAGGAATCGCTGCCTAAAGGAAAGAAATGCAAGAGAAGCCAGGTGAAAGCAATAAAAGGGGATTTAAAATTTTATTTTGAAGACCACTCTAGATCTAAGGGCAGAAAAAGCTAAACCTTGTTGCCAGAAAGAGTGGCAAGATGACAGACAAGAGTACTAGGCAGGCAGGGGAAAATGGTAGAGAAACAGAATACAGCGGTACCTTGGGTTGCGTACCTGATCCGTTCCGGGGTGCTGTTTGTAATCCGAAAAGTATGTAACCCGAACAGCGCTTCTGCGCATGCGCAAAAGCGTGATATTGTGCTTATGTGCATGCACACGCAGCAAACCCGAACGTAAACAATTCCGGGTCCGCCGTGCTCGTAACCCAAAAGTACACAACCCGAAGCATACGTAACCCAAGGTATGACTGTAGCTGAAGGACACAAGAAAAAAAGGCAATCTAAATAAACAAAGACTTGAGGAAACAGCTGCATTCACATTAACCCATGGTTTGTCAGAGACTTGGGGTCGGGATAGGCCAATAGAGGGCATTATCTGTAGTGGACCCTAAGCTGTGGAACTCCCTCCCCATGGAGGTGCATCTGGTTTCGGAGATTGCAGAAGACCCTTGCTTTTAACACTTGAAATATGTATGTTTTCAGGACCCATCTTATTTTTATGGCTGTAAGCTGTTTTGAATTGTTTTCAAGATTGTATTTTAATGCTGTAACCTGCCCAGGGACCTTAGGGCAATAACAAACAAACAAACATGAGATGTTTCACAGGTGAGCCAAGCCTAGTGCCATTGTAGCATAGGGGAGCATCTAGAGTGGCTGAACAAAGCATGGTTAAAACAATGCTGTTAGGGTTCAGACATAATGCCAAACCATAGCTTAAAGCAAGTTACATTTCATGAGCCCAGGAAATACATTGCTGTTTGTTTGTCATCCAGGAACAAGTCACAGATAGTCTGTTGGACTGGGTTCAGACATTTTAAAAAAAACAACCTACACTCTACCTAAAAATATGGGCAGTGCTATGCATGAACCAGGCCTGTAGGTAGTGGAAGCATGAAGCTGAAGAACACAGGAGCCTAGTACAAAACAGAGTTTGACCCAAGAGTCATACAAAACAGGAGGGGTCGGGAACAGGCATAAGTGTATTAATTTATGAATATGAAATACACATTTATATAATCAGCTTACCCACATGCTTAGGCAATTTTTGAGGTCTGCACTGCGAAGATGTTGAAGCAGAGACAGTTGCATTTTTCTGATTAATGCATTTTACTTCTATTACTGCATATGGAAGGCATTGCCTAGGCTTGTCCACTGGTTTTGAATGTTCATTGTATTCATAAAAATATATCTGAAAATATGAAAAATATCACAAGAATATCACTTGCAGGATTAGTAAAATTGCATCATAGACAAAGACTGCTAAAATAACTTCAGGTTTTGGTCATATTTCAGAAAAATTGACTTGTACAACATCCACTACTTTAAAAAATATCTCTCCTTCCATTTATAACATCATACAAAACTAAAATTAAAGAAAAAAAATCTAAAATCAAACACTATAGTTATTGTGGAAGCATTCAAATATTTAATTTAAGAGCTTGAATTACTAGTTATTTTATTGCAATTTTAATATTTGATTATAAGCTCCCTTAAACTCTGAAAAGGCAAGGGTAGATTTTTTTTAATTTACATTTTTAATTTATATATACCTGTTCCCTCTCTCATTGAGAGCAGTCTTTGCAGCTCAGCTGTACAGCCAACATTTCCGGCCTCTAGCACAGCAGACATAACTCTCTCTTCCTGTGCCAAAATTCTTGCAATAACTTGGGAGCCTATCAGCAATAAAACTGGGCTTCCAACAGGCAGGGCTCCCAAGTTGACCTGAGTGAAGACTTGGCCCAGTCAGGTCCGCTCTGGGGTTATAAAAGTAGGGCTTGCAATGCGCTCAGCACCAGAGCCTTCAGTTAGCACATAGTTGAAGAGCTGATTCTTCAGATACCAAGTTCTCAAACCTTGACATGCTTAAATGGTCATAACCAGCACTTTGAATGGGTAAATGAAACAGACCAGTAGCCAGTGAAGATGATAACGGTACTGTCATGTGCTTGCAATGCTCTAATAGTAAAAGGGACATATTCTGCAGCAACTGAAACTTTTGAACCACCTTCAAAGGCAGCTCCACATACAATGCTTTGTAGTAATCGAAATAGTAAGTCATACTGCTTCCTGTAGCAGTTTCCTGACCTGCCCTCATCCTAATTGTCAGTCCTGCCAGAAGCAAGAGCCCTATGTGCACCTAGCACCACAAAGGAGTCCAACTAGATCTATTACAGAAGCATTATCCCCGTCTGCATGAACTTAAACTATAAAGCAGGAATGTCCAACTCCCAAGAGACTGCAATCTACTCCCCGTATTAAAAAACCTGGCAGTGATCTACCCATTGTCATTGGAGGGAGGAGCGTGCGTGGGGTGGGTGGATTGCCCAGAGTTATTGAGTTTTTTGGGGGGGAGGGTTACACAGAGTTTTTAAGCATTTTCCACATAACTTTTTGTACACAATAAGGACCCCGCGATCTACCACCATCAACTGGGGATCTACCAATAGATCGTGATCTACTGGTTGGACACCCCTGCTATAAAGCAATTGCTACCAAAATCATAAAAAGCTATTGTAAAAGTAAGTTGGTTAGAATGAAATCAACCCCCAAGTTGTTACAATCATCACACATAGCTCTTTAGCCATATGCAGACATCCACATCCCATGAGAGATGGGGGATGGGGATGATGGCCTGGCCCAAACTCATCCCCTCCGACTCTGGTATTTGCACATTAGATTTTAGTTTTACACAAACACACACCCCTTGTTATTCTTTTTATGGCATTTTAATTTCTGGTGTTCGACAAGTTATTCACTGTTCAGGCTCGTGCTCAGATAAGGGTGACGATAAATGGGTGTCAATGCTCTGCTTGAGTCCCAAATTATGAACTGTTGAACTGGACAAGTTCCCATCCCTTTGTTATGTCTCCCACTTCTTCTGGCTATAGGTACTACTTGGTGAAAAGTTCCCAAATGGTCCTCCAAATCCAAGGGTGTGTTTTTATGTAGCTTATATAGCAGAATTTTCTCATGTGCTGCTAACTGTAGGTCTTGTATCCAGTTTTCTGTGCCTGGTGTGACTTGGACTTTCAGTGTTGGGAGAGCTACTCATTTTGCTGCGAGCATGGCTCAATGAAACCTGCCTTCCTGGCAGGTATGTAACCAATGATGCCTCCTATTTAATAGGGATTTGTCCAGAACCAAGTTAATTCTGGTCTGTACTTCTGTCCTAAAGGGTTTGATTACTGGGCAGCTCCATAATAGGCGAGTTAGGCCTGCTTGTGACTGTTTACATGAATAGCAATGATCTGTGGGTGTTAGGTCCATGCATGCATCCAAGGTGTGTTGGTGTCCTGTAGGAATATATTCCAAGTCTAATGTCATGAGTACCTTGTTTGATAAAACATGGGTCTTTTCCCCACTGTGCAGTTATCAAGACAGGCTTCTAATTGTTGGTTCCACTTATGTCTAATTGGCCTTAAGTGTTTTACATACTGTGTATAGGGACTTACTGAGTTTTCTTGAGGTGGTGATGGTATGTGCTGTTTGCAAGAGATCCGGAGTGTGTCTGCTGCATTCGGGACATCTGGGCCAAATTTTGCTCATATATTATCTTTAGGTCTTGTGATTTATGAGGAAATTGTTCCACTTAGTTGTGCATTTTCTGGTGTTAGCTCGATTGGTAGAGTATTACCTTGAGCATGGCTTGAATTGTTGTGAAAAGACGCCATACAAAAAAAATTATGTATGTTCTGTGAGAGATACTCACGCTCCCCATGTTTTTCATAAGTCAAGATTTTCGGCTGTTATATGTGGATTGTGTCTGACGGTGAGGTGGGCAAATGGGTCAAAGTGCATTTGGTTTGCTATTGCCACCCAGGCTTGTGCGATAGCAGCTATGATGGGAGTTTATGTTGCAGGGTTTCCCAGATGCTTATAGAGTTTAGTGCTGCCCAGTTGTTTAGCTGACAAAATCTAGTTCTATCTGCCTACTGTGGTATTTCATAATCTGCTTCCTGTTGCCATTGTGGAACTTGTGCAATTAGATACCGGTAATACTTATAAGTTTGTCATTGGGAGCTGTAGTTTGGTGTATGCCAGATGAGGTCTGTTTGCAGCTCACAATTTATTTCTTAATACATCAGTTGGAACGAAGTATTTCCAGGGCAGTTGGGGGTAGGGGTAAGTGGGAGGCCCCGAAACACATATACCAGTCTGGCCAGAATGCTCTTTTTAATGATGTTTATTGCCCCCCCCCCAGGATTATTGTTAGACTGGCTCAGTGTTCTAGGTCTAGGCCTGCCTGTATTTTAACAAGTGTTTCTTCCATACTGAATTTTATCTAAGTACATCATCTTTTTCCACTTTAGTGGCCAGTCTGTACAAGTGGCTAAAATATTTATTAAATTTATATACCGTTCTATACCAACAGGTCTCAGGGTGATTCCCAGCAGTGTTTGAAACTCCCATTGTTCTAGGCACATTTTGTGACAGGGAATTTCATTAGTGCAAGCCGTTTCTGAGCTCTGCGCCTCAGATTTCAGACTGAAACTGCAGAGTGGAAGGAAAGGAGGCCCCTTTTCTGCCTCTCCACTTCCAGCTACTCTGAAGACTGGAGAAGAGACCCTCTTAAGACTATTAGGGGGGTGGGTAACAGAAGGACTAGACCAGGCATCCCCAAACTGCGGCCCTCCAGATGTTTTGGCCTACAACTCCCATGATCCCTAGCTAACAGGACCAGTGGTCAGGGATGATGGGGATTGTAGTCCAAAACATCTGGAGGGCCGAAGTTTGGGGGTGCCTGGACCAGACCATGTGAAAAATGAACATAATATTTTAGCTGCAGTTCATTCATTTTCAGCTTTGTATTCTTGTTATAAAAAAGTGTGCCTAGACATTCCGTTGTTGCACCCATAACCTAGGTTTAAGGTGCCATTTAGCTCCTAGCTTTCATATCTCAGTTTCTAACACTGGCTCCCAGGATAAAACTAGAATATAAAACTACAAAACACATAAAAACAAGAACCACCCAATATCCCTCCAAACACATTTTAAAAGAGCCGCAGATGTGAATCAACCAAATGCCTGGTCAAAGGATTGTTTTTGCCTGGCACCTAAAGGTGTATAATGAAGGTGCTAGACAAACCTCCATGGGGAGAGCATTCCACAGACAGGGAGCCACTGCAAAAAAGGCCCGTTCTCATGTTGCCACCCTCTGGATCTCTTGTAGAGGCACATGAAGGAGAACCTCAAAAGATAATCTCAGGGTCTGGGTAGGTTCATATGGAAAGAGGTGGTCCTTGAGGTATTGTGGCCCTGGGCCATTTAAGGCTTTATAGGTCAAAACCAGCACTTTGAATAGGCCCTAGAAACTAATTGGTAGCCAGTGCAGTTGGACCAGGATTGGTGTAATATGCTCAAATCCTCTTGCTCAGGTGAGCAACCTGCTTTTGAATTCTGCACTAGCTAAAGTTTCTGAACCGTCTTCAGAGGAAGACATATGATTGTCATAAATTTGGGGACAGAGTTCTGTGGGTCTACTGAAAGAAAGAAAAAACAGTGTGCCATCTGCAAAAAGAGCTATCTTGTACTTAAATCTGAGAAGATGGGGGCGTTGTGGTTTGGGAGACATGCTCTGGGTGGAGATGGGAAGTTGCACTCCCCCTAAAGCACCAAGTTTGCAGATTGGGAATGTCTCTAGAGTTAACACTAGCAAGTGTAGGCTGTGGTCAAGAGTGCTTTTTATCACCTTAAACTAAGATGTGCTCTTTGTGGGTCTGCTTTGAAAATGGTTTCTAAACTTCCATGGCTGCAAAATGGAGTTGTGCAAATGTTTGGTGGGGGTAGGCCAGGAGAGTTTGACACGTTGCACCGATTACACTGGCTCCCAGTTCACTTCTGCATCCAATTCAGTGTGCTGGTATTAACCTTTAAAAGTCTAAATGGGTTGTGTCTGGCTTATCTAAATGACCACTTCCACCAACTATCAGCTACCTGTAGCTTGCTTCTTAAAATAAACTACAAAGTCTGATTGAGTACAAGATAGGAAGAGAGTTCTACAACTGCACATTACCCTAAGGAATTACCAGATCAGAGTCTGTGTTTTTCACATTTCAAATCTCATCACAACCCAATGGCAACAATAAATACCATTCCTTCATTCTCCATCTGAGGACCTCCTCCAGAGAGGGGATCTTCCCTGTCATGGGGGTCTCAGTTATGGAGTGCCCTTTTCAGAGAAGATAGTTTGGTGTCAACATGTATTTTGGGTGTCGGGCAAAGACTTTATTAAGGTGGGCATTGAAGCATGTTTTAAAATTTTTACAAAACAGTTTTCTAGTTTTGCAGCAGCCTCTGATGATTGTACTGTTTTTTAAATTGTATTCTGCACTCATCCTGTTACTATAAAAAATTAAAAATAGAATATAAAAATTAAAAAAAGAAAAAACAGTTTCAAGAATACAACAAGCATAATGAAATATATGACATCTGCTTAGGTCACATGTGCAAAAGTTAAGGATTCCCTACCAAAGAACCAATGGCCTGGTCTTCCAATGAATCCTTAACTGAAGGATGCATTCTGGACATGTGGCAATCAAAGTTTGGAGTTGGATCCAAAGCAACTTTCTTTTTGCCTTTAGGAGGCTGAATTTTTTTCACTTTTCCTAAGAGAACCTATCAGATTAAATCAAAGAAAACAGAGTTATTTTCAGTAAAATGCTCATATGATAGCATTCAGTTACCTAGCTGGACATCTTTTCCTATGAAGTAACTATATGGAACAAAGTGCTTTTTTAAACACAGAAAAAAAGTTCCACTCCCCTTAAGAACATATAACTACAACCCCCCCCCCCCAAAAAACCAGTCAATGTAAAATAATGAATGGTGATAATAACGAACATGAAAATAAAATATACACTACAGACAAGTATCAAGAAGAAGAAGGAGGAGGAGGAGGAGGAGGAGGAGGAGGAGGAGGAGGAGGAGGAGGAGGAGGAGGAGGAGGAGGAGAAGAAGAAGAGGAGTAGTAGTAGTAGTTTGGATTTGATAACCCGCTTTATCACTACCCGAAGGAGTCTCAAAGCGGCTAACAATCTCCTTTCCCCTCCTCCCCCAAAACAGACACCCTGTGAGGTGGGTGGGGCTGAGAGACTTCAAAGAAGTGTGACTAGCCCAAGGTCACCCAGCAGCTGCATGTGGAGGAGCGGAGACGCGAACCCGGTTCCCCAGATTACGAGTCTACCACTCTTAACCACTACACCACACTGGCTCTCAAGAATCCACTCCTATATTCTGATTTCAGATTTCTTTAAAATAAAATAAAAAAACCTCACCCATAGAGGCTTCAGTATAAAAACTTAATAACTGGAGTAGATATAACATTTGTCCAAATGCAAGATATTTAAATCCTGCATTGGAATTGAAAATATAAATTCTTGAGATTTTAGTAAAAATGTATATGAATCTGAGGTATACTAACCACTATTATCTGATGGTATTTCTGCGTTAGATTATAAATGAGGACTGCCCTTTCACTGTTTGAAGATGGCCTGTAATTACCTCTTTGTTGTGATTGGAACACACTCAGCACTTAACAAATCCAAACTGCTCCTCCCAACATCATCGTCTGACCCACACATTGAGACTATAAAGCTGCACCTGCCTAGCTGGCCTTGTGCATGGAGCCAGTAGCATTTCAGAGAATGGTCCCAACTTTCAGCATCTTACCTAGCAACCTAAATTTGGCTTCTGCATACAAAAATGCATTATATTCAGAGAGAAAAATTATTGGGAGAAGAGATTTGGACACAAAACAACGACTCCTCATGCTACACAACACTTGCCTATTATTTACCATTTCTGTATAACACTTACCCTGAAAATAATTATATTTTCTATTGGGATTGAGTGTTCGGATGCATAATTCAGAGCAACATCAATGTGTCTGAATAAATATATGCCAAATTGAGGATTTCCAAGTTGCTTCATAATATTTTGTTGTTCTTTCTTGGAATGACCAGTGTGCAGGCCACTCTGACAAATGTTTGAGACTTCCTTGTTAGAGACAAGTAAAAAGCTAGATGTTTCTTTATCTTGCCTTCCTGCTTCACGCAACTTAGTCCTAGCAATAAAAAATAACACATAATAGCATTTCCAAATAATTTTATACATTTCAGATAAATGCTTCTTCACTTTATTAGATTATAAGCAATTTCATAATACTGGCATATATGCTTTGCTTTATACCCACTTGCAAGAAAAGGTAACAATCTGGCCCTGACCACATTGCAAATGGATGGTTGCTTAATAGTTGCTGGTTTTCTTTAATACATTATAATTGGCTGTTTTAGTATGATGGCTCTTCTGCATGCTATGGATTGTTTTATATCCAAGAAAGAGAGCCTGGGTCTGTCTCTAGATACTGGTAGCTACCTATCTCTAAAACTGAAAAAAATGTAATACTATTAATCTTGTTACTACAATCCATTGAACCATGTGAGTCTCAAGGAGGTGGATGATTCAGGATGAATGGGCATATATTTCCTGCGGAATAGAGGAGGTGCATATGTGGTTCAGGATGGGGGGGGGGGTTGTAACAAAAGGGAAGGCAGGTGGTTCAGGACCGGAGAAAGAATTGCCTAAGTGGGACTAGGAGAAACCAGAACTAAACTTCAGCATCTGTGTTCAGTTATGACCATGGATAGCTAGTTGTGTGTGTTTGATTTTTCTGGTAGGGCTCCTATAGCTTTTGCACATGTAATGGACAAGCGTGTTGGATTTGGAATGGAGAAGAAGACATGGGTTCAAATCCCACCCATGCAGTTGGGCTCACTAGGTGGGTTTGGGCAAGTCAGTCTCTCTTTTTCATAGTTACAGGTAGGTAGCCGTGTTGGTCTGAGTCGAAGCAAAATAAAAAAATTCCTTCAGTAGCACCTTAAAGACCAACTAAGTTTATATTTTGGTATGAGCTTTCGTGTGCATGCACACTTTTTCATGTAATTGTTTTTAGAATACAATGAGAAAACACCACATATAAACTTATTGGGACTAAGGACGGAAGACAAATATGATAAATAAAATGGATCAATTTCTCTTCATATAAGCACAATTCACCTCTTTGCAACAAATTCTTCTTCCAGATCTTTATTGTGAACCATTTTCATCTTACTGAACTGCCACAAAGACTCGAGGTTACATTCTTTGTCAAGGCAACTTTGACTCAGCCGTTGTTTAATCTCATTACAGTCTCTTTGATTATTGGAACACTCTGTTAGCAAACCTAAACACAAATAAATAAAAAGTTTTAAGAAATCTATTAGAATTCCAGTCATGGGGATTACTAAGCAACACTGGCAACACAGTGATGGTCACAGGCAAAAGAATCTCCCAAAGAGATTACTGTCAAGTTACAAGGTTTAGTAAAAAAAATCTCAAGAGGGAAAAACTTGCTTAAATTAGGTCATTGAAATTAATTCATTGCCAGTTAAAGTAGTACAGTATCTATATTATGCAGGGACACATGTGACACTGCTTGGTTGAACATCCTGCTGCTTAGGTACTAAGGAGTTTCCAATCCAGCTTCTGTAAGGAAAGGGAAGCTGCCAGTTTTGGCTTGGATTAAAATTTGCACAGTGGCAGCGAAAGGACTGAGAAGAAGTTCTAGGATATAAAGAAACCAGGGGGTTCCTTTTTTTCTCCCCCGGCCCCTCAATATATGTCTGTGTTTCCATCAATCTGTGGGATACAAGATGGAGAGGGTGGGATGGAAGGGTGGAGGGCAAGGAGAGCAAAACTTTAAAATGGGGGGGGGGCAGCCAAAAGGAAAACACAGTGAAAAAACTCACTCAGGTGATCTAGCAAACATGAGAGCCGAATTGTCCAGGGGCAAAAAGCAGATCGTGCTTTGTTTTGTTTTTTTTTAAGAAAGAGCTAAAGGCTAACAAGAGCGAAAGAGGAAGCCGCTCAGCAGCTGATTGCAAGAGATCGGGGAGGGAGATAAGGGACGCTAGCTCCCTTCCGGCTACCCCCTTGCCCAGGCCTCCATTGTTGAATGTTCTGCAGAGGGAGGCTGTTTGTTTCCCCAGCAACATGTGACTGGCTGATTGAATTATCTGGTTGATTAGATTATCAGAAGTAGCAGAACTGTGAGTTGAACAGGATTTTTCCCTTTGCAAAGAAAACTCAACAACTTTGAGCTGATCCTTTAAAAACGGGAATTTTCCTCTTTGCAAAAGAAGCTGCACAACTGTGAGCTGACCCCCCCCTCCCTCAAAAAAACAGGGCTTTCCCCCTTTCCTCCTCTGAAAACTAAGTGCGTCTTATGGTCTGGTGTGTCTTTTGGAGCGAAAAATACAGTAAGTCAATTGCTTTGCATCTTTTTTTTTTAGGTACAGTATACAAGTGCCTCTTTACTTTTCTTGCTCTTAATTATATTTTGCTACAATTAAGACTACAATCGTGACCATGTTTACTCAGAAGTACCATAAATCTCAATGAACCTCAGTGAGGCTTACTGCCAGGTAAATGGGGTCAGGATTTCAGCCGCAATCTGCTACATTTTATGAGTTTTCAAACTCAGTTGAATGTATCATTCAATGCTGTTCTTTCCCTATGGAAAGAGGTCCCTTTGTCAAAGTAGGAAGAATCATCTGGCTCTGACTACCCATTATTGACCACCTGAACTTTCTGTCTTAAAAGAGACATTAAATTTAAAATTACCTTCCTTTCCCTCACCCTTCAGATTTTCTTGACTTTTAACTGAACTGCTAAACGAAATGTAGCTGATGCCCGAGTAAGGGAAAGGAGATAGGATGGCAAGTTTATAGTAGCCAGCAAAATCAAGGTAGCAAGAGCAGCTGCAATCCTAACCCCATTTACCTGTGAGTAAGTCCCTCTGAATACAATGGGACTATTAGATCTGATTAAGTTTGCAACCATGGATAGCATTATGGTGGCCAATTAGGCACTTCATTAAGTTTGATTTTTAAGCCCCTGGTTATTTTGCTGCAAAAGACTAACAGGGCATTCCCTGTAGAAATTAATTAAATTTGAAAGGCAATACACAGAGGTAACAAATTTGTAAGTATCTGTTCGTGGTTGAGTTATGCATGTCTACGTGCTCTATAAAAGCTACATATGTTTCTGTGTTAGTAGATTAAACGGAACATAAAAAGGTAAAGGGACCCCTGACCATTAGGTCCAGTCGTGATCGACTCTGGGTTGCGGCGCTCATCTTCCGTTATTGGCCGAGGGAGCCGGCATACAGATTCCAGGTCATGTGGCCAGCATGACTAAGCCGCTTCTGGCAAACCAGAGCAGCGCACGCCGTTTACCTTCCCACCGAAGCGGTACCTATTTATCTACTTGCACTTTGAGGTGCTTTCAAACTGCTAGGTTGGCAGGAGCTGGGACCAAGCAACGGGAGCTCACCCCGTCACGGGGATTCAAACCGCCAACCTTCTGATCGGCAAGCCTTCTGATTAACCTTCTGATTAACCCACAGCGCCATAGACTTGTGCAAAATAAACCAACTGCAGTGGTAGGAAAAATACCAGATGAAAGTACAGATGAATATTGGAACAGATTGAATCATGTTGGTGCATCCCTAATGGGAGCAGCCATTTTTCTCCATACAATTACTCAGGAAGTGGTGGCACATCATAGTGGAGGACAATATTTAAAGCAGAAGGTGGGAATCCTTGCAGGAAGAGGAACCTCTACTTACGGACGTAATCAGTTCCGGAGGTCCGTCCGTAAGTCGATCCAGGTCACTGGTAGAAGCACCGTTGTGCGCAGGTGCATTTGGCGGCAGCGCACTTCTGCGCATGTGCAGTCGGTGGCAGCCGCTTCTGCGCGTGCATGAATCATGGCAAACCCGGTATTTACTTCCGGGTTTGCTGTGGTCGCAACTTGGATTGGGCCCTAGTAGAGGTTCTACTGTACTCAGAAGAATCTGACATCCTAGGCTTCTTTGGGAGGAAGGGCCGGATTTAAATTTAATAATAATGATAATAGTATTAGCATCTGCCACTTCCCACAACTGGCAAGGATGCTTAAACACAAGTAAACCATTAAAATTCTCTTTGCAAATGTGACTTAATTTTGAATATGATACAGAATAATATACAAAAAATTAATTCAATCTTTATTGAAAGATTATCATGGATAATGAAGGTACATCTCTGTTTGCATTCACATAATAGTATTATTGAATAAAAAGGCTGAAGATGGGCTGAACTAGAATAAAAACATTGAAAACAAGAATAAATCCAGCACAGACAAAAGCTAAACCTAAAATTTGAAGGCCTGGCACAATAAAAAGGTTTGGATTTGTTGACTAGAACTGTAGTTAAAAGGTCAGGCAACTCATTTTAGGGATAACAATCCATAACATTATGGCAGAAAGCTCTGTCCTATGGAACCAATAAGTTTACTTCCTCCAGACAGGGATGCTACCACAGCCAATCATATGGGGAAGCTCTTCAGAAGAGAGGAGAGACAAAAAGGCACAGGTAGTGTCAATTCCTATTATAAACATCAGAAACTGTCAGGATACAACTGACCTGGGAAAGTATACATTTCTGAAGTACAATCACATTGTTTCGTTGCTTATTAAATTATGGCAGATCTATAACACATGATCAAAAACGATTATTTTGTTATTTGTCTACTGTACCTTTATCAGGAGCTCTTTTAGGGATGGTAAATTTTTTCAAACGACTTTGATCTGGCAAAAATATACCCTTTGCATTTGACGTTATGTTTTTCTGTATCACGTCCATCTTTGGTTCCTTTTCTATTTTGTCTTCAACCTAAATCAGTAATGAATTGCAGAAACTGTTATTAAAACTGTAACTTGTTTTTTCTTACTTCCTCCCAGTCTCTCTCTCTTGTCCCATAAACCTTGAGCCTGAGAGCAGAGAGTGTCCCCAATGAAATTTGTACACCACTCTGGGAACTCTTGTGGACTGAAAAGTGATAAAAATGCCAATAACCGTAGTAGTAGTAACATTTGCTTTCTACACAATTACTTTATTGTCTCTACATATCTCCCATCATTGCCCATTCTGTTTCTGTTTTTAATTCCTACTGCATCTGGATGTTCAAATTCCCTATTAACTCTGAAGCAGGAATGACTCTTTTCCACCCCAAAAGTTTAATAATAGAAGAATGCATTTCAGTGCAGGAAAGTTAAAGTCCCCCCCCCCCAAAAAAAATACCACTAGGCTCAGTAACTGCCTATGGTAACTGCAATTAAATTGGGTTATCAGTTGTTACTTTTGTTTTGCACTGAAGAACATGCAGTAATATATTTAAATGAGAGATGTAAATAGAAATTTAAAATATGTGTAAGCATATTAAAAATTAAATGTAAGCATATTAAAAATTGCAACTGCTTTTATTCTTGCACTTTTATCTGAAGTATCACATTTCACAACTGTGGTTTGTATCCCAAGTTCTACAGAGTAGACCCACTGAACTAAATGAACCTAAAAAGGTAAGAGGTAAAGGACCCCTGACAGTTAAGTCCAGTCGCAGACGACTCTGGGGTTGCGGTGCTCATCTCGCTTTATAGGCCGAGGGAGCCAGTGTTTGTCCAAAGGCAGTTTTCCCAGGTCATGTGGCCAGCATGACTAAGCCACTTCTGGCGAAACCAGAGCAGCACACAGAAATGCTAGACCTATTAATCTACTTGCACTTTTTTTGGCGTGATTTCGAACTGCTAGGTTGGCAGGAACTTAGGTTAGTCTTATCCATTGATTTCAAGGGGTATACTTTGAAAGTTGTTGAATGCAACCGTATAAGGTAAAATAATCAACCAAATACTGTTATTACTATTTCAGAAGCAATTCTGAGGGGCGTTTTTTTTTTGTTAAGAAGTTTAAATTTACATGTGTGTGTTTTTTACAGCAGTAACTCTTGAGCTAAGGGAATGAATTATGGTGGGCTGTTATTTATGAACTAGGCACTAGAGGGAGATACAGTACGTGTTTCCCAGCCAAAACAATGGCACAGAAGTCTCCAACATTATTATTTCCATTCTCTACAAAACTGTATTCCAAGGATGCTTGTATTCCAAGGACCTTGGAATACAAACTATTCATGGAGGTCTATTAGCACCAAAGGTCTTATGCATCTCCAGCAATATGTAACATTTTGAATATCAATACAACTGCAGATAATTTGCACAACCAGCATTTATCACAGAGCTATGCAATCTATGGGATGTGGGTGGCACTGTGGGTTAAACCACAGAGCCTAGGGCTTGCTGATCAACAGTTCAAAAGCATGTCAAAGTGCAAGTAGATTAATAGGTACTGCTACAGTGGGAAGGTAAATGGGTAAACGCCGTTTCCGCGTGCTGTTCTGGTTCACCAGAAGCAGCTTTGTCATGCTGGCCACATGACCTGGAAGCTGTACGCCGGCTCATAGCTGTCAAGTTCTCCCTTTTTTAAAGGGAAATTCCCTTATGCTGAATAGGCTTCCTCGTGAGAAAAGGGAAAACTTGACAGCTATGCAGCAGCTCCCTCGGCCAATAACGCGAGATGAGTGCTGCAACCCCCGAGTCAGTCACGACTGGACCTAATGGTCAGGGGTCCCTTTACCTTTTATGCAGTCTATGGGGGTGAGGGTAAAGAAAAGTGTGTGGGCATACTGAATTACTGAAATTGGTTACAAGTTTTTCGTTCTTTATTTGTCTGGAACATCAAAATAGAGCTCAACCAGTCTGTCATTGAATCTCCAAAACAAGCATATCCATGATTGGATGATTATAGCTTTCAAGATCTACACTAATTTTCTCCAGTCAAAACAGTTATATGACAATTTCCAGGAGTCTAGCATTCTGTTTCCAGAATGGCCAACCTGATATCTATTCAGCCTGGCAGGATGGGGTGGGGAGAGATCTTCAGATCTGCTAAAGAAATGAATGGGACTCCTACCTCCCCCAAACTCTTGCTGTGCTGTATAGTGCTACAGGGCTTCTAGGTCCAACCCTGAACATTCAATAGCTAATCGGATACAGGCAAAGAGAGAATTCTCAGCATGCACCCAGCCAAACCCTAATTCTCACCCTCCAGGACATTGCAGTTTTCTTGACATGCTATCTTCCTAAACTCTGATTCAAAACAATCATTGAGAGTATGCAGATTAAGATCACCTGTAAGCATGTTGATACTTGAGACTAAAATGTCAGATTTAGCACATTATACTGAGAAACTACTAATAAAGTTTTATACTTTTTGAAGAGGTTTAATAAATAATAATAATAATTTATTATTTATACCCCGCCCATCTGGCTGGGTTTCCCCAGCCACTCTGGGTGGCTTCCAACAAAATATTAAAATGCAATAGTCTATTAAACATTAAAAGCTTCCCTAAAAGTCTGGTAGTTGTTTTTCTCTTTGACATCTGGTGGGAGGGCATTCCACAGGGCATGTGCCACTACTGAGAAGGCCCTCTGCCTGGTTCCCTGTAACTTGGCTTCTCGCAGCGGGGGAACTGCCAGAAGGCCCTCGGCTCTGGACCTCAAGTGTCCAGGCAGAACAATGGGAGTGGAGACGCTCCTTCAGGTATACTGGACCGAGGCCGTTTAGGGCTTTTAAGGTCAGCACCAACACTTTGAATTGTGCTCGGGAAAAAGTAAAGATCCGTGACAAAGAAGGTTTGTTTGAGAGTTTCTCCTAAAATGTACCCTTGAGTTTAACTGTGCAATTAACATTGGGCACAAGGCATCCCAGAACAGCTGTCACTTACAGAAGAGCTGTTTCCATCCCTGAATATTAAACATGCAGAAATATTTTTTACAGTAACAAATTTCTGAAATCAAGCTTAGTTTATTTTTTATACTTCTAGGAAGAATATGCATTTCAATACAGACTAAAAGACAGACTAGTTACACCATATATTATGGCACAATACTAAACCATTGCCTATGTTACCAGACCAGCTAGAGGAAACAAAATTCTGATTTCTCTAAGAAATGCCAATTATCTTTTTATATTTTTGTCATGTTTGTTATGCTTTTGCTCTGTTCACTTATTTCCTCACACTGAATTACCACAATAGCAGCTGCTGACGTGGCAGCACTGACTTGACCTCCAGTCTGCAGCTTACTGGGAGGAGAGGAAGGAGGTGGTAATATGGTGCAAATGCACCAGTGGAGTTCATCCAGCATTCCTGCTGGTGTATTTGCTCCATACCAACCTCAGCTCTCTTCTCAATAAGCCACAACAATGCACCACTCCTCCACCACATGCTACAACATTATGATGGCTAGTTAATACAATATATAAGAATACTCTCTAGAATATACAATCTAATCAACATCAGACTTAAAAACAGGATACACGTTTCATATATCATATATATAGTCATATTCATGTAGCTTGACAAAAGAAACTACTGTAATTCAATTTTTGACCTATCTCCTAGTAAAGAGAATGTTTCTGATAGCCATGCCTTATCATCTACACAACATATTGTGTAGAATAAGTCTGCCTTATCATCTACACAACATATTCAATTGCTTGTGCTGGGTTTTGCAAATCTATTAATCTAGTTTGATGTGGTGTTCACTTTGCTGCAATTAAGGACAGTTGACATATTCTACGTTTTGCCCCTAATAACTTTTCAGAAGTCTAATATTAACCTGCCTACACACTTACAATGCATTTTCCTCTCAAAAGAATTCTCAGCACTGTAGTTTACCCCTCAGAGTTACAAAAGCAACCATTAACAAACTACAATACCTAGAACTCAGAGGGAAAATGTGTTTTGAATGTGATTTAAAGGTATAGCATGTAGACACAAGAAGATTCCTTTTTAATATTATCCTAACAAATCACACAATTAAAAAGCTATACATTCTATAAAAGTGTAGAATTCTTAAACAATCTCCTTTATGTACTTTAATTCTTTTCTGGGTGGCAAGATAAAACATCCAAACATCAGCACTTGAAAATGTTAGTAACAAAACTGGTGTATTTTGTGTCTGTTAACTTTAACATTTTCTACAGAATATTTGAACCAAGGGTATATTATGGTAATTATTATTCCTCCATTTGCTACACTAATTATCCCCCACCCCTTACTTTCAGGAGTGGCTGGACCTTTTTGAAATATCACAATTAAAATATGCAAGCTGTGAAAACCAAAACCAAGCAGAAATATGTTGCTTAAAGTTACCTTTTCAACCAATTATTTGGGAAGATTTTTGTTTCTTAAAAAGGATTTAATACTTCCTTTCATGGAAAGATTTTCTTTAAAAAATCTGGATTGGAAGTTACTTACTAACTACAGCAAATGAAACACCACATCAACAATGAATCAAACCAAACTGTCATAATATAGTTGTTTTTTAACCTTTTGAGAATATATTTGTCCATTATGCAAACAAACACAGGCCATAACACATTGCTAGTTTAAAGTAAAAGTTTCCAAAAAGATCTAAAACTCAATGTTTAACTTCAGAAATTCCACTGATTGTTTAAAAGGATTTTATTCTTAACATGTTCAGGGTTCATTTAAGTCACGCACTTACCTGTACTCTGTTTTAGCTATTAGATTCACCTTAATGAACAACAAGGACAAAGAGTGGGAACTTTGCACTTCATTGCAATTTTAGAAAACCCAATAAAGCAGATTTGATTTTTTAAAAAAAGTAAAAACAGAATCAGCAACAAATTTCTGAAAATGCTTTACACAGGTGAAGTAAATAGAAGGATATGAGAGAATAAACTATCATAGGCAGGAATAGGCTCACCTAGTGATCATTTTTACCGTATGAACTTCAACGAGTATATGCATGCTCTCAAGTTAAATCATTTTTAAAGTGTTACCAGAGGGGACAGCATTACAGTACAGCAAATCAGGCTGCGATCTTCAACCTCTCGTACACTGAACTTAATTTTAAGTAAATTGGGAGCAGTTCAGCAATAAAACAAGAAACTGGGAAATAACACATCACCAGTTAAGTTAGCCCTTAAAACCATTTAATCACCTTAAATATATTTATCAAGGTAAATGGGTAGTTCCTCCCACTAATGTCAACATATATGGTATGTATGGGCAACATGCAGGTTTTAATTTGAGTGAACTGAAGGCATGGTGTGCGTGCTCAAAACCAAAGACAAAGCAATTCGTCTAGTTTTAATATTGGTATCTAGAAGGGTGTTTTTTAATTGATACGACTGTAAAGGACCCAAAATGCAAACTGGACTAATTACTCTCACATCAAATAGACAGACCAACCGACGATACACATAGGTTCCAACTCTCAATTTCAGAACTGTATTTCTGCTTTCTAGCGACAGATGACTGACTAGGCTTAAGTTCCACAACTTGTAACTACGAACTCCCACAATAATACCTCAAGAGCACCATCATTTATTCTTCCTTCATTCCCAGCCCTACCACCGATAAGAGACACGAAATCCAAAATCTACTGCGCACATTGAACATTTTCCTCACTACTTTCAAGAGTTGGAGCAAGAACCTAAATCTTAACACCACCAAACAAAACCGAAGTGACAATAACAGCATTTACTTATTACCTCAGAGAAGTCGAGAAACAAGAGGACTTCGCGGGGATTGGGGAAATGAACAGGGTCCAGATCCACCGGAGGGGGGGGGACCACTCTCACACCGACGGCCCTCGTTCCCTCCATTGCGGGGCAAAATTAAATGTGCCCAATTCGGTTCCGCAGCAGGACATACAAATAACCACTAGCATAGACGGCTTTCATACATACATACATACATACATACATACATACATACATACATACATACATACATACATACAGTACATGCATATACATATACACACGGCTATTAGCCAGGGCAGTAAAATGGAACCTCCAGGTTCAGGAGCAGTTTGCTGGAGCTTTACCCCGTTGCTGAGCAACAAGAAACTTAAAGAGGGCTTGGGTGGTTTCCCTCAAGCCCTTCTTGTCCTCGGCTATTAGAAACGGGACTCCGGGCCAGAGGGATCCAGAAGTGCAAGCGTCGAACCGCTGAAAACAACGAAAGTTTGCTAATCGTGAGCGACTTCGCTGTTGATTTCAACGGGTCAGCCCTCGAGTGCGAGATTTCGCTCGGGCTGAGGGGCCATCAGGAGACCCGCGGAGGGAGAGAGAGAGAAGCCGCAGGCGGGCATAGAAGTGTGATATGGAAAAACCGCGCGAAGCTAAGCCGACCCCCGCGAAGCAAGCGCGGATAGGGCGCGAAGAAACCTGTCGGTCGGTCACTCACTCTCCCGTCTTCACAGCCGCCGTCCCCTTTCCCCGCTCCTTCGTCGCGTCCCCTCGGCTTCAAGCATCCCTCCGGCTTGCGCTTCGAAGGTGAACTTTTCAGCGCGCCAGCAGCCCCGGTTGTCTCCACAGCGTGCCCGGCCTCTGTCCGCTGCTGTCGCGCCACCGCCACCATCGCGGCGGCTGGCGGGCGAATGGAGCGCGCCAGCAACCGGAGCGGATTTTATAAGCTCCGCCCCCGCCGCCTCTCGCCACGTGCAGCGCGCGGTGCGAGGGAGGGGAGGAGCCAAGGAACTGAGGTTTTCACGCTCCGAAAAAAACGCTCTCCTAGCTCCCACCGCCAAAAGCCAGTTGCAAGCATATTTTACTTTACTTTTCGCCTCCAAGGGGTAGAGCGAACCCAAGGACGGTTGGCTTGGCCAGCCATAATAAACCCCAACCAAACTGAATAATGCATAAACAAGTGAGAAAACATCACCACAAACACACACTGTTCTTCAAGCAGGCTTCCGGACAGATTGGAAATTCCCGATGTTAGTACAGTTCAAGGCAGCCCATCAGAAGCCGTCGTATATTCTAGGACCTAGACAACACTTTCTGTCTTGTTTGTTTTCAGTTCCAATATTTTAAAAATAACTCCCCACCCCATTTGTTCTTTCTCCCATTCCTTCCTCACAGATCTGTGTCTTCTGTGGCTTGAAACCTGTGCAATTGCAAGGTTCTTACAGAGGTTGAATTTCATGACCATTTGGAGACAGGTCAAAAAGCAGGGTAAAAAAATAACAGATAACCAGACACACCGCTGTGCCTCTGGTCTTGAGATGCATGTTTCCAGGGCCCACGCTGTTTTGTGTGTGTGTGATTGCATTTTGCAATTGCAAGTTGCTACTAATGCTGTATTTAAAATGGTTGCAAACTTGCAAGCCGCCCTGGGACCTTGGTGAATAGCAGGTTATTTCTACACCAGGTTTCCCATCCCAACAGGTTTTGTGGTAACAGCAGACAAAAGCTTGCAAGTTCACTCCTTAACATCTTCAGGTAAAGCTAGTGTAGACGCCTAGCTGAAACCCTGCCAGTCAGTGTAGACAATACTGAGCTAGGTGGACTAACGGTCTGACTTTGTATAAGCCAGCTTCCGGTTTTCCTATGTAAAGGGTTGCCATATTTAAAAAACTACAAACCAGGACACCTCAAAAGTTGTTGAGCTTTTAATAGTAGAAGCTACAATAAATTTTGAATTTTGGAGCTTTTTCTGGCATTTTCGGCACAATTTAACCCTCTTTGACAGATTTATCCGAAAAATATTCCAGGATGCCATTTTCAGAGGCGAATTTCAGGACATGTCATGGGAAATCAGGGTGTATGGCATCCCTACACTGCGTAAGGTCTGCTGACTCATTCCTTGATGCAGGCCAGAATTTCAGAATGCTCTGGGAGAGGCATAAACAAGTCCAGCCCAAGATTTACAGAGAATCCTGGAATAACACCTGTAATAAACTTTTAAACAAATTACTTACTCTAAGCTTCAGTCCGGGTTCTTCATTGTAAAAGCCCCAAGCTTCTGAAAACAAGAGTGATGTGCAGAAACCTGCAGATGAAGCTATTTGTGGTATGGAGAGTTTTCAATGGCACGGTATAAATAACCAAGGCGTAAATAAATGCCAATTTGTTTGTTTCATTTTAATGGCTTTTTACTTAGGATTCTAGATGCAGTCTTGCTGAGGAAAATAAAGTTCCAGCTAATTAGCCAAATTCGCCACCTTTATAGAAAGTGTGCTGCAAGTTTGGTCAAGGTCACAGTGACTCTGCAGAAACCCACTTAGCAGCTGCGGGATCTTCTAGCTTACGGGGGGGGGTAGGCTCTCTCAGCCCTGACTGGCTAAAGGAAAAATCTACTCTCCTGTATCCAGGCTTGCTCTGTTTAAAAACTGATCTTTGACCTGGGTCTGGGCTCCTCTTCGGACGAAGGATCATGTTTCTGCCACCATGTACTGGATGCAACTTGGTGGTGGTCACAGCCTGCCCCTTCTGTTTTCTTGTGTCGTGGAAGCTGAAATTCTAACCTTTACCAGAACTCTGCTGAATCTGGTCTGAAACTCCTACCCTGATGATGGATTTAATGCAGTGATGGACAACCTTTTGAGCTTGGTGTGTCAAAATTCGCCAAAAATCCAACCATAACTCGGGTGGTGTGTCACTTCGAGAAAGAAACCATCATTTTGCGATATTTATAGTTTAATTAACAAAAATGTATAATTGTAATATATAATTGTATTTAATAAACAAAAAACTAATTATTTAACCAAACCAAACCAAAAACCCCTTATTTATCACAAAGTGCCCAGAGTTGTTGAACTTTTTGTGGGGAGCTGCTGACCAAAGTTTTGGAGGTTTTTTGGGGGTGTGTGTGTGACAAAGGTGCTTTGCTTTTTTTGGGGGGATGACCCAAAGCTGCTGCGCTTTTTTGGGGGGAAAGAGAACAGAAATAAATGATGAATAATACCTTCACTGGAACTAACACGCAGCACCAACATAGTCTGCCAAAGCGCCAAAAAAAAACCAGCACAGAAAGGGTTAGAAAACACAGTGGAGACAAGCTCTAGCGGAGACAAGCTGTAGGAGGAGCGGGAGAACAAATGGGGGGGGGGACAACAGCAGCAGCGTGAATGGGCCGATGGGGCGTGTGCCAGCAGTGAGGGCTCTGCGTGTCATGTCTGACACGCGTGTCATAGGTTCGCCATCACTGATTTAATGGATGGGCTAATGGCTTTTTGTCATTCTTCACAACTTCTATCCCAGTGAGGCCCTGGCCTGCCATCTTCCCTTCAATACTCAAAATATTATCCAAATTCTACAGTTCTTTAATTTGTAACATTCACCAACACTTGCAGTGACGGGTGCCCTTGCAGACCCAAACTCGGTGACACCCCAGATCTGTAACACGCCCGAACAAAAGCGAGTGTGTAACGTGTTGGAAAACCAATGCTGGAAGTGTGCACCAGCATGGGGATCCCTGCATGGGGAGCTGCTTATATAACAACGGTCCAAATTGCTCATCCCCGCCCCCCCCCCGATGGATTATGGTAATTCATAGCCCACATTATATTTGGAGCCACCCATATGAGCAGTAAAATTGGTAGAAAATGTTGATAGAAAGGCCATATCCCCTGGGCCCACTTCTGATTATTATAAAAGGCATGCTGTTGTGGTTTTTTTAAAAAAGGAATTGTTATACTATTACTTTTTTGGGCGTTTGTTTCCTTACTTGCTGCTATTGGCCTTGTTTCACATGCTTTGCCTATGCTAAGTCAGAGCAAAAACAAAAACAAAACTATGGCGTGATAAATCCCTGAAACGAGATATTAGATAAAGTGAATAATACTGAAACTCAACTAATTATTACTCAAATAAACATAATAGATTTAAACTTCCCAAAAGAAATTTTTATATAGAAAAACAATGAATTTCTCAAAGTAACCTCTAAATAAAGTAAACCTTGACGAGGTGCCGGCTAAGTGACTCGTCTCACTGAAAAATCTCTGTTTCCTCAGAAAGGAAAATGTTTAGGGGCTAAGGTTTTCTTATAATCAAAAACTAAACAGGAGCTGTAAACTCTGAAAAGAATTGAAAATTACATAGCAGTCAGGGATAAACTTCCCCAAGATAAGACTACTGTATAGTTGTTTAAACTAAAGGTTAGCTAACCTATGGGACAATTCAACTAATGAATATCATTGCTCTTAGGAAAAGATTAAGTAAAGGGCTGTAAAAGCTCTCCTAGTTGTGATGTTGAGACGCCATTGTTCATTGAGCAGTCTGAACAATGGCGTCTCAACATCACAACTAGGAGTCCCATAGGTTAGCTAACATTTAGTTTAAACAACTATAGTCTTATCTTGGGGAAATTTATCCCTGACTGCTATGTAATTTTCAATTCTTTTCAGAGTTTACAGCTCCTGATTAGTTTTTGATTATAATAAAACCTCAGCCCCTAAACATTTTCCTTTCTGAGGAAACAGAGATTTTCCAGTGAAACGAGTCACTTAGCCAGCACCTTGTCAAGGTTTACTTTATTTAGAGGTTACTTTGAGAAATTCATGTCTTTTCTATATCAAACTTTATTTTGGGAAGTTTAAACCTATTATGTTTCTTTGAGTAATCATTAGATGAGTTTTAGTATTATTCACTTTATCAATATCTCGTTTCAGGGATTTATCACGGCATAGTTTTGTTTTTGTTTTTGCTCTGACTATCCGGTATACATTCCCGTGATTGTCTTTTTTGCCATTTTGCCTATGCTAAGGACAGGATCTAGTCCATTGCCTTACATTTGATAGTTAAATTTTTATTGCTCTTTTACACTGGAAACTTATAATTATTTCACAACTAGATGGGCTGTAGGGAAATAGGAATTATGGTACATACTTTGATTAGGAACTTTTGAGAACTGAGGCAGCCTGTATCAGCATACAGTAATGTGGCATAATGTTGGGAGCTAACTTTGAAGGAGCGATTTATTACCAGCATTTGAAAAAATTGTTTTGAGGTTGGGGAAAACATCCAGAGTTATGAAAGGGAGCCACCAGTTGCCAAGTGTTTCCAGTGTTTGCTCTTTTTAAATTAAATTTTTATTACATTTTGTTTGCATACATCCATATACATTTTCCATCCATAATTCAGGCTTAGCCTAAGAATAAGCAAACACATAAGAGAAAACAACATTACATAACCACTTAATATATTTCCCACCACCCGTAATCCATATTTGTTGTGTTTAATTATAAAACCTTAAAAATTCTAAAATTTTATTTGACTTCCGTCTACTACTTCAATTTGAGTCCATTTTTCCTTTCCTTAACTGCCTTCTTTAAATGTTTCCGCTTTCTTGGTATTAAGTTGTTTGCTTATAATAACTTTGTCTTTTGCAAAAATTAATCAAAGCATAATAAAGGTTTAATTTGAGAACAATGTTTTTCTAGATAGTTTTTATAACACTCCCATTCCTAAACAAACTTTTGGCTTGTTCTATTCCTAATTGTTTCTGTCATTTTAGCCAACTGTATATATTCAAATAACTTTACCTGCCGGTCCTCCTTTGCATTCTGCTGGAACTGGCTCACACTCAGCAGCCACACTTTACAGGTGGGTGAGGCCCTCCACCTCCTGCAAATCACCTGACATCAGAAGATTAAACTTCAAAAGAAGGGTTATTGTTTGGGTGCTGGCTAATTGAAAGCAGCTGGGGTGGTGAGCGTGCTCCAGGACCTTCCTTAAAAGCAGGCCCTGCCGCCCTTTCCCTTGTAAAAGGAGCTGACTTTGTAGCAGTTTGGCCCTTGCCTACTCTGCTATCTCAGCCAGCAGGTGTTTGCATATTTTGTACTACAACAGTTTTCCCTGTGTAATATCTGGTTGCAGGTAAGAGTGTTTGTGCTGCTTATAGCTAGTGCTAAACATTTTGTGAATCTTTGTACTTTTGTCCATTTACTGTATTTATTTCCCCCCGATTTGAACTACGGTATAAAATGGTGGTTTTCTTGAGTCAAAATGAGAGTACCCCTAAACAATTCTTTTGCAGAAAAAGCACTGCTTATAGCTATTATTATTATTATTATTTGAGAACTTTAAAATGGAAAGCGCAATGCTGGTGGTCAACAAAAGAGGTTTAAAGAGTGTCTCAAGGCAAATATTTAAAAAATGTAGTATAAACACCGACAACTGGGAAATACTGGCCTGTGAGCGCTCCAGTTGGAGAACAGCCTTTGCCAAAGGTGTCATGGGCTTTGAAAACACTTGAACTCAGGGCGCAAGGGAGAAACGTGCTAAGAGGAAGGCATGCTTGGCAAATCCACACCGTGATCAACTCCTGCACAGAAACCAATGTTCCCACTGTGGAAGGATGTGTGGATCCAGAATTGGCCTCCACAGTCACTTACGGACTCATTGTTAAAACTGTGTTTATGGAAGACAATTTTACTTGGCTACAAGTGTTCGCCAAAGAAGAAGGGATGTGTGGTCTAGGGTCTGCTTTACTATGACAGCAAGCCTTGCTGAAGGGGGCAAGATTGACTCCGAAATGGTTGACATCAAAGGGCTTTTAGACTTGGCGTCATCACTTTGAGGAGACGCAGGGGCAGGGGCAGGATATAAAAGTGTAGGCCAGGCATAATGTGAGACAAGCCTGTGACCCTCAGCCAAGCTGAGAGCCTGGTGGAGGGAAAGTTTGGTTTTTGTGGGGCGCCCTCTGGGTGAGAGGCTGGGGGAATAGAGTAGTTAGAGCAGGCATCCCCAAACTCTGGCCCTCCAGATGTCTTGAGACTACAATTCCCATCATCCCTGACCACTGGTCTATTAGCTAGGGATCATGGGAGTTGTAGGCCAAAACATCTGGAGGGCCACAGTTTGGGGATGCCTGAGTTAGAGGGTTTACCATCTACTTCTGACTGTGTGATGTGTATATTACTGTGCCTTAGTTTGCTATTCTGTGGCCCAATCCCCCATCTGCTGATGGTGTGAATGGTGGTGCATTAATGCTCCTGGGTGGGCAGGTAGCAGGGAAAGGCTGAGATGCTGCCCCAATTCCAGTGGTGGTAGGCAGGGGAAGGCAGGGCTGACTACCACCTGGGGCAGAGACCTAGGTGTTTGGCCTCTGTTCCTTGTTCTAGTCCTCTCACTTCACTGGATGTCACTGGTAGCACTGAGCCCTCTGGTCTGGTGGTGCCGTTGCTGAATGCCAGATCAGTCTGTAATAAAACAATGTTCACCCACAACTTGATTGTGGATAAGGTGATTTAGCTTGCATTACCAATATTTGGGTGAATGAGCTGGGTGGGCATGTCCGTACCCAGCTGCGCCCACCTGGGTTTTATGTACTGCACCAATTCAAAATAGACTGGGAGGCTGAGGTAGGGGTGCTGCTATTGCCTATAAGAACACCATTTTCTTGACCAGGAAGTCTTTTGATCTTGGGATGGGCTTAGAGGGTCTGCACCTGGTCAGAGAGAATGAGGATGCTGCAGGTCTACCAACTGCCCTGTTGCCTGGCAGCATCTCTGACCTGGCTGGCCATGGTAGTCTCTGTGGTATTGTTGGAGGACCCTAAAACAAGAATTCTGGGTGGCTTCAATATCCATGGGGAGGCTGCTGTCAGGCCAGCTTGAGACTTCATGGTCTCTATGACAACTACTGTATAGGCAGTGCTGTAAACTTTCAAAAAAAATTTGCAGGAAAATCCCTTATTCAGCACCCTTACTTTCATATTTGGGAGTTGACAGCCCCATAGGATTCCTTATCTTCAAATCCGGGGGTTGACAGCATAGACTATAGGTCATTCTCAGATGGTCATTGGTCCAGCACCCCAGCATGGCACACCCTTGATGTAATATTTGCTCCAGGTGATATGAGAGTGTGCAATGCATTCCCTTGTTATGGTCAGTATCTGGTTAAGTTTGGACCAACAGGGACACCTCCTCCCCCCTGTAAGGGTGGGGGGGCATTTGGGTGGTACACCATCAGAGATTGATGGAACTTGATGTGTTTTTAAATGCCTTGGGGGACTTGGCAGTGGAGAAAGCTGATGATCCCAGCAAAGCTCTGGTTTCACTATCGAATGGCAAGGTGAAATGGGTGGCCGACACAATTGTTCCTGAGCACCCTCTCCGGCATTTTGAAGCCCAAGCAGCTCTTTGGTACTCTGAGGAGTTATGGACAGGCTGGACGAAGACTGGAGAGCAAGAGAGGTACAAGTCTTGCTCTGAAGCTGACCAACTGGTAAGAACACATAATCTTTCCTGGGACTTGTAGCTTTGTTAAAGATGCTGGGGGTGAGGTGGGACTACAGCAGGCACCCCCAAACTGCGGCCCTCCAGATGTTTTGGCCTACAACTCCCATGATCCCTAGCTAACAGGACCAGTGGTTGGGGAAGATGGGAATTGTAGTCCAAAACATCTGGAGGGCCGGAGTCTGGGGATGCCTGGACTACAGTTTCCAGCATTATTTTTCATGTGTGTGCATTTGACATATGGTGTATACAGAGTCCTCTCCAGTGAGGAACCCCCAAATCAGTCTGCAGCAGACATGGCTCTCCTCTGCCATTGGAATGTCTTCTTGCTCAGACTTTCAGCCCTGTTTCTGCAAAGTCCTTGCAGTGATGACTCACTGTTACTTCTCTCCAGTGCTGGTTTTTTTTGGGGGGGGGGAGGGTACTCAAGGGTACACAGTACCGACGCTTTTTTCCTAGAAGAAAAGCACTGGTTAAAAGTGCTTGAACCATTCTTCCTCCCAGCACCCCTGCCTCACACTCCCAACTACTGGATGCCATAATATCACTAAAGTTCTAGCTGTCATTGAGGTAATAAACCTGTGGTCTGAGCTGTACCACTTCACTTGCAGGTAGTGAGGACTCTTCAATTCAAAAACATTTCCGTACATAGAATTTTGGAGAGATGGATAAGCTAGAACCTTCCTCCTTAACATTGCTTTTACATGGAGAAAATTATTTGCGTTGAGGAGCATCCAGTTGTTTGAGGCCCCACCTGAAGTGCTACTGCCCAGAGTAGGGCGTGTTGAATTTTCAACTTTCCAATTCCCAAAATGAGGGGTGCCAAAAATTGTAACATTACTTTGTAATTCAAAAGTTTGGTTAAATGAATATAATTTAGGTTTGTAAATGTGTGTAAAATTGCAAAGAAGTCATTAAATATTGCCAAGTACTTGCAGTATTATTTATTTATTATCATTACCTGGCATTTTCAGAAGGTAAAAATAAAATTCTTTGGCTTTCTGAAAGCAGTTTGTGTGGCTTTATCAAACATAGACTTGCCAAGCTGAATGTTGTCCTATAAATAATAAAAATTCAGTTCCTCACACCCAAAAACATATTAAAACCCCTAAAGTGACACACTCTACTGCCCAGAGGATATACTGTGTTTCTCCGAAAATGAGACACCGTCTTATATTTATTTTTCCTCAAAAAACCCCCACGGTGGCTTATTTTCAGGGGATGTCTTATTTTTTTATTACATGTCCAGCCTAGCCTCTTCCTTGGTGCCCTCCAGAACGGCGCTATGTCTTATTTTCGGGGTATGGCTTATATTGCGCAAATGCTTAGAAATCCTGCTACGGCTTATTTTATGGGTATGTCTTATTTTAGGAGAAACAGGGTAGTTCTCAATTGCTTTTGTTACCCAGGAGCATTTCCTAGTTGACAAGATTGAAGGGTAAACTCACCAAATCACCAAACTTGGTAGTTTCTCTGCCAAGCAGTCAAGTTTCCATTTATTGCTTACAACATACAATGATCTTATTGGTTTCTGTGAGTTGGAACTTTTCTCTTGGGACCAGTCCCACTGGTCAGAATGACATCCTTGGGAAGGCACTGTACAACCTGAAGTTAGTTGCAAATGAAGACGCAGAGTGGATTCAAAGACCCAAGGAAAACCCACCTGCAAGTAGTATTTATACTACAGTATATACTTGCTTATGGAATAATCCATAGTTTTGACTATATATTGGTCCACAGCTTTTAATGCCAGTCATTCTTGAAAGAAAGCCTTTTGGGTATGCATTGGTGGGTTTGGAAAGCATACTGACCTTGTCTTACCTTATCCATTTAATTTGCAGTTTGTTTCTGTAGCAGAATTTGGATTCTGTACTTGGGGAGTTTTTTTGTTTCTAAGAACACTTCAGCTCCCTTCCCCTGGCTTATCATGTAGTAGATGCATGATAGAATGAGGCCAAAGGGGGGAAAATATAAGCAGAAGCCAGAATCAGGATAAATGTTTCTTTCCTCATGTTGAAAACAGACTAGTTATTTTCTGAAATCAGATTGTTAGTTATCGAATGTCGATGCTTTCTGTATACCTGTACTGTACTGTTTTTCTCTCCCTGCTGTAATGAGGGGGGTTATGAATACAATGGAAGATGGAAGGCACCACTTTCTCTGAAGTGTTAACTAAACATGTACAGTGGTACCTCTACTTACGAATGATTCGACTTACGAATGTATCTACTTACGAATGGAGCTCCGTTCGCCATCTTGGATGCTGTTTAGATAGGATTTTTTTCTACTTACGAATTTTTAGATAGGGTTGCTTCGACTTACGAATTTTTTCTCCCAATGCATTCCTATGGGATTCTACTTGCAATTTTTTTCGACTTATGAATGTGCGTTCGGAACGCATTAAATTCGTAAGTAGAGGTACCACTGTACATAGTAGTATATGCAAGTCGGCTCAGATCATGTGGTCCGCCATGACTGTACAAAATGTTATGCACACATTCAAAGCATGGAGGTAAGGGGGGAAATCGGCCCACATCACTGAGTCAAGCTGTGATGTGTCAGTCTGTGTGTTTGTGTGTGCACTTTTAATATCAGCCCAGATTGTGGTCTGTCCACCTCCTTTGTTACATGATCAACAACATTTCATGATCAACAGTTCTAGCTGGACTGCAGTTGGGAGATTGTGTGTTTGAAAGTATCCCACATATAAATTCCTGCAAGTTTTAGGTAAAATGGCAGGAGGGTGTATGCATTTCAAGTGAAGGAGGAGCAGGCGAAGTAGAGTGCCAAATGTTTCCATGGCTTTCTGCCATTCTTCTCAGCAACCTCCTCCTGGCGGGTCCTTGTTTCCTAGCCAGGCTTCAAAACTGGAAATAAAGCTCAGCTATGAGAAAAATGATCTGGGAGAAGGAGAGTTGAGGAGAAATAAGGACGGATCTATGTAATAACGGGTGAATGTAATTTCTCCCTACTTCCCCCAGGAGGCTACTATGACATTAATATGAGAAGGAACCAATAACTTTCCCAACCAATATGAATCCCTTTCCATATCCAATCAGTGTAACTTGGGATCACACCACATGAAAGCCACTCCCATGGTGCAGTAGTATTGTTTGAATTAGGCCTGTTACCCATCCTTCCATTTGAGCTGGAGCATTTGACACCACAACTCAAAGGCTACAGATGAGCTACGGCAGGCACCCCCAAACTGCGGCCCTCCAGATGTTTAGGCCTACAACTCCCATGATCCCTAGCTAAGAGGACCAGTGGCCAGGGATGATGGGAATTGTAGTCCAAAACATCTGGAGGGCCAAAATTTGGGGATGCCTGAGGGTTAACTCAAACCTATGAATGTTGCATGAAGCCCTTCATTAATACTAGAATATCAGTCTTGGGAGATTTCTTTTGCTCACCAACAATTAACAATTGTTAACAACAATCTGGTATGACAAACAATTAACAATTATGAGTCTCTAACCCCTTGGGGTCAGTTACGTCCATCTTCTGCTGCAGTTCAGCATTGTTGACTTACATGACATTTACCAGTATGGTTTTGCACCATGAATAACAGGTTCTAATGTGAATGTACTTCTGATTTCCTACTTAAAGGTCACTACTTTAGTTTAGAAGACCAGCTGCACTTTTTCTTCATAAGCCACTAAGCTTCTGAAGAGTGGTGCTTCCAGTTTACTGGGGTATTATCGCTAAAATAAAACATTCTGGCAGCTCCTAGGAATAATCAAATGGATACAAAGAAGCAGGCTTTTAGGCTGTGAGATCATGTCTCTTCTCATGTCTCTTAAGATACACATTTGGGCAAGCATTTGAGCTATATATATACAGTGGTACCTCTACATGTGAATAACTCTACTTATGAATGATTCTACTTACGAATGGAGCTCCGTCCGCCATCTTGGATGTGGTTTAGATAGGATTTTTTCTACTTACGAATTTTTAGATAGGGTTGCTTCGACTTACGAATGTGTGTTCGGAACGCATTAAATTCGTAAGTAGACGTACCACTGTACAGTAAATATCAGGGATATGTATACTTCTACAAATTTCAGTGAAGCTGATATATTCAATATTAGCTTAAAAACAGAATACATGTGTAAGACTACACAAGTAAGCAATTTATTGTAAGACAGAACAAACAGTGGCAAACAACAATATGTAAATTCAGTTGATAATGGGGCAAATAGACCTGTCAAACTGACAAATATATATATCTATATATGAATATTCCTCCAAAAAGCAGCTCTGTATTTTAAAAAAATTATTCTAGCAAAAAAATTTGGAAATCCGGTCTGACAAAGATGTTTGCAAGGAAGAGCAGTGGCAAAGGAGGCATGAAACACTTTGGCTTTTTTTTAAGTGATGAGTTTTCTTCCTTTGGGAGGCACCTCATAAGGAGACATGTATAACTGGACATAATCTTTCATAGAGTCAGGAATGTGTTTTTTTTTTACATATGATGCAGAATGTGGTGCTTTACTTCTGGACGGTACCAGTTGAAGACAACAGGTGGGGAGAAATGTATCTTTGAATGCTCCCCTGTATGAGTAAATTAAAAATATTATTTTTATTTTACAAAGGTAACTTCCTACATGTAGCATGCACATCAGGAAGATACAACATGCCTCTCTCCTTGGCGAGACAAGTTACCAGGGAGGGTTTTTTTTTACATGAGGTAGCATTTTTTTTATAAAAACTTACCTTTTACCACCTGTCTGAAATGGTACAGTGCAGAATTTGGTTTACATTATGGATGGCATATACTACTGTACTTTTAGATGAGTTATAAGTATTTCAGAAGTTAACTTGATGCCCTTATATTTCCACCAGTGTTTGGACATTACTGTACCTCCTCTCTTGCCCGCTCACACAATCTAGGGATATTACTTCTCTGCCTCTTTGCTGAATCCACATCCACAATGCTTCGTGCTGCCTACCCCACCCCGCTTAGTTACACTTGGAAACAAGAGTTAGTTGTACAATAGTATGTCCAACTGATAGTCATTTAAACTTTGAGTCTGGAGTGGGTTAAAATTGGAATTGGGGGCAGGTTTTATTCTACAACCATAAGAGTTGTTTGGTTTTTAATGTGTTGCAATCTCCCTTATACTATTTGAGATAAAATTGAGCAATTCTATTCATTTTATTTAAAAAGTAGTTAGTACACTGGTGGCAGACAAGGAATATTCCCATCTCTTCAAAGTGTAGGTGAATTGTAAAAGAAAAGAACTACAGTATTTTGATTTGCTAGGATTCTAGAAATTGTAGAGCCTATATAATGATCACCAACAGGCCAATTCATGTCATCAGGCAATTCCCATTCTTGTGTGAAATAAGGTCATGTGGGAAACAGAATTATGCTCCCCCCTTAGAGATGTTTGACCACTACAGGTATGTGCAGCTTTTCACATAAATGGATACAAAGCAGCATTAAAGCACTTTGTTTGATGTAAAGATTAAGCTTTGCTCCATTTTGCCTTCATTAGACCTCACTAGAGACATGATTTTATTATTCATTAAACTCTCGACCTCTGAAAACTTTGGTTTGGTTTCTCTTTTATCATCATTCCGCTTCTACTTGCAGGCACATTTTAAGATGTACACTTTATATGTACATCTAAAAATGTTACACGTGATTGCAGCAAATAAACATGTTATACGGGTACACTAGGCAAAGAGCCATGATTGGTTTCAGCTTCCTTTTAAGCGTTTATTCGGTCACATTTGACTATAATGTATGAAACAGCTTTATGGTTCATAATAAGCAGCATGATCAGAAGGTTAGTGTTCTAGAATATATATGATCTGGCCTCAGTATAAGTGTTTTTAAGAAGAAACTGTCTTATTCTTCTGGAATATGATTGTGTGAATAAGAACATCTCATGTGACTTCCCCTGCGTGCCCACCTGAAAATACATAAGCAGGTTGATCCACCAGATTCAAACAGAGATGCAGGGATAAGCAATCAACGTGAAAAGGCTATTGCCTGAGTCAAATACAAATCCATTTATAGGAGAAATGAAAGAGCTGCTTTTTGAAGAATTATCTGAAAACCCAATAAAAAGTACACACATATAAAACACCGGATTGTCAATGGTACTGTGAAACAATTCAAGTTTAAATCATGGTTGTTTTTTACTTTTACGAACAGATGAGACACTTTTCAACTTCAAGCTTTTTTTTCTATCCAGCATGTCAGCAGTTAGCATCCACAAAAGCACCATTAGATATGGAAGAGTTAGCACCACATAGTTTCAGGACCTAACTGCCACATGCATTGCTGACAAACTTGGAACATGGAAATCTGTGTGGTACTTAGTACAGTCTTTTTATAAACAATACAAGGCAATTTATGATTATTCATACAGTACAATACAGTCACTGATCAATGAACCTTTGAGTACAGTACATGACAAGTCACATCTGAACACCCCGTTAATACTAGAGTATGTTGAAGATTTTAGAAGCAAATCTTGAGTGTAACACAGGGAGTTTGCTGATAGGCTTACTTAGTCTGAATTTCTTACTTAGTCTGAATTTCAGGGTCGGGTATTTACATGGCCTCAAAAACCAAACTAATGAAGCATTGTATGGGTAGCTGGAATCAGTGGCAAATGATTCAACTTTTTTAAAAATTCAATAATTGAATAATAGAATAATTGGAGAAATGCCTGGAAGCAGTAATCAGTCTATGAATAAACTTACAGTAGACCACAGGATAATTTAACATTTGGGTGCTACCCTGACAGAGCTAAAAACTGCTAACAGGATGGAAATCTTTAGAATACTCCCCTTTTACAAATCTTCTCCCTGCACATAGCAGTGGCCTTGGATGTAACAAGAGCCATAATGATTCTACCTCACTGACTTTCACCACTAAGCGTCCTAGTTCCATTTTCTCCACACATAGTTTCGACTCCACGCATCTCCCTGCTCCCTTTGATCCCAGGAACACCACCTGTCTTCTGATCTTTGACATTTTTTAAAAAACTCTATGCCTGCCATTGGTTTTGTACATATCTCTGCCATCCATTATGGCCATTTATATCTCATTTGATATGCCTAGTAAACCCTGCCACCACCTAAACACCCTTATCTCCTGTCTTCCTTTTAACATGGATTTTGAAGCCCATCTCCTCTGTAAGATTTAAAGCAACTCTTGATTACTATTTCAATCTTACCTTGCCTTTTTGAATCCCTCTTCCTCTGAAGAGAGCCCCATAGTATCCATGTACATTTGGTTGTGATCTTTGTTTTCTGACTCCTGGCTGCTCAGTTTTGAGCTTGATGCTTTATAGCACATACTGCTCTACAGATAAGCCTTACTCTCCCGCTTCACATCTGATCCTGGTTTACTGACATCTCTCAGCGAAAATTCAGTGTCTTCTCAATCCTAGCCTAGTTAAAAAGCAGAGCTTTTTAATTACTTGAAGAAGCTCATGCATTAATGTTTATCACATTGAATAAAGTGATGACCATATATATGGGTTTGAATAGGCAATCAGAGCTCTCTCATCCTACATAATCCTTCAATGGAGGTGGATCATACATTCAAGCTGTGTGTCATCATGTGCTGACTAGCTGAGAGTTCACCCACATATTCAGAAAATGCATGAGTATAGCTCTGCCAGGACTGTGCTACTTCAGAAGACAAGGAACCACAAGACTGAAAGCTTCGCCGTATTACAAATTTCTGTACAGAAAAATCAGCATATCAGAAAAAGGCTGTGTTAGAACCATTTTTTCCTGTCATGCTAGCTTTCTAGAGCCATGCAGATTTTCTTTAAATGTGAGAGAATATTCAACCCGGCTCTGAAATGTGTCATTCAGTGCATATGTGTGTGTATATCTATCCTAAGGCTTGTTTTGATTGCATCACAGCCAAAATAATTTGTATTCCTTCCTCTTCAAGCATCCTTTCTCTCACTAAGACCCTTTGCCTGTCTGTACTCAACACTTTGCTCTGGGAAAAATATACCCTCCTTCAATAAAAAATGGCTCGTATTCAACATATTCATGTACTTGAATGCCTCCCTTTTCATTACCTCAAGTGACCCCACAGTGCCTCAAGTGAACAGGACCCCGAGTCTTAATTCTTTCACCCAAACAAGAAGCGATAGCAAAATATGGAATTTAATTGTTAGCCTCTGTTACTGTGTCCTGCTTCAGAGATCTCTTCACAAGAGTACATTCTTCCTCATTTTCTGATGTTCTGCAATGCTTGTAATGAAATTAGGCAAATTTACTGTGACACCTATATGTGGTGCTGTCTCAGGATAGATTTGCATATGCCCTTAATACTCAATTCCTTTTATTATTATTTTGCTCCCCACTCCATGCATATAGACATACAAGCAAAGTGGTCATTTCTGGCCATGTAGTTAAGATATTTTCTTGTTGCCATCATCTCGCTCTGGGTTTTGCAGTATACAGTACACCCCTTTCAAATCTGTACTTGCTTGATGGCAAGTGTGGGGATGCCACATTCAAAAACTTTAAATGTTATCCTGTTAAAGGCATATGTGATTACATCCTCAGCTAGGTGTTTAGGAGCTCAAACGAATTATCCCAAGGTCTACTCTTTAATGGCCAACACTTATCTTTTAGAAAAGAGATCATGTAAAGAGACCCTGAACTTAAGTTGCTTTTAAAACATTTCTGGAATTGTGTTAGATAACAGTATAAGTCAATAGATAGAGAGGGTTTTGCACTTAAGATGATGTCTGCAGAGACCAGTCTTGTACATCAAGAAAAGCAAAAACCCTGAAATATACATGCAGGCATGATTACATGTTCCACACCTATGCCATTTTGTACCTCTAGTATAGTGAGAACAGGGCACAGAGGAAAAAAAGTGCTAAGTTACAGTACATTTGCTTTTTAAATATATGTTAACAATAGAACAGCAAAACAGATTGTTTGAAAACAGAGTCGGTATCGTACAGTAAGTTCACATTTAATTCTTTACCATGTCTACAATTGTAACACATGCATTTTATTTCCATTATTTTTATTCCATTAGGACCAACATCCTTCAGAACAGTGATCTACCTTTAAAACAAATTTTCTAAGGAAATATTAAGCATCACATAAATTTAAGAAAATTCTTTTAAATTAGCATTACATGTACTCGTTTACATTTACAATTTTTCATGCCATAACTTTAACACACCTTTTGGTTAAGAATATCCTACTGAAGAATAGTACCATTGGGGAAGAATACACACACAGAGTAAACCGCTACCTGCTATGCACATGATTTTGAGTAACTTGACTGTTGTAATGCCATATTCTGATTATAGGTGCAGCTGCAAAGTTACCATTACACTTATGGAGGAATACTAAAATGATAATTAAAATGACTACACATGCTGTTGAAAATAAAAACAAACCCACCACTGACTAAGGTTAAACACTGCCCGTGTGCCATTACAATGTTTTTATCTTTTTTTTTTAAAAGCAGCTCATTATTCCTTAGAAATATTTTTACATGAACATTTTATCTTCAGGTTAAGAAAAGAACATTGGGAAAATAGATGTCTAGTTGAAGGGGACCACCAAATTTATAGTTTCTTTTCCCCTAAATCTGTATAAGTAAATATATATATATACCTTGCAAACTGTTTAGCCTACTGTAGACATGATCCACAAAACTAGCCTGGCAAATTTGTCTGGATTAAAACTACATTGGATGGGATCCAAAGAGGCCCCTACATGCACCTTTCTAGATGCAACCCCAGGCACAATATTGAGTGCAGCTCTGCATAGGCCCCCAAACTCTGGGAATAGCTTTGTAAGGGAGCTGCAGCAGGATGGCAGGACCAGGGGGTAGGGGAGCAATACCATGCATGGTTCTTCGAATCCTACCCTTTATATCTAATGTTTCAGTTTCAGCTATCTGTGGATCATATTATAATATCTTATTGTATATTAGCTTAGAAAAGGGGACATTGCTAGATTTTTTTAGTACATTTTACACAATTTTCCATTTGACTATAGAAGCTTTTTCACATAATTTTGATCACAACTAGCAAAGGGACTAAATATACTGACTATTCTAGTTAAATATATTTAGGTTAGGTCAGTGTAGAGAGTGCCATTCTTACAATGCTCTGAATTTGGAATAAATCATTACCTTTTAAGAGTTGATTAGACAGAGATCACTGATGTGGCAGAATCAACATGACTGATATAGTCACTATATCATAATAAAATCACTTGGGTTCCTAAAACTCATTCAGGATTATTACTGATATGAAAGGACTGCAAAATTCAATTAATTTATTAGTCAAGACTAGTAACACATCGCAGGGCACTTTCAGACTAAGGTTCCAATCAAGCTCTGTGTGTTCCTAATCAATATGCCTTGTGTTTGAACAAACACATCCTCATCCTTGAACAAACAATGGGTTCTGCTGACACTAATCATTTTATTAGAGCTGCATTTCTGGTTCTTCATGAGGAGAGAGTAGCGGGAACTGTACATGCAGTCTCAACATCTGGACGCCACCATAAATAATGCACTTAACAATTGTTTGTATATAGTTTCTAATCCTCAGAGGCTAGCTTCAGTAATTCCATTGTGCCAGCTGAATGAGGGCACATGAGAACATTAAAGAGTATGAATATTTTGGGCTCTTTAGAAAGAATCTCCTTAGCATTTATTGAGTGATATCTAGAAAACAGTTGTATTCAGAAAAAAAAAATTGTACAAAATGGTTCAATTTTTTGTAAGCTGTCCAGGCTTTAAAAGTTAATTTCTTTCCAAGTTCTTAAGGTATTTAGCAACATGAAGTAAACCTGCAACAGCACATTTAAGGGTTTCATATAATGTAGAGCTAGCAAGTTTGTTGATGGTAAAAATATAAATTAGACAATGCAATTTTTTTAGGTCAGTTTCTTCTATAAGTAGAACAAAGATCCTGATGTTTTTATTTGTAACCAACAGAAATTTAATTATTGGAATTGTGTAGAAACTTCCACCCAACCTTAGTAAACTTTCCGTAAGCTAAGAGTATTCCACAAATGCAATAGCATAACTAGTGACAGTTTCTTCTAATGCATTGTAGTTCTACCTTGCTGGGGAAAAGACTTGTTTTACAGTCGAAAATACAATACAGTATAAGTCAAACTAATTTACAGAAACAGTACATAATTTTTTCCTAACTGCTTAAGCAATGGCCACATTAATGCTTATGCACACAGTGAACTATAGCTGTGAGTGACTCTTGCCTATCCAAGGTAATCCCCCATGCAAAAACCTCCCATTACCAAATGTTATGTCTACAGAACTCTACATCTGAAACCACATTAATTACTTCATACTCTGTCAATATAAAGCAAAGTTTAAAACACAAGCTCTTGTGTTGTTCTTACTTATTTAAAAAGTTTTGCCCTGCGTCTTTGAAAGCCTGTGCTCCTGTGGGTGTACATATGCACATTTTGGGGGTTGGCTTTTAAAATCAGATTTGTCAAGAGGTCAGCAATTTGGGATGGTTTCATTTACAGTTACAATGTATAGTCTGCATCTCCTCCCCCTTTTCAGCAGTTTATAATTTTTTAAAACATAAAACAAAATAAGTTAGGCACCAGGCACCAGAAAAATCTATTTTCATACAGCCATGTTAAACATACACCCTGTAAAGACTACACAAATATGGGGGCAAAAAAGTTTGAAACTCAGTGCTACTAGTATTTATAAAAGTGCGGTGCTCCATATAGTAAGAAGAAAAGTGACTACAAGTACTTAAAGTGCTAGCTTTGATCATGGTTTAGGTTAGTATCCCAAACCTAATTATACTGTCACATTACTTAAGAGAGTAAAGTAAGAGCGGAGAGCACACGTGCTGCACATGCCATGGCAAATGTGCTCTACATTACAATTTGCCATGTTTAAAGAAATATGCAGTGCTATTGTCCAGGTTGCAACTATGTACAAACAACTTACATTGTATAATAGCTTTACATTATAATACAAGTCCATAGACTTAATCGGCAGAAGACAATTTGAAAAGCAAAAGTACCAATACTTCTTACGGGTCTTCCAGAACAAGTATTTCTGAAGTGTCTGCTACCTGAAGCCAGAAGTCTATCTGAAGTGTCCCTGAAGAGCCTGCCAAACATTAGCATGAGGCAAAGCTTGGCTTCATCAATGCTTCCACATGCAAGTTTGCTTTATACAGAACAGACTCACGGCTATACTTACATAATCTCTCTCTACACATCAAGAAGAAAAAAAGAAAGAACACTAATGGATTACTAACCATGTGTACTCAGACATAAGTCCTACTGAATTCAATGGGTCTTACTGCCTGGCAACTGGGGTAAGGATTGCAGCCTTAGGTTAGGAATGCATTGTTAGTGAACTTGATGTTATTTTCATTCATACATTTTCTGTCTCCCATGCCACAAAGGCAAGAGACTCTAAACTGGCAATGCACAGAAAAAAAATCATGAAGTTATTTGAAGGCATTAGGGAGCCAAGCGCTGGCAATGAAATATTCTAAATATATCATGCTCTTATCTTGAAGCTCCATGGTCTTGTTGTTACATCTTTTGGGACACTGAAAACGGCATCCCACTCCACCATGCTACAACAGAGACAGGAGAAGAAAAAGGAGAGCTGCTACTGGATCCAGCACATTGAAACCCACTAGAAACTATTTTCTTGGTGTGCTGAAAACATGCAGAATGGATCAGCCCTGCCCTTGTAGTCCAGGTGAGCGGGGCATCCTTGAGAACCTTTCTAGCATTGCCTGGGATGCTAACTTTATTGTTTTTGTGACTGATGTATAGTATGCCTATTACTCATCTCAGTTATATTACACAAATCAAGCTATATTCAGATCAAAGAGTGAAATGTGTAGTATGCAACATCTTGACTATAAAATGCCCAACCCTGAACATTCAATAAACCAACTCACGAAGAGAAAGTTAATACACCTATATAAGCCTTTAAAAATGAGAAAACTGCATCCTAAAAAGGAACCTCCTGAACTTTAGGGTAAAATGTAGCAATACTCAGCTTTGCATTTTAAAAATGCAGAAACTAACAGTTTTAGCTTAACAATACAGTGGTACCTTGGTTGCAACCGCTTTGGATTACAACCACGTCAAACCCAGAAGTGTCCCTGTTTTTGGATTACGACCCATTATTTTTTTATTACAACCAATTTTGGGGGGGAGGCCCCATTGGCGAAAACGTGCCATGGGTTACAACCTGCTTTGGTTTACAACCGGACCTCTGGAACAGATTATGGTTGTAAACCTTAATAAAGTTGTTGCTTGCACCATCAAACCAACCATAACATCTACCTGAGCCTGAAATTTAATATGATTGCCAAAATGCTTGCTTTACATGCTCTGTCAGATTATGTTGCCACAATGCCAGCAACTTTATCTTTGGCTCAGAATCTGCTTCTAGGAAAAGAAAAGTTACATTATGGGTAGTATCTTACCTTACCTAACCCTGCCCCCCCCCCCAATGATCAAGAGTCTCTCTCCACAAATGCAGCTATCTGCACTTCTGGTGATTGTTAATGCAGAAATAAATATCTTGCCTGTGTATGGTCATCCCATTAATGGGGAGGTTTGCTCATAAGATGATGTGTCATCTGACATATAACATCTTAGATGGAAGTTTTGTATCTCTTCCCATCACTTTAGCAGTGCTTTTTCAATGGCGTTAATTTACATGTTCAGCTGCCAGTCAAAAATAATTTAAATAATGAAGGTGCCTATGTGAACTAGTAGTAGTATAGCCTGAACATGCACCATTGGCTCACTACATCTCCTCTAAAATCTCCCTAAATGTGGAGAGGGCCATAATTCTCCATACAACAGGATTGTAGTTTTGGTACTTCAGAAAAGTACAAAGTGCTAACTTTGGCAGTTGTTGCTCTAACTAACCTGTTTTCTTTTAGAATTAAAAGTTTATATGCATATAGCACCCTGTTCCTTAGCCAGCCAGAGGGCAGACTGTTCCATTTTTTGTCTATCTCTGGGGCTTAAAAAAGGATGAAGGTCAAGCAAATTGGGTTCTCCAATATGGATGAAGGTCAAGCAAATTGGATTCAATGAAAGTAATTCTAAGGCAATACTCACTAGGGCCAAAAACATTCTGTCCACAGACATACTTGATGAGGTCTGAACTGGCAGTACCTAATTGGGGAAGAGACTGTATGATTATGATTGTGAAAAAAGCAAATTAAATTTCAGGGATTAGGAAAAGGAATGAAAATAAAATTGCTGGTATTGTAATACTTTCATACAACTCCATGGTAAAGCCACATTTGGAATCTTGTACAGTTCATTTTGCCTCACCTTAAAATCAATACAGTACCATAAACCTGGGGAACATGTAGAGGCTAAACCATTTGGAGCTTATTATATTTAAAAAATGTAAGCTATGTTTTGCTACAACAAACTGGTTAGCCTTTCAAGGTGTCACGTGTCTGTTGGTTGTGCTGTAGTGCTATCCTAAATATGTCTACTCCTACGTGGAGCTTACCATACTTTCAGGTAAGTGGGGCTAGGAGTGATTGTAGCCCAATGAAGCAACCACTCTGGAACTGTATAATTCTACAATTAGGATAATGTATTTGGTCAAAATAAAATTAGAAATGGCAAAATGTTTGCTTCTGATGTCCATTAGTATATGGGGGGAAACAGAAAGTCCCTTCATCTACTTATACTTTACTATATAAAAACGATAATCTCATGTAAGATCTTCATAAGGAGAGCTATTTGTTCTATTATCTTGTGGGAAAAGAAAACACACAACAAAGTAGGATTAAAAATAAATAAATTGGGAAATATTAAATATTTAGAAATGAGATTAGCTAGTCACCACTTGAAGGGAAATCTTTATTTGGAGGCTATACATTAAGCTTGTTTGAATATCTTAGTAGGATAGCTGGGCTCAGTCACAAATGATTAGGTAGATAATGTTTTCTATTATAGCATAAAAGCTTAATATTTTAAAATGTGTAATGACATTGCCCCATTACCTGCATCATTATTCTTTACTAATTGCCTAACAACTCATCACAGAATTTCACCAATATCAAGGTGCTTTTCAAACACAAAGTGCTGCCATGAAAAGACAATAGGGATATAGGCCAACACTATTTTTTATTAAAAGATTACCGTTTGCTTACTATTCATGTCAACATAAGATATGCAAATCTAGAGTTTAAAAATCTAGAGCTTAAAACAAGCATAGGCAAACTCAGCCCTCCAGATGTTTTGAGACTACAATTCCCATCATCCCTGACCACTGGTCCTGTTAGCTAGGGATGATGGGAGTTATAGCCCAAAAACATCTGGAGGGCCGAGTTTGCCTATGCCTGGCTTAAAACATGAAAATTCTTGACTAAACACACACACACACTTGACTGAAACAAAAACAAAACATACTGCAAATTTTATATTTAACTCCAAGCATATTTCGGGTTTCTTCTGTTATAAAAGCTAGTTGTTATTATAGCCCTATGCCAGGCACCCCCAAACTGCGGCCCTCCAGATGTTTTGGCCTACAACTCCCATGATCCCTAGCTAACAGGACCAGTGGTCAGGGATGATGGGGATGGTAGTCCAAAACATCTGGAGGGCCAAAGTTTGGGGATGCCTGCCCTATGCAGATAAAACCTACCACCTAGGATTAAAGGATGATACTACAGTATCAGCTCTATTTCCTGACTGTCTTATGTGGGAATTACTACCTTATTCTATGCTGGTTCATTTTTGCATCTGATTGTTGCCAATCCTGGTTAATATGAAACTGGGGGTGGTCCTTTTCAGACGATTTCTGGAAAATTGGGAAAACGGTGGATTGCCTAAAAGCCACTTACCTACTAATAGCTGAACTATAGTTTCTAGACCACAGCTAGCAGTCCTGAAACATGGGAGTTCTCTGAAATGGCCCAAGGAAATGAACATTGGGGAAGTCCTGACACACATGTAAATATTAATGGCATTTTAACCTAAGAGCCCAATTGAATTCAAGCACATTTCAAAATATTTTATTGCATTTGGCTCAGTGCTAGATTAATAATATTAGCAACCTTTTCCAGCACCGCAGGAAGAAACAGAAAAAAGAGATCAAGACATAAGCAAGGAGAAAATAACAAATATAGGAGAATTAAAGAATCGGAGATAACGTTCATTGATATTTCACTGCTTTGCCTGGCTGCTTTTTACAGTGGTATAGGGCATCTATGTTCAGGTGCCTCATATCTATTTGTAGTAATAAAGAACAACTCGAGCACATGTATGCACTCCCCATAGGTATGTATTTATAATTGATAGATCAGAAGTAGTTATATGTAATCTTTCTTAGCATTTTTCAGGTAGTTTGTTACTCAGCTAAATTCATTTCAGATATTTGAATGCTTGTTGATGTGTGAATGTATGTTAAAGGTGGTCACTTTCCCCCCCCCCAACAACATACTCAGGGTTAGCACAGAGCTTTAGTCGGCAGAGGAGAACATACAGACTGTGAACTAGAGCATTTGAAAATACTGAAATGCTTATTTGGCTAAATCCAATAATTCATCTGTCACCATTGAGAATAGATACTGTTCATGAATTTTGCTATGTCCAGCAATGACGTTATTTAATAGTACACATACATATGCATGTATACAGCTTGTCCACACACGTTCTATAATAAATTCTTATGTAAAATACAGTAGGGACAACCATGCTTAGTAAAAAATCTGCCAGATGATAGTTGTACAGTTCATATATTTCTACACGAAAGGCTGGTAAATACACCCTTTTTTTGTAAACAAGTTGCCACTGGAAATCCTTTTCTTTCCTTATTCCACAGCTGATTGCTCTGTGCTAAAATGTTAGCCCCCTGTCATGAGACAAATCATGTGCAAATTTTGAGGGAGGTGAAAATGTGCTGTTTTCAGATTTTTTCCCCTAGTAATCAGTGTGCACTGACGTGTATATTAAACTTCAGCTATGTGTTGCAGAAGTATCTTAACGCTTTGAATACACAATACTGAGTGAGCAACCAAAGCTCAAACATCTTTTAATGTAGATGATTTCCATCAATCTAGGTCTAAATTAGAGACCCAAGGCCACAGCTGTGGTCAATCACTCATCAGACTTTTCCTTTAGAAAATCTCCACTTCCTTACGTTCCTGTGCTCCATTCTTGCTTCCATTTCTCTTTTCATAAAGCCATTGCTTCCCCTGTGCTTATAAGAGCCCTCCCTCTTCTTTCCCTACTCCCTGTGTAGAACTCCACCATCCCATTTCTTTTGTCCTGCAGACACCCGCTCCAAATGGTTCTCAATGTGGCACCTTGCTGACATCTTCTCTCCTATTCGCTGCTGCTTTTAATCATTTTTTCATGAAAATAGCCTCTCTCAATATGCCTGCCTTCTTTACCCAGCCTCCTCTTTATCGTTCCCTTCCTTTCTTCAGCAACCCTGACTCAAAAGCTCCCTCTTTCTAAGGCCTCCTCTGCTGCTCAGTTTGCAATATGATCGCTGCTCAGCCTCTGCAGCATCAGCACAGCTCAGCAAATTAGTGCCAGAGGCTTCTTTGCTGCCACAAAAAAACATTAGTACATTATAGTATTGATAGATTTATTCTGACCCAGAACCCTGTCTGCTCTAATGAGCACATGGGAAAAACTGAGGAAGCAGAAACCTGCATTCACTTCACAGCTCTACAGTTTTTTAAACTTTTGAAGCAGAGGGAAAGATGAGCAGAAAACTAATTAAGGGTTAGTATTTTTGCTTCCCAGTAAAGCTTCAGTTATCTTGCAATTGTAAGTTAGTATGAATTTACCATTTAAATATCTTAAGTACATTTATTAAATTTTCAAGTGTTACAATAATAGAACAGTAACTCCCCCCCCCAACTCACATCTGGCAGAGCAGTATCTTAACTCCATATTCCTCTCTTGCTTTCTAAATCAAGAAGGAATCCAGAATCACAGATAACATGTACCACAGAGATGGCACTAAATGCTGTAAAGACCTGTTTGTTGTCCTGCCTTCTCCTATGCAAGTTCTTCCCTCTCCATGATGTGTTAACCACAGTGGTGCTCTGTGAAACCAGGGTTTTGCGAACCTTGTTTTGCAAAGCCGCAGCAAAAACCCACTCACATAAAAATCCTCAATGGTGGTAATGAAATAATTTCAAAAATAGTGAAAGGTCTGCAACTTTCATGTACATACAGTACTGTATTAAGAAAATCTCCTGCACTTCTTTACATGCAGATTTAAATGATAACTTGCGGACATTCACTAAAAAATATCTGTTACCATGTCATCAAACTTTACTACTGAACCACTTGACGATTATCATACTATACGTCAGTGGAAATTCCAAAACTGTTAAACTAGCTTGAATTAGTTTGTATATAATTCTCAGGAAAGGTTTAGCTGTAATAGATCTGTTCTAAATTATGTTTCGGATAACTGGGAATAAGCCCTCTGTTCATGCACTCTCTTATCTTTCTAGTTAAGTCAAGAGTGCAATGAGAAACAACTACGGTACCTGGTTTGGGCAAGCTACATCATTCTGGAGCATCCAAACCAGAGAGCTTTACTATGCACAAACCCAAAATTAATGATAAAACCTCCAACTGAAAACCAGAATTTTACTCTTCAAACTGATCATGAAAAGGGAGGATAGAATGTACAAGCCCAAACCTCTAAAGCAGAGGGGGCTAACCTGTGCTCCCCTCCGAAGTTGTTGGACTCCAACTTCCATCAGCCCCAGGCAGCATGGCCAATAGTTGAGGGTGATGGGAGTTGTAGTCCAACATCTAGAGGGGCAAATATTAAGTATCCCTGCTATGAACCTTTGTTGCTCAGGGATGAAAGGAGTTGTACACCAACAATATGACTCTTTTGGTTTGGGCGACTGGAAACATGACATCTGAGCCAAGCTTATTTGTAACAGCAAAAAGTTGCTTAGAGAGAGGCCTACAGATTCTTGAGCTAGCATAATATCAGACAGGCATTTTTCTAGCTTAAAAAACAGAAAATACCTAGGTATGGCATGTCACATGTTTTCATTCCACTTTAACCAAATAAAATATTTACTCCAGTTCCTTACTATTTCAAAATGTATTTAGGAAATAAAAGTGATTATGAAAACAATGAAATGGAAAAAGCAAATTTCATTTTGGACATTGCAACAAAGAAGATGATGAAAATGTTTTACATGCACATACAAATGAATCTGAACCAGTATGTTGTGATTATAAAGAGCTTAATTTAATCAAACTGCAGCTAATCTACAGCAGAGCTAAATAATAAATTAAATATATTCCTACTACACAAATTGCTATAGTTTTAATTAACATGGTTATCAATAAATGATCATCAGTTCCCCCTGAACCTTGCTGGTTCTCTTCCCTATGGAGTTTTTAAGCCACTTTATTAAACAATTTTAAAATGCAGAAAATTTCACTAACAAGCATATAACGTTAAAAGCTCCTACCAATCTGCATCCCAATAAAATATCATAGGTAAGAACAGGCATCCACTCATGCAGTGGGTTCCCCCCCCTCCATTAGCCCCTCTGTGTGCCCCTAGAACCTGTTCCATATGGTTGAGGGATCCCCTAGAACAGATTTAGGGGGCAGGTTGTGGATGGAGGGGAGAAGAAAAACCGAAAGTCCTTCTGCATGAGCAGCTTTCTTTTGTGAATGGGTGGATATCACTGATGCTGCCCCATGTGGATACAGCATTTTGGATCATTCTTAAATATCAGCACTATTTTGAGACTTGCAGTTCAACTATTACATGAAACACTATGGTATTCTTCCCCAAAGCTTCGCCTACAGCTCCCCATCAGTTCTAACCAGCTAGGCCAGTGGTCAAGGATGACAGAAGCTGTAGTCCAAAAACACCTGGAGGGCATCAGGCTGAGGAAGACTACACTATAGCATCCAATATTACACCTTCCCTCTGCACTTTACAACATTATCTTATATTTTAAGAAGCATTTTTGCTCCTATTTTTCTTTCAACTCTACTGAGAGGCCTGCCTCTCTGTGCTGCATACCAAAATCCAATGTTTTGTTAAAAAATGTTTTATTTTGAAACTATGGGGTAACTCATACGGAGATTTCAGGGACAAAGGATTAATATATAATAATGGGTGATACGCAACCATCGTTCTGAGACCAGACCCACTGAAATCAATAGGTCTACTTTGAGTTTGATTAACATTGGATTTCAGCCAACATGCATATAGTAAAGATATAATCACTGCAAATATCTTATTAGATATATTAAGGGTGATATTCCAATTGTGCCTGACCGCTAGCAGAACAGACTTTCCTTTTCTCTCCTTTACCTGGCAGGCCCCCAGATATCCACCAAATCCGCTTCCAAGGGTTGGGAGAGGCTTTGGAGCAGATCTGAAGAGGGACATGAGGGGGTGCAGTAGGGAGGATAGGGGAAATTCTGCTTGTGCAACACTGGGTACCACCCTAAATCTTAGAACCGATTCACGCTGTCCTTTTTCCCCTTTATGCAAGAGGTTACAAACTGCTCTGGGGTATACACTTATGTGGGGAAATGTGCTGTAAACAAGTATTCCACAGATATAGCCAAGAGTGATTCATGTTGTTGTGTTTGCTGGGGGGCGGGGGGAGAGAGTCTTGTTACCTCCAAAATAACCCAGCCATGTTGGTTTATTATCTGAATGTACATGTTACTTTTCCTCTTGTGAATTTGGCCTGGTAACTAGATGAGGTGCTACTATCATCAGCCTGCTCACAGAAATCTAAACCTAGGTTTAGCAATGTTAAAGAAAAGACTTTGTTCGTTTTGACGTGGACGGGGGTGCTGCTGGAAGATGGAATGTGCTATAATTTGTGTGCAAACGCAAAGCATGCGATTCTCATATTTTAACGATATGGTCCCCTTAAACAGGGCCTTTTTTCAGCCAGAACTCAGTTCTGGCACCTGTTAGGTGGGCTTCATTGCCATTATAAGAGAACAAGGGAAGCGTTCATGGTGAGTTCTGGTACCTTTTTTTCCTAGAAAAATAACACTGCCCATAACATATTAATTGCAAATTTAACTAAATTGAAAACATGTTAAGAAAATTTCCTTGGAATATGATTGGGGAATTACCTTAGTCTATTTACTTTTACTTTTAAGCTACTACAACAGTAACACTACTCATGTGTGAGAGAAATGGACAAGGGAGAACTGGTCTTTAGAAGAGCAGATTCTTAAGAAAAAATAAGTTTTAATATTGAGATACACATACAATGTTACTATGAAATAGTATCTCCATCTCCATTTCTAGTTTTTAAATCTGTCTGGTTTTGACACATTAGATATCTTTTATCCCACTCTTTTAAGTATAGGAATAAGGATGGTTTTTCTGCAATTTTTCTCATCAAACTTACTTGCTTTTCACTTAGTGTAATGTGCTATATATTTTCATAGAATTGGTGCAAAGTACAGTCATTTTAACTGTCCTGCGGAACTCACTTGTACAACTGTTTTGTGATAATAACTTTCTAGGTTTGTACTTCAGCAAAAGAGGCTACATTATATGGGATATAGCCAGCACATGTCACCTACTACCAACCTGGTGTAAACCACATAAAATTTAGTCCCCAAAAGGGACTCTTGATGGAAGGAAGAGGAATTATGGGACAACACTGCAAAACTACAGATAGGACAAAGTTATTTAACCCATATCTGCAGCAGCTGCAGTTATAAATTACTTTAAAATCTATTGAAGTATCTGAGTTTCAGAAATGTTGATTATTCAAATCCAGTGAGAAATGTACTCAATATTTCTGAAAAAAACAGGCCACTAATATTTCAGAATTAATTTCAAAGTGGTGCCTGGTCTACTCAATCATGCCAGTGTAATTTGATCTAATCCATAAAATAGATCACTGACAGACATATATGCAGAAAGCCATTTTTATACTGATTTAGAGTATAATATTGAAACACACTGTACCAGACCTGTAGCAGAAATGTGCTTCTATTATTTATAAAATATAAAGTGCATTATTATCAAAATCACAAAACTGACAGACTTTCTGTCTGGACCATAGTTTTAAAAGAGAGGTCAAGGCTTTACTGTAAAATTCTCTCATGAGAACAGATAATTCAAGAGGTACAAATTGATTTTATCCACCCGGCCCTCCTAGATTTGTTTTTGGCCACGCTTTTTAGTGCAAATAAGCTTGTGTTTTTCTCAAGTTTAAGGGACATGGCATTTTTGGGGTGCAAAGAACAATTCTTTACATTATAACAGACCCTTCTGCAAACACTACTTGTTATTGCCACTCTCCAAAGATGGGGATGTACTGCCAGGTGTAAAAAGAATCTATTTCCCAAATTACCATTTAAGCTTTTAGCTTTGTAAATTGACTATATAACCCTTGGATATGACAATATGAAAGAAGCAGTTGCTTCCAATGGATAAGCCAAAATCACTGTATACTGTATATAGTAGATGGTCATTTATAGCTCATGTGTAGTCAGTCTCAGATGCTCACATGTGCATTTAATCAGTGCTTTTTTCCTTAAAAAATGTTTGGGGTACTCTCATTCTGACTCCAGAAAATCACCATTTTATAGTTTAAATTGGGAAAAATAAATACTGTACAGTAAATGGACGAAAGTACAAAGATTCACAAAATGTTTAGGGTTATGCATCCCCCAAGAAAAAAAGCACTGCATTTGTAATTAAGGGCATAGTTGATCTGAAGAAGACAACAACCTGCACCTGTAAACAGATGAAAACTGAGTCTTGTTTAGTGGAATGGGGATACAGAAATTTGGAGTGAGGGTGAGTACAGAATCCGTGGCAAAATCCAGAAAACAAGACTTAGATACAATGATGCAAAATTGCACATGCCAGTGTACAAACATAAATTCTGACTGAAGTGTAAAGATACCACTTCACAGCTATTTCCTTTTTAAAAACAGGAAAAATGCATTTTTTGACTACTAGTTAGACAATTTGTATACTTTTATCAATTGAAAGTTTATATGAAGAATGCAGGATATTTCAGTGAACCATATTTAACAGGATAGGATAAAGTTCCCATAAAACTCCAATAAAAATGTATTGACTGATATAAGAATTAAACATGTTGCATATTGAGGGGGAAGTTCCTCATAGTGAGACGAGAGTTGTGAGAATGTGAGCATCAGGAGTTTCTACATTCATGGATCCTGTATTTTGGAATCCAACAATATTACCATTACTACAGGCATTGGGACGTGCAGCACCAAATCAGCAATATGGTAATTTAGGCTTAGACAACTCACTATAATTTTAAAACATCACAAACAGTACATAGAACTCTTTCATTCAGATGTCTAATTTCTACCCCCAGAACATCTCTTAGTACACTTTTGTACTAAGATGAATGTATAACCTTTCAATGATATCATGGCCCAGTAGGCCACTACTAATTAAAATAACCAAATTGGAAATCTTAGTTTTAGGTTTGACATTACTCATCAATTGTTATTTCTGAAAATAGACCAAACACTGAATAGGTCCACTTTTTATATATTGTGAAACTCACCTAAAACAGTGAAATTAAAGTCCATACATCTTTCCCCCCTTCTCTGTCACAACTGTAACACACATTTCTAAATAAAAAAATTCCTTCAGTAGCACCTTAAAGACCAACTAAGTTTTTATTTTGGTATGAGCTTTCATGTGCATGCACTCATACCAAAAGAAAAACTTAGTTGGTCTTTAAGGTGCTACTGAAGGAATTTTTTTATTTTGTTTCGACTCAGACCAACACGGCTACCTACCTGTAACTAACACATTTCTAAAGTTCCTTTGGTGATTTTGGTGCAAGTTCACTTTTTTCTTTTCTTTATCAATAATCAACAGACAATTCTCCAGTCATCATCTTGGTATTTTTTAAAAATCTTCTCATGATTGGAACTCTTGTCTCTAGATATCACTCTACAGATCAAGATGTAACTCTACACAGCATTAAGCTGGAGGATCATGGGTTAATGATTTAACAAAAGAAGTGCAGATTGTGGCCTGCAATAATAATATAGATTTGAAATGTAAGATTTAAGGGAAGTGCTGATAGCTGTTATTGAATGCTTCAACTGCACCAGCGTATAACCAGAGATCTGTTTTGTACCAGTTAAGTGATGCACCAAAATCTCTCAAAGCATTTTCTTAAAGTATAAAGATAAAAACAACATTATTCTACTTCTTTTCCACACCACATACTTAATCTCCTTATTTTGAATTTTAATTCCAACCGTAACCACCTACTAAATTCCCACATCACAGCAACTTGCTGGAGCCCCTTAACACCACAAATACAAAAATAGTTTTTGAAATGTTGCAACATTATTTAAATAAAACTCTCCTCACATGATGTAAGCAGTCCATACAAATGGATGATTCATGATAAACATTACTCTCAAACAATCAAACATGTATTTATATTGTTGGGACACTTAAAATTAATGGGTTATCATAAAATTAGGTAACCATGAAATTACTGGCCAATACACTATAGAGGTTTGATCCCCTCTCCCCCACGCTTCCAAGATTTTTACCATAAAGTGACCAGCAGATAGTTATTCAAAGATACCTTTCCCAATACAAGTATTTAAAATTTAAAGATCAGTTTTGGTCATAAATGCTCTATGGTTAGTATTAGAAGACATTAATTTGATCTGCCTTACTTGTATCATGTTACACTGCAACACAAACCTGATACAGATTCTTTAAAAGGTCGTAATAAGAGATTTAGCGCTATTATACATAAGTAGTCTTTGAAGACTATGAAATTATTGGAATTTTCAGAATCATTGGGTGGTTAACTATTCTCAACTATTCTGTTAGAAATCACAGAGATGTTACTGGGTATAATTTAGTATGACAACCAAACCCTTGTAGTATTTTATATATTGGTGTTATCTAACAACAGGGAAGAACTTACAAAAAGAAAGGCATCTTCTTCCAAAAACTACATATCAGTATCTGTAGCCAATTTTCTATTTTGTTTCTTGGCCAGTTGAAACACATTCTAATCAAGACCCTCTTGTTCTTCTCCACTGTCCCCTCTTGTATCCATTCTTTTCTCTTTATGACCATTGTAAATTCTCCTCATCTCCTCTTCATACTTGATAAAGTTTTCCCCAAATCTTGTCCATGCTTTGTATGGGACAGTGATGGTGTTACGGTAGGGAGGCCTCACTTCACTTACCTTCAAAAAAATACCGTACCTGTTGGACCCCACATCAAAGTAGAACCTTTTGTTGTCTACCCTGAAGGAGGTCCCTTCTGGGAGTTCAGGAGGCTCATCACCTCCACTCCTCCTTTCTTCTATGTCTCCTTCACCATACTCTTCAATGAGCTGGACCAAAGCATCCCTGAACTCAATCATCCCCTGGGCTGGAAGAACAATAGTTTGTTCCTGCCCCAAACTGTGACCAAAATATCCTATCATGCCAGGTCCTCTAATCAAGGTCTGTCTAATCCGTAAGAAACGTCCACGTTGGTTCTCCTTCAGGTCTAGGTAATACTTCCTATTGTCTCTTTCAATATACTCAGTTTTTAAGACGCTGTGAAGATGCTCTTCTGAGCCAACTGATGCTGGAGGTGATGGTGGGTGATGGTGTTGCCGTCTTCTTGAATCTTGTTCTTTGCCATTACTGTGATCATTCCGATGACTCTGGCTGCCTTTTAGGCCCAAATGGGCATAGTGCTCTATGAAATCTCCCAGACAATCCTTTAGCTCAGAAGCTACTGACAAGGAGAGAGTCAGCTTGCTTTTCCTGATATTGTCCTGCCTGCCTCTTCCTATCCAGACTTCTGCTATCTTCAGAAAGCGGCCTCGGGAACTCTGTTTCACATCCAAATAAAACCTCTTTTTTTGGATGTCCACTCTTTTGGAGGCCAGCTCCTGGATCTCCATGCAGCCCGCCTGAGAAGAGGAGGCAGGATAATGATACTGCTGCTGGGACTGGGAGTAAATGCTCCTGTGTAGGCCAGAGCCCCCCACACTCCTTCCTCCTCCTCCTCCTCTGCCTCTCTCCATCTTTACCAATCAACTGAAAACAACAAATATATGACAAAGATGCATAACACCATAGACATCCAGCATGCCTATTCTGCTTTCCCGGCAATAGCCTCTCTGTACATAATTAATTTCACTAGAACGTTGCTCCAGTAACCCTCCTCTTGTCTTTTATTCTGACCCACAGTACTGTGGGAGTGAGGGAGAGAGAAACAGAGCACGTTCAACCCATAATAGCTATGGATGTTACAAGGGGCAGGGAGGGATTTGGAGCCTTTTCTGACAGGGATACATTGTGGTAAAAGCTTCACATGCAAAATTTCTGAAGGTTATTAATAATGTTAAAGAGAGAGCATAAATCTTAAAAAGAGAAAAGCGGTGATGTAGGGCTGCCATCCCCCTGCCCACCTTCACTGGCCCTGCTTGTGCCTTAAATAGCTTCCTAGCATATAGAAATTTAGCAGCTGCACCTTTTCCTAGCAAAGGGCCTATTATTTAGAAGACATCTGATAGCAGCCCTGTATTGGGAAGTTTTTAATGTTTGACATTTTACTATGTTTTTACATGTTCTGTAAACCGTCCAAAGTGGCTGGGGGAAACCCAACCAGATGGGTCGGGTATTATTATTATTATTGATAATAATCATAATAATAAATGATAGAAAAGCCTTCATTTGCTGAATTTCAGCATGTCAGGACTGGGATACCTCAGTTGGCACAGGACGAGGGTCTGAATCTCAGGGTCAAGAGTTTCAGGCTGGTGGGTTCGAGCCGCACATTGGGCAAAATATTCCTGCATCGCAGGATGGCGGGACTAGATGATCCTCGTTGTCCCTTCCAGCTCTATGATTCTTGGATACATGATCAGGGCCAGCAAAAAGGAAAGAAAAGGTAACCCTATACCAGCGCCCCTCTTCTGAAATTTCTGCATGTGCTGCTGCCGCCGCCGCCGTTCAAGGCACAAGGGAGGATGCCCTTTATTGGGGATGCAGGATATGGGGAAGGGGAAACCCCTGGAATAAAGGCCTGCAAAAGGCATAAAAATTGCCACCCTTCCCGATTACGGGCCTTCCCGCCACCACAAGCCTCTCTAACTGCTCGGCTGCCCCCCCCCCACTCCGCCCCGTCGCCCTCGGCAACAGCCTCCCAGGGTCAAAGCCAACCCCGTTTTTGCTACCTCCGGGAGCAACCCTCCCCCACCCCTCCGCCTGACACAGCAGGTGACTATTCCCACGGACACCCCCTCATCTCCTCAGGCCGACATACACGGCGCTCTCCGTGCTGGGGGGGGGGGGCTCACCGAGCTCACCCGCCGCCATGACACGCAGGCTAGGCGGGCGAGGCGAGCGTCAGGCAAGGGGATACTTACTCCATCTTTTCAGCCGCCCCTCGCCGACTCGCTTCCTTCCTTCCTTCCTTCCTTCCTTCCTTCCTCCCTTCCTTCCTTCCTCGCTCGCCAGCTAGCCAGTCAGCCGCCGCTGGCCCCCGCAGCGCTCGCCTTCCCCGCGCTGCCGCCCGCAGGGAGCCGGATGGGAGCATCCCCGGACGGGCAGGTCCTACCGCCCGCCCGGCTCCCCTCCCGCCTCCTGCCGCTTCAGGTCCGTTTCCTCCGCCGGGAAGCCGGGACGGAGCCCACTCCGCGCAAGTGGACGAAAGGAGCAGGGCAACGAGCGGGGAGAGGGGCCGGGGGTTCGTTTCCCGTCGCCAAAGCGTACCGGCCTCCTCTCCCGCCTCCCCTCACAGAACCGCAAACTACAAGCCCCAGAATGCCGCGCGGGTGCCAGAGGCCGGCGGGCGTGGAAAGCGCTACGCGCATGCGTCTCACCTCATTTCACCTTCTAGAGTTGACAGCGGCGGAAAAGGGAGGGAGGGCGAAGGGCTGGGCTGGAGAGGCGGCCGTAGCGACGTCATTCTTTTGCGACAGTAGCGTAGGCTGCTCCTGACGGCTTTTAGCGGGTCTGGCGGGAAAGGTTGCTAGGATGAGGGTGAGGTTTGTGCTATGAAGCTGTGCAGTGGGGAGGATCCCAGGGAAGGCTTAGATTAGGTGAGTTTTCCAACGCCGAGCCTTATTCGGACTGGCAGTGTCAATGAATGGGTTGAATAAAGTTGTACGTACATGCAAAAATTGATTGTGTAACTTCTGGGCCCTCTACACTGGTTCCATACTCGTATAGTTACTTAAGTTTGCAATGTTGTTAGGTTGCACATCTATGCACTTACCTGGCAGCAAGTTATATTTTATAAAACGGGAGGAGGGCTTACTTCTGGGGAAACGTGTATAATATTAGGCTGCAAGATTACAATATTCCGAAGCACACTTTCTGTGGAATAAATCCTTTTTACCTATCATAGATCTATATCTGGGTATATGTATCTAATACTGCTCTTCTGCGAGTTGGTTACCTTGTTTATGCATATACAGTATTTAACCATGAAGCTGAATGTGTGAACTGACTTCTTTGGGGGTGGGGAATGTGTTCTGTGTTTGTGATGATAAACATATGCGGGTGATGTGTGAATCCTCAAGGTGTCTAGATCTTTTAAACACCTGCTCTTTTTGAACTGCCAGAGGAGGTGACCGGACATAGGTATGGATCTCTTTAAAATGTAGAAGTACTCTGATTTTAGCATGGTGTAAAGTAGTGTGGGTTTTTTATTATTATTTCCCAATGTGTCCTTTGCAGGAAGTGTGGCTTTTTCCCTGTGGAAACCAAAATATGGCCACAATCTTATAATTGTTTTCCTGAGTGTATGGGTTATTGAGCTCAATGCAACTTACTTCTGCCAAAGGTTGTGAGCAAAAGGGAAGCAAGCTTCACATTGGGGCCTGCTTGAAATGTTTCCTCTGTTAAATTTTTGCAATGTTTCAGTTAGAAATAATGTTAGGCTTCTTACCTGTGCTTACCTGTGCTTCATGAGCTAATAGCGTGAACCTAACCATGTCCACCCAGGAGTAAGTGTTATTAAATTAAATGGGGCTTATTCCCACATAAATAGGATTATGATTGCAATTTAACAGTTCCTCCTTTGAATCTTTTACAGTTAAGCAATATCCTTTCTTTATATTGTTTACTTATGTGGAAAACTTATATTCTGACTTTTCCCCAAATAACTGATTGGAATAGATCGACTTTTGCCACACAAATCATTTCAGATTAGACTGAGCCAAGTTGCATACTTGTTATTTCTTCTATTTCAGTTAACATACAAATCCAAACAAATAAATTTGATAGGAATATGGATTCTTCATCAAATAAACTACCTCAGTGGATGACTGAACAGGCCAAAGGGGACAAAAAGGTAGGGAATGGGAATATGCTTGATTCACACAAGAGAACAAGAATGAAAAAAGCAGTAAAAAGTGGCAGACTCTGAAATGCAGCACTGATTGTACTTCTTTGTCCAGTTTCTAATAGCAAATCACATAGAATTTTTCCATTTCACTATGTCTTTAAAACTACTGCATTTCTTAGATTTATTATGTACCAAATTGTGTTGATGTTAGCTTGATACCATCGCTCATGAGGACTGGTTGTTGTGATTGCATGACCTGAAACAGAACAGTCATCAGTGACTCTCCTTAAGGTTTGCAGGTTGAATAGTGGAGATTGAGTTGATGACATGGCTTGTGGTGACATAGCAAATAATCTCTGTGTTGGAAGATGTATATGTTTTACATATACATGGGGCAAAGCATTTTCTTGGTATGCATTGGATGCATTAACTTCTCTAATTACCTACCAACAGAAATTGTTGGGATGCTTTTGTAACCTGGACAAGAAGGCAAGTGCACTGTGACCTATGCCAGTATGATTGATCTGAAAAACCATTTCTTAAACATCCTTTACAACAAGCTCTCTTTTACATTTTATGAACCAGAATAATCCAGTCCATCGGAGTGTCCTGGAAGACAACCTTCCCTTCTTAGAATTCCATGGTTCCGTTGTTTACAGCTATAATGCAAACGATTGTTCCTTACTCTCAGAGGATATTGTGTAAGAGAATGAAAGTTTAATTTAAACTGCTAACCCTATGGCATCTCATTTTTGTAAGCTAAAAACCCAAAGATGTTATGTTCATTAGGCTGTTATAGACAAATCTGGTCCAAATGTGGGAGCCACCTCCAAAATCTAGGAATAAGGGCCATTAATTGAAAGAGGTATGATGTCTTCAATATTTTCTCTCTCTCTCTCTCTCTCTCTCTCACACACACACACACACACAATCAATAAAAAAAATGAAGGACACCCCCCTGCAAAGATTTATATAGTCTTTCATGTCAAGTTAGTACTAAGGATCCTTGCAAGTACTAGTTCTGGCACAGAACTGATAAAATAGTCATGCAGTATTTATTGAAAAAGAAAAGACACTAACAAATATTACCTGTGCAAACCTATGCCCTCTAGGTTTAGAAAGGCTTGCTTCTGAATAATCCTGCACAGGATTGCACTGTACTAATCTTGTTAATACCTTTTATCTTCTAGTACAACCTTATCTTATGGAGCTGCGTTAGGATTTGACATTGAATGGCCGCCATGCTACACTAAAGGGAAGGAAGGCAAAGTTGCTTTAATCCAACTCTGTGGATCTGAACAAAAGTGCTATTTGTTTCACATCTCTTCTATGTCAAGTCAGTACTGTGCTAGTTAATCTCTCAACAAAATGTGCTTGTTAAGTTGTCCTTTCATCTAAGCTGTAGCTCTGTTTGCTTTGTCGAACACAATTTATTTTGTAAAGTTCACAGGTGTCAGTTTAGCGTAACAATTTAGATCGCTTCATTCTGTTGAGGGAGGAGAGAGTAGGATTCTTAGTGCAGAAGGAAGTACAGTTGGAATGTATCATTTCACAGCATATCTCTGCCTGTACAATGCCACTTCTTTTATTTCCCAGGTCAAAAAGAAGCAATGTCTGGAAATGGGCATTCAGTATTTTTCTGCTGTGTAGGAAAGACATGTTCAGATTTCCTGCTACTGCTTTTCTTGGTTTCCAGGGCTTTCCAGGTCCAAAGTGGTGGTAGAAAGAAAATATTATAGCAGCTACTTGTTGAGAGTGCTTTAAAAATCAATCCCTCTTCCCAGGGACCTCTGGGAATTGTAGCTCTCTGAGGGAAATCCTAACTCCTCTGTGCACTCTGGACAAACTATATTTCCCATGTTTCTTTGGGTGACGCCATGAATGTAGAAAGTGGTATCATAGTGCTTTAAATGTGGGCTGCTGGTGGGACCAAAGACTGTGTGGCTGTTCCTGAACCGGAAAAAATTAGTTTTGACTACAGTTTTCTGTTTCTAGCAAGGGATTTTGGGGGACACCAATTCCTCAGCTGCTGGTGTTTCTTCTCCTCACTTAGGTCAGGTTGTTTGGGGAGGTGACACTGGTTTCTTCATGCTTGTTTCCATTGCTCCCACTGAGTCTGTGAACCAAAGCTCAGTGCTTCAGATTCTACTATCCATTATGTATCAATGCATACAACTTTGTTTCTGGGCTGAACCTAAGTTCTTTTGAATTTGTGAGCAGTAGTATCTCTAGATCAGCTGGTGAATATGGTCAGAATTCTCTTGAATGGAAGGGTGGGGTAAAAAAAAGTAATGAAATATTCTGTTTTTTATCCAGCACTTCTAGCTGAAAATATCTTCTTCTTTTTTTGGTGGGTAGGTAATTTAATGTATAGCTGAGGTGGTGCAGTTGTAATAGAGACCAGAACAACATATAATTTACTTCTTTCTTTCTTTTTAAAAGCATTGTGAGAAGCCTAAGGTTACGTTAAATAGGTAGCATATACATTCCTTAAGTGGTTATTTTAAAAATGTGCATACTTGATCTTTTCAGACTTTCCTTTGGCACTAAAAAAATTGCTTGAAAGTAACACTATTAAAAAAGTTGGGGTTGGCATTGAAGGGGATAAATGGAAGCTGCTGCGTGATTTTGAAATCAAATTGGAGAGCCTTGTGGACCTGGCTGACCTTGCTAATGAAAAGGTAATAACTCACTCTTTGCTATTAGTGTGGATATTCAACAGAGAAGTTATAGAAAATCAGCTATGTAGGTGAGAAAGCCCTATGCTGTGTATTTAGACTAACATTGCTGAATGAATCTCCTGCACCTAGTGATATTTTAAATTTTAAATGTAAAACACGATAAAATGAAAATGGATATCACATGATGAGATCCTTTTAGGATCAATGTTCATATTGTGCCAAATACTTTCTTCTCCTTCGCTTTTGCTTATTGGACTGTATTTCCATTCTGCATTATATGAAACTTTGTGATTTTTAAAATAATAATAATATTGAGGATCTACTATGGTTGCTGGCCTCAGATCAGCCTAGTGCAAAGAATTCATTTCCCAGACTACGAATCTATAGGAATTTAGAGAGACTGAGAATGGAACATCTCAGTAGCTAGACATTTCACTTTCCACAAATCTGGGATGACCCTTCTTGCTTGTCACTTGAGTATTGTTTGGCCAGGGTTCATTGAATTCTCATGTAATGTGTTGGGTTTCTGGAACTCCCAGCTCCAAAGACACAAAACACAGGAACATAGGAAGCTGCCTTATACTGAGTCAGACCAATGGCCCATTTAGCTTAGTATTGTCTTGTCTACATTCGCCGGCAGTAGTTCTCCAGGGTTTCCAGAAGGGATCTCTCCCAGCCCTACCTGGAGATGCCAGGGATTGAACTTGGGGCCTTCTGCCTGCAAGGCAGAGGCTCTATCTCTGAGCTATGGCACACCGAGCCTCATGCAATGAATATTTTCAGCTAATGATACAGAACTTTACTTTTATTCAGCTGATACATCTATTCATTGTGGCACACTGTCTTGCCAAATGCAAGGTGGTTCTTTTAAAAGAGATTCAGAAGCAATACAAAACACAAGTGAGTGAGAAGAAGGTTTTATTCCTAAACAACAAGCAATATATACTGCACATAAACTTCTATCTGCCACTCGGAAGCCCTCAAGATGTGAAGTGACTCCCCCAGGTAGCCTCAGTTTGCACAGCCCTGCAGCCAATCAGTCCGTGCACAAGCTTCTGAAAAACTCTGCCCAAGCCATCCGATTTTATAGATAGCCACCTCCAGTGCCTCACTTTCCCATAACAATTTCCAACATCAAAGAAGGTTCCCAGCACTATTCTCCCAAACTGATTTAAGGCAGCTGTGTGTGGGACTTCACCTCCTCCCAACTGATTAGGACATCAAAAACTGTTCTCACACCATCAAAAACTTAACAGCTGCGAGGGAGGGGTAAGGAACAGAGGCAAGAAGGGTAACCATGCTAGAATCACTAACTCCTCGATATACATTTTGTCTTCTGGATGGATTTCCCATGCACACACTTAATTGCAGCATGGCTCATTTAAAGATAGCTGATTTAAGGTTTCGTATCATGAAATTCTTTCACAGCCTATTGCTCCACTTAACCTCTGTTTTAAAATTCAGTGTGTTCTCCGAACGCATTTTAAACCTGGGATTTAGATTTATTCCATCTCTATCTGAAATATATCACTGTGCACTTATTATCTGATGTAGGCTCAAAAATAGCTCTCACTTAATGTTTGCAACTTATTTTTGTTTAGCTCAAATGTAAAGAGATATGGAGCCTGAACAACCTTCTGAAACATCTGTTCCACAAACAGCTTTTGAAAGACAAATTGGTTCGTTGTGGTAACTGGAAGCAGTTTCCTCTTACAGAGGAGCAAAAGCTGTACGCCGCTACCGATGCTTATGTATGTACTAAGAAGCTTATATTTTTCTGGGTGACGTCTGGCAGTATGCAATTTGCAAGCTTACTATGGCCTTGTTTGGATGATCGGCTTAATAGGCCAAGATGTGGATGAGCCTTGTGTCTGAGTACACAGCCCCTACCCTCTTCCTTTCTCAGCGTCCCATGAATTAACCCAGAACTCTTCTGCCAACCATTGTTTCCTGTTTGATCCTACCAAAGACACTTTCCCTTGGCATTGCTAAAGGGATCTTATGTAGAGAGCAGCATCCTCTCCTGTCTTCTGTAAGCCATATCCCAGAATTGCAAAACCACATGGGGGATATGGGGGCTGAGTGTTGTTCCTTGATATTTGTTGGCACCGTAACATTTTGTTTTCAAAAAGTAGAAGCAACTGATACGGGTGAGAATCAGTGGCTTTGGCCAATGTTACAGGCTCCCTCAATTCTCTGATTAAAAGAAGTGTTAAGCCACACAATCATAGAATCATAGAGTTGGAAGAGACCACAAGGGCCATCTAGTCCAACACCCTGCCAAGCAGGAAACACCATCAAAGCATTCCTGGCATATGGCTGTCAAGCCTCTGCTTAAAGACCTGCTTAAAGAAGGTTGAGAGAGTATTTCTTGGAGGGCATCCCAGCTACATAGGACTGGGCTGCCAAAAGGAAACAGAAATGGCTTCTGATCCAATCTGGAAGCTTCTAGTCATAATTAACTTTCATAAAATAGAATTCTGTATTAACCATGCATCATTAATTTTACATGAAGCTGCCTGCCAGTTAAGGGCATCATTCTCTCTGTATCCTCATTGTCAGAGATCAGGCAGGTGGCATCTGTGGAAGGGGTTTTCTCTATGGTGGTGCCTTGACATTGAATTGATCTCCCCAGGGCTCCTTGCCTAATGCTTAGACGAATGAATTCTAAGTGCCAGGCCAAGACCTTATTTCCATGGGCTTTTAATGACTAGTTAACTTTTTGCTGTCCGCTGAGATTCCCACCCAGTCCCACTTTTTATTTAAACTGTATTAAGCTGTTTCCCTGTTTTATGGTTTTATGATTTTTTAAAAAATTCTTCATTGTTGTTATTTTAAATTGGATGCATCTTTGAAAATTCTTGTTATGAGTTGGAACAGATTTTTTTTAAAAAATAAAATAGTTGAGCACAGTATTAAAAGAATGCTCACTGTTAAGATACTAATAAAAAAAATTGAGAGAGAGAGATGGGTTGTTTTAAATTATATGGACTGAGAAAAAATGCTAAGCATTACCTTTTGCATTAAAAAGTTTTCTTTGCTCTTATATTGTAGGCTAGCCTTCTCATTTACCAAAAACTGGTGAACATGAGTACTTCTAAGCAGATGCAAATTAGTGCAGAAAAAGGTGAGCTTCAACGTAAACCATAATGAGGTTCTACCCATCCCCACTTTCAACTTCTGTTGTCTTTCTTCTTTTCCTAAAATGCATTGGGCAACGTGATAGACACAGTTCATACTGTGTGTATTACCAGAGCTGTGGGGAAATAGAGTGGGTATGGTCATATACTTGAATGAAACTGCAAACTATTTGGTATACATAGCAATACCTTGCACACCTCAAAAGGTGTTCCTTTTAGATTGGAAAGATTGCTAGCATGACTTTCCCGTGACTGTATGTTACAAAAAGCATGGGGGGTGGGGAGTCTTTTAAAAGGCATTGCATTTTTCTATACAATTGGAAGACTAGGGCGTACACTATGGCCCTGTACATGGATGCATTCTACACACGTTTCCTTCAGATACCACAAATTCAGGCCATGGTTAATTTCAGTGCTTTTATTTGGTTCCTCTGCCATGTGGATCCACAGATAATGAGGCAACACTGATCAGAGTTTGCAGCACCACGGATAGCTCCGAGTGAGCAACACTCCATTTTCAACTAGCTTTGGTTAACTAGAAGCAGAAGTGAAAGCTTCTAAGCACCTCCTCATTTGCTCACCTGGAAGGACCCTTGGATTGTCCACACTGCACTAAACCATGACTTATTGTTTCAAACTTGGTTCCCCCAGCTGCTGTTGGACTACAAGTCCCATCATCCCTAGCTAGCAGAGAGGGCTTTTCTAATTAATGCTATAAAACTGGGGTGTCCAACCTGTCAACCACGATCGACCGGTCGACCCCTGGATGATTGTGGTTGATCGTGGGATCCCTATTGATCGGTGGTAGCGATAAGCAATGGAGTGAAAGTGTCCCCCCCCCCGCCGCCGCCGCCATCACTCTTTTCCTCTGTCATGTCAAATGGGTATTTAGCCGACGAGTTAGAAAACGAAAGTAGTCGTTACTGCTGTGTCGTTGTTTTAGGTGAGCGATGGTTCCCTCCCTCAATACACAGCTAAACATGCTTTGCTTCCCTCCCTAAAAAAAGCTAAACAACTTTGCCTTCGCCCCCCCCAGAAAGGTCAACAACTTTGGGTCCCCCCCCAAAGGGGAGAGTAGATCGCAGTCTCTTGGGAGTTGGACGTGCCTGCCATAAAACATGTTGTGCCACCTCCCTCTCCCTGTTAAAACCCCTCTTAAATGTGTGTGTGTGTGTGTGTGAGAAAGAGAGAGAGAGAGAGAGAGAGAGAGAGAGAGAGAGAGAGAGAGAGAGAGAGAGAGAGAGAACCAACTGGTTCATTGGCTGTTCTTTTGGCTGTTATCATATTCTTGTGTTTGTATGTTGCACACCACCTTGTTATATATTCTGGTAAGCGCAGTTTGCAAATATTTAAATAAATAAATAAATATATGAGAATTCAGTTGCAAACTTGTATACTTACCAGGGAATGCACTGCTGAAATCAGCAGAGTTTATTTCTACAAAAATGTACTTAGCCTTCCTCTTCCATCTTTAATGGAAAAAAATTGCAGGGCACCAACACATTGAATTGGGTCCATGAAACAGACTGGCAAGTAATGGACCCGCAACTGCCTGATGGATAAGTTGCAGTTTCTGAGCATTCTTTGGAAGCGGCTACATGTAGGCAACATTGTAGTAACTCAACATAGAGGTTAACACTGCATTATTATTATTATTTATTAGTAATTGGGACTCAAGTGGTAGACTCACTTCATAGCAAGGATATGGTGATTTAAGAATGGCCAGAATGATTTAAGCATGCATATGAATCATGTTAGGAGAATTCTGTGCCTATCTGAAAAAGCCCAGAGTGGAAGCCCATTTAAAAGTAACCATTGCGATATCCCTTATTTTGTGAGCAGGCCTGAAATCTAAAGGGAAGTAAACCGCGGGTGGCGCTGTGGTCTAAACCACTGAGCTTCTTGGGCTTGCCAATCGGAAGGTCGGCAGTTCGAATCCCCGTGACGGGGTGATCTCCTGTTGTTCGGTCCCAGCTCCTGCCAACCTAGCAGTTCGAAAGCATGTCAAAGTGCAAGTAGATAAATAGGTACCGCTCCGGCGGGAAGGTAAATGGCGTTTCCGTGTGCTGCTCTGGTTTCGCCACAAGCGGCTTAGTCAAGTCATGCTGGCCACATAACCCGGAAAAACTCTGCGGACAAACGTCTGCTCCCTCAGCCAGTAAAGCGAGATGAGCGCCGCAACCCCAGAGTCGTCTGCGTCTGGACTTAACTTTCAGGGGTCCCTTTACCTTTACCTTAAACCGCTATTAAAACAATGAATTTTACTTTATTATTTATTTTTTGTATTTCAAATCCAGGTTACTGGAAAAGAGCACATAGTGGTTGGTAAACATAATGTTCACATTAACCTTTTCCCCCCTAAAAAAACAACAAAACAACAGATGCGGCCCTATTGCCAAGTGAAATGAAGAAGGAATTGACATCTTTATCAGAGGAGATGGTGGATTTAGCAAATAATCTTCCTGGCACTTTTGGACAATCGACAAACGTTCAAAGGTTAGGTGTTGTTTGCTTTATCATTACAAATTAATGGTATTTGTGTTCCTTCTCTGAACATTTATGATTCAGTCAGTGCGTTATTTGTATGTTTATGTGATGAGATAAGTTAAGTGGGCTTGATCAGACAAAACCATAGACAGGCTTTCTATACTTGCACCAGGACGTCTGTACTTGCACCGTAGCTTTTTGGTCCTAATTTCTTACCACATTTCCCTTTACTCCTTAAAAAAATCTTTTTAACAATGTCGGGAGACTCTGAGAATGTATTTTATAGAGCAGGGGTCAGCCACCTTTTTCAGCTGTGGGCCAGTCCACTGTCCCTCAGACCATGTGGTGGGCCGAACTATATTCTTTTTTTGGGGGGGGGGGATGAATGAATTCCTATGCCCCACAAATAACCCAGAGATGCATTTTAAATAAAAGGGCACATTCTGCTCATGTAAAAACACGCTGATTCCGCGGGCTGGATTTAGAAGGTGATTGGGCCGGATCCGGCCCCCAGGCTTTAGGTTGTCTACCCCTGTTATAGAGCATCAAGAAATGTTTCATGTGCTGTTGCCTTTTAAGGTGTGCTTGCCTGGAATGCAGGGCAAGTTTTTTTTAAAAAAAATTGTGGTGCCCATATTATAAGAGTTGTATCCCCACCTCTTCTGAACTGTCAAAACATCTTAATATTGTCTGACTTTTAGTCTGAGCTAAATTTCCATTCTCCTTTGCTTGTTGATTATATTTTAGTGATCCCTTTTCCTTCTTGGTTTTAACTGTATCTTTTAATATCTGTTTTTTATGTAATTGAATAACCTTTGTTTTTTAATTGAAAGGTGCTTTGGAATATGTTTTTAAGTGCTAAAATGTGGCCAATAGATAACTGGATAGTACATATGGTTTTCTGGATCCTACCAAGAAGGGGGAGTGTATTTAGATCAGACTGAGAATGCATCCAAGTTTGCTTTAACCTCTTTGGATAAATCCATCAAGCCTGTTTTCAAGCTTGCCCTGCCATTTTGACATTCTTTAATAGAGCTGCAGAAATTTTGGCTGCTGTGTCAGAAAACATCAAGGCTTTAAGAAGAGAGCTGCTTGTTGAGCCTACCTGCCAGATGGAGTTCGGAGATGCTACAGATTCAGAAATGATCTGCGGCAATGAAGAAAAAACTGAAATGTCAGACTTTACTTCCAAGGTCACGCCTGAGTCAGTCAATCGTGTGGGTCACAAACTAGTCCAAAAGGAAGCCCTAATGGAAGGTGAAGCAGAAATTAATAAGAAAAAACAAGTCGATGATGCTTCAGACAGTGGACCTAAAGCTGTGGTGGGACAATGCTTAATGTCGCTAGATATAACTGAATATGAACTTCAAATGTTGGAGCGTCAGGCTGAGGATGAGCTGCTAAATGAAACGGCTTGTATGTCTAAGGTGAGTCTATCTGGATAATGGTCTAAGAAAAGTAATACAGTGGAACCTCGGTTGTTGAACGCTTCAGAAGCCAAACAATTCGGAACCCGAACGTCAACAACCTGGAAGTGAATGCTTCCATTTTTGAACGATTTTCTGAAGTCGAACGGCTTCTGAGGTGCATTTCTCCATTTTTTCCAATGGATTTTGCTGACCGGCAATTGCGGCTCGGTTGTCGAACGTTTTCAGTTGTCGAACATTCTTCCAGCACAGATTACGTTTTACCACCAAGGTTCCACTGTAATGTTTAATTTATTAACAACCAGATATTTCCCCCCGATTTCAGTAGGGCTGCAACAACTGAAGCAGTATTGTATGAGAGATGGGCAGGGTCTGCTTGCTTCTAGAAATCTGAGAAACCTTACAGCGTTGTTCCACATCTGGGGAGACTGATGTTGCTTTGATCTCCCCTTGGGGACGTCCTGTTAGGGCTTTGGATGTTTTCTATCCTTTTCTTCTCTGAATAAGCCTGTTATGTCACTTTTTTTCAGGCTGGGGGCCTGTGTTTTCTCCTGTGACGAAATACCAGACTTTTAAATCCCTCTCCTAACTCAATAATAAGGCTTTGCATAACCCTTCTCGTATTACAAGGATCTCCAACATTTCTGGGAGAAAATGCTGTGAGCATGAGCCACACATGACTACTATGGGGCGTAGTATAGCACAAAGTGGCTGCTTTGGGGGGATGGCATAATGGCCGCCACATCTAAATGAACAAAAAAGGAGAGACAGAAGTACAAAATGGTACAGGCATGCCCCCTTGCCCCCCCCTCAGTTGCCCTATCAATGGGGAGAAAGGCACAAACATCAGCCGCTGTCATGTTCGCTCACAGAGAGAAGCAACAGCAAAAATAGAAACTGCACTCATTTTGAAATGTTCCTTTTTAGGATTTAAGCCATATAGAGGATGGAGATGATTCTCTTTGCACCATTGAAAGTGATGATGAACTCGAAATGGAGATGCTTAAAGTAGGTGTTTGAAAATCTACTTCTCATTTTTTAAAGTGCTTTCAGAAAACATTTGATAATGTTTCTGTTAAATATCAGGTATAAGTACAACGGTACCTTGGAAGTCGAATGGAATCCGTTCCAGAAGTCCATTTGACTCCCGAAACATTCAGAAACCAAGGTACGGTTTCCGATTGGCTGCAGGAAACCTTGGAAGCCGCATCGGACATTCGGGTTCCAAGGAACGGTCGCAAACCGGAAAACTCACTGGCTAGGAACAGTATTTTACTGTGTGCACATTTTTGCTGCTTTTAATAAAGGCCCACGGAGGCAGTGGCATTCTGATTAGTGAGGCGGAAAAGCAGCTATGTCGCCTAAATGAAAGAGAGAACGTAGCATGTTTGGGGAAACGGGCGCTGGAAGTGTGTCAGAGGTCCCTGCATGGGGAACCACTTGTACAACAAGGTCTCGGTTGCTCGTGCTGCGCCCTCCCAGAGAGATTATGGTAATTCAGGGTTTAGACGAACAGTAAAGTACTGTTTATGAACAGTAAAATTCATGGGAAAATACAATGCAAAGGTCCAATCCCACCCTGGTCCTGTTGTTGATGGATAAAGATTGTGAATTTTTTCTAGAGGGTTCTTCTACATTAGTTTTTGTGTGTGGATGGGGTGGGAATTGCATTGCTGGGTTTTAACTTTCTAGCATAAACCACAAAAAATGCAAGCTGCTGAGAAAATTACATACAATGTCTAATTTATCTCCACAATGTAGTAAATAGCAGTGGCACTCAACTGCTCTGTCATGTAGGTCCAAGTGAAGTATTACAACATAAGTAGATGCAAGCAGAACAAGGTTTTCCGGAATAAAAACAACCTGTTTTGCCTTTTGGCTTCTTCAGCCGCTTGAGGCCAACATAAGATTATAACCAGGAATACCACAAGTATTTCTAAGGTTGTAAACCCCTTCACAATTTGGTGATGAACATCCTTTCTTCAACGTAATGAAATCCAACACTGCTTTCTATTCTTATTTTACAATTCTTATTTTACAATGGTATTCCAGGACACTGTACGTGACCTAGGTTCTTTTGGTGTTGGGCTTTAACTTTCTGGCTGCTATCTGCCTCACCTTACAATGCTTGGGATCATTGGATCCCAGTCAAGACTTGATTTTGCTGAGTATCAATTACTGGAGTATCTAGGGGTTCTCCTGATCCTCCCCGAGCCAATTAGTTTCTTTCTGGCTAGTTAGATTTTCATTTTCAATTATTTATTTAAATACTCACCATAGAGAGAAGATTTGAAGCTCGGTTATATTGAGATAAGGAAGCAAGGGTTGGAATGAGTTGTTAAGCATTCCTATCATGTATTTGGGGTTGCTTGTCTGTTATAACAGAGATAATTGTATTGAATGTGGCTGGGAAAAGTTAGAAATCCCAGGTTTGAGGCTTGGGCCTCTTCCATTTTCTCATGACGTTTGTTACAAAATAATGTCTGCTGCCTTTAAAAAAAAAAAAAAAAAAACTTTCAATTGTCTGTTTTTTTCCCTGTGTGTGAGCATGTTTTTTAAATGTGTTGCTTTTTGGAATAAATGAGTTGTTTTTGAGAGAAAAGGTTTTTTAAATAAAGAGACAGGGAGAGAGCGCTAGCTCTTGGTCATGTGCTTTGCCAGGTTGTATTTCCTCCACTGAAGAAGTTTGTATTTGGTATACAGTAGTATGTTTGGAGCCATTGAGAAAATGTTTGACAAGCAAGAATAGAGTTTTAATAACAGTGAACACTGGTGCAGTTTAGTGAAATGAAACGCTGCCTCTTCTCCTGTGCCTTAACAGCAACTTGGTATGAAGAAATCAAGGAACTTTTTCTTGATGGGCAGATAAAGTGATAGAGCTAATTGCAACTTTTCCCACCAGCCAAGTTTCTTTGTAATGGAATGTTATTTTTACAGCCTAGAGTCATTCTGTTGATAGGGTTTATGAGCTCATTAGGTAAACTAAAAAAACAAACAAAACAGGTGCGATCAAATGTAACTTCACTCCAGCATGAAAGCAACCTCTGATTTATTTGCATCTTTTGATCTAAGCGTGTGTTAACTTGTCCAATCTCTTCTCCAGTCTTTAGAAGACATAGACAAGCTCAATATAGATTTCACTGATTCGACCCTGCATAAATCCAAGAGGCAAAATGAGCTAACTGCAGATGATAATGATGAAGATGAAGGCATTGAGGAAGAGGAGGAAAGCTGGGGTAAATATATATATGTATATATATATTAAACACTTTAAAGGTTTATTAAAATATATCCAAAGAACCACCTATCTAGTTCTGCACTTCAAAGGGAACTTGTATTTCTCCAAAGACAAGCTAAGACAAACCTCCAGGTTTCAAGAGCAATTTATAATAAAGCAATGGGGATTAGGGGCGACGAGGAAACCAGAATTCTCACTGAGATTGCCTACAATAGTTAGTTAGACCCCAGTCGCTATAACAAGTTAAAATGGATACCTAGCTACAAGAACTGCTTTTCATGACTTCACTAGATTTTGTACATTCTTTAGCTCTGAATCTTGTGTTTTCTGTGTTTTCAAGATTCCTACTTGCCTAGACCCAACGATAAACAAATTGCTTGCCTAAAGATGTATTTTGGACATGCAAATTTTAAACCGTAAGTTTTGTTGTTTTCCTTTCCTATACACAGCAATAGGAAGGGACCTGTGCATTGCATTTGCCATGTAAACATATATCCCTGTGACAGGTCCCTTGCCCCAGCTGTATTGCTGAATAGGGCTCACCATGTGGGTTGCGACCAGCATGGATAGTGCGGTGGTCTTTAAGCTGTGTTGCTTGGAACATATGGTGGGCTCTGCAATGATGAGATCAGTGCTAGTGGAGTGGGCTCCCTGAAAGTTGTCAACCTCACTCTGCAGTGCACAGGGCCAGGGGAGTGTTGTGTTAGGTGTCTTCTAGGGCAGTGTTTCTCAACCAGTGTGCCTCCAGATGTTTTGGGACTACAACTCCCATCATTCCTGACCACTGGTCTTGCTAGCTAGGGATGATGGGAGTTGTAGTTCCAAAACATCTGGAGGCACACTGGTTGAGAAACACTGTTCTAGGGCACACTCATGGTGCAAACGAGATGATAGTGGCTTGGCCAGTGGAACAGGAACCAATGGGATCATTTGGAGGTGGACATCTGGACTAACAGCATGTATAGGCAGGCAGGGACAGTGAGGAATTGACTTGTTGCAAAGGTGACATGGAGGCTGAATGTTTTTGTGATAGAAGGCAGAGGAAGGGAGACAGCAAGGAGTTCAATCCCTGCAGCTCTGCTCTATTCTGAATTCCTTAGCTGGAATAGCTGAGTTGATAGAGCATAGAGGACTCTGCTTTCTGTCAAAAGAAACCTATATGTTGCACATGAGAGAGTGAATGCTAAAGTTGCTGAATAAGACTCAAATGAGAGTTGAACATTTTGTGTAATGTTTTTCCTTAACTTCAAGGGTCCAGTGGAAAGTGATCTCTTCGGTTTTGCAAGACAGAAGAGACAACCTTGTTGTCATGGCAACTGGTGAGCTGCATATATTTTTTCACAGGATGTCGTATAAGGGATATTTGATAAACCCATGAAGATGACTTCCTGAGAGTGTTATGGTGTAGTGATATGAGCTGTTGTTGCCCCATTGGGGGGTGGGATAAAGTGTCAAGGATATCTTTGGGTTGGGAATCCGTAAGCTTTTTGGATGCAGTGGTTTGGAGTCTTAAGAATTGCAACTTTAAGGAAGCTCATGAACTTTGATGTTCTCTCCTACACCTGTTCCTCACTGCTCCATCTTTGAAAGCTCAGGAAGCCTTTGGTATGGCATGGTGGATGTTCAAAGTACCTGTTTCAGGTCAATTTCCCCTTCTTTCTACAGCAGGCATCCCCAAACTTCGGCCCTCCAGATGTTTTGGACTACAATTCCCATCTTCCCCGACCACTGGTCCTGTTAGCTAGGGCTCATGGGAGTTGTAGGCCAAAACATCTAGAGGTCCGCAGTTTGGGGATGCCTGTTCTACAGCCTTCACATTTTCACCCCCCTTTTTTAGGACAGTATCAGACTTCCAGCATTTAGACCAGAGCTTTCCAAACTGTGCGTTGCAACACCTTAGTGTGTCAGCTGCACTGGGTAGGTGTGTCACACGAACGCTCCCCTTGCTCCTCCCAAGGCTAGAAAGGGGTTAGTTTAACTTCCGGTTTGCTAGTAAAACTGAATTACTGTGTTGCAAAATGATGCATGTCTAAAAAGTGTGTCACCAACATGAAAAGTTTGAAAAGCTCTGATTTAGACAATACTAAGTTATTAGCTAACTAGGCAACATAGTGCCAGAATTGGTGTTAATATGCTCGGACCACTTTGTTCTTATTGGCATTCTTGCTGCCACATTGTGCACCAGCTGTGTGGCCGTATGTACATCTTATTCTATTATTCTGATCTAGAGGTCGCTGGAACAAAGAAAGCTTGTTCATTAAATTCCGTGCCAGTTTTAGCCTTGCTGTGATTTTCTCTACATCTGTAAAATTTTAATTTGAAGTGTTGTAGAACGTCCTTATTAGTACTGACACACACATGAGGATAAACCCACTGATACGCTAATATCATTATATACATCTGTGTCTCTATAAAGACTGATAACAAACTAGGGAGGTTGAGGAAAGGAAATGTTTTCCAGTGAGATTCCCTTATCATTCAAGATGTGTTCATTCAATATATATATATTATTTCAGGATATGGGAAAAGTTTGTGCTTTCAGTTTCCACCTGTTTACACCAGAGGCATCGGAATAGTAATCTCTCCCCTTATTTCTTTGATGGAAGACCAAGTACTACAACTTGAGTAAGTCTAGGCCTGCTGTGAAGAAATGGGCTTGTCTTCATTTTATATATTGTGATTCTGTGTCTATATGATGAAAGCAGCCTTGTGAGGCCTCAGCCCTAAAAGGTGGCCTAAAACATATTTTAAACCAATAAATCGGAAGACCTGTTGTCTTTTCCCAGCCGCATCATACTTTGAGGATATGTTTGTCTCTGGGTTTTTTTAACTGTAATCCACAAAATGTCCAAACCTATCAAATATGAGTAGAAGAAATAAGCACAAGACTAAAGTATATTAATATTGTTGTGTGAACTTCCCCTTGGAAAAAGTGTAGTGTAAAACAAATGCAGCGTCTTTTCTCTCTTAGAGTTGCTGTCTTCTTTCTTTTCTTCATTGCAAAAGAGATGTTCCTGAGTCTATGAAAGTTTTTTTAAAAAGCTTCTTTAAAATCTTGAAGTAGAATTTATATTTCTGTAGAAGTTTTGAAGTGTATATGTGCGGAGAATTTCATTTTCTAAGACATGGGTAGGCAAACTAAAGCCCGGGGGCCGGATCCCGCCCAATCGCCTTCTAAATCCGGCCCGCGGACGGTCCAGGAATCATCCTGTTTTTACATGAGTAGAATGTGTCATTTTATTTAAAATGCATCTCTGGGTTATTTGTGGGGCCTGCCTGGTGTTTTTACATGAGTCGAATGTGTTCTTTTATTTAAATGCATCTCTGGGTTATTTGTGGGGCATAGGAATTCGTTCATTTCCCCCCAAAATATAGTTCCCCCCCCAAGGTTTGAGGGACAGTGGACCGGCCCCCTGCTGAAAAAGTTTGCTGACCCCTATTCTAAGACATACGATGTCCCAACCATGCTTCTGATGTTCCAGAGAAGCATACTCTTAATGTAGTGTTGAACTGGAAATGTTCATGAGGAAATGTGCCGACACTATCTCCCACCCCACTGCACCAAAATCCCTTTTCGGATGCGACGTTGGAAGTTCAATTGTTCCTCTACATATAATGCTACTCTAGAAGGCAAAGTGACAGATGGGAAGTGAAAACGTAAAATGTATCTTATTTTCTATGGTGAATTAGTGAAAGTCCTGCGTAGAGAACAGCCACTGTGCAGTCAGACAGATTTTTACTGTTTGTAGCCAATGGGTATTACAATCTAAATAATAATAAAAACTGTGGTGTTTTCTTGTAGGATGTCAGGAATTCAAGCTTGCCTACTTGGATCAGCACAGTCAAAGAATGTCAGAGGGGAAATCAAAGCGTAAGCCTTGCCTTGCCTCCTTTTTTGGGGTGGTCAGGCAAATAAAGTGCCTCTTCTTAGGTAGTTGCTTTTAAAGAACTTTTTAAAGAACTACAGTAAACATGAAAGAGCAATTTCAAACATACGTAGGCTGAACTTGAGCTCACTGCTGTTTTTCCCTCCTTTTGCTAGGGGCCACTATAGAGTTGTCTACATTACCCCAGAGTTCTGTTCGGGGAACTTGCCATGGCTTGAGGAACTTGACAGAACAATTGGTAAGTGGGAATAGTTGATAGTGTTGAAACACTTCAGAAGAGATTGCTGCTCTTGGAATTGCTAGGGCTTTTATCTATTGGAGTCTGGTTTCTTATAATACACTTCTGAGTTTTCACAGAAACAACAAAAAAAACACGTGGTATCAAAATAATGCTTTTTTGAATACCCATGGGCTCTGTAGACTGAGTGAGTCAATTTTTTTGAAAAGGTGAATTAACAACAACAACAACACCCTGCCCATCTGGCTGGGTTTCCCCAGCCACTCTGGGTGGCTCCCAGCAGAATTGAAGAAGAAGAAGATGATGATGATAAAGTGATAAAACATCAGACATTAAAAACTTCCCTAAACAGGGCTGTTTTCAGATGTCTTCTAAAAGTCAGATAGTTGTTTCTTTCCTTGACATCTGATGGGAGGGCATTCCACAGGGCGGGCGCCACTACTGAGAAGGCCCTCTGCCTGGTTCGCTGTAACCTCACTTCTCGCAGTGAGGGAACCGCCAGAAGGCCCTCGGAGGTGGACCTCAGTGTCTGAGCTGAATGATGGGGGGTGGAGATCCTCCTTCAGGTATACTGGGCCGAAGCCATTTAGGGCTTTAAAGGTCAGCACCAGCACTTTGAATTGTGCTCGGAAACATACTGGGAGCCAATGTAGGTCTTTCAGGACCGGTGTTGTGTGGTCTTGGCCATATAACTAAAATGTCCAAATATGGCTTTATCAGTTATCCAGAGTGAACATCCAAAGAGGTCTTCCAGCCTCCAGCAATCGTCATTCTAGTCCCCACCAAGAGGAAGTTAATTAGTCCCATATGGAGCAGCTTCTTGCCCAGTTGTAAGAATAAGTAGGTTATATATGAAGATTTAGCAACTGGTTGTTTTGTGATTTTGGAGAGGTGGTCAAATACTGGTCCCCAAAAACTTTCAGCGTAAGGACACGGCCACCACACCTGGTGAATAAAGCCTCTAGCACTACAACTTCTCCAGCTCAATGGCATGGTCATGTTCTTGTAGCTCAGCTGAACTGACATTAAGTTCCACCCATGAATGATTTTTGAAGCAGTTGCAAAAACCTAACACTGAGATGGTTTTAAATGGGGGCTGCCTCAGAATCATAGTGCACTAGTCCCCCTATATCCCCCTCCCAGACCTGTTTCAATCCTACCAAATTCCCATAGCATGTCATAGAGCAGTAAATTAATTCCCTGTGGCTGAACCAATGGAAGCATTAGGTTTCAAAGGCTGTTAAAGACCTAGCCACACTTTCCCTTTTCGCAATTGCCCTGGCAAAACTATATAATTGAGCCAAAGATCCCTCTCAGCAGGGAAGGAGGTGGTCAGGTTTTCACACGGCAGTGGTTTCCCATTTTGAAACATGCCTCTTTAGTCTTTTAATGCTCACCCCCTTCCAACTTTAGAAATGAGCATATCTTTCCAGACAAGTGAAGTCTTGACAATTTAGAACTGTATAAAGGGGACAGATGTTTGCAACAAAACATCTCCCAACCCTAAAGGTTGATAAAGGATTTTCCAGGGAGAGGGTACCAAACAGGAGTGCCTGCCATTGAGGAAATTGCTGGCTGTTCTTCAGTGTATCATTTCAGCGTTATTAGCAATTAAGGCACTGGTGTTGCCAGCAAGCCTCCCAGTATGATCTGGGGCTGGGAATCCCCAACCTCTCTACCTTTGATTTACTGTATGTTACTCGCTGCCACCCGCTTCCGTCCCCAGCCGTACTTTCTTATTCCAGTGGCAGACATCTACCAAATATTTCTGCCATTGCCACAGTGAAGAGGAAGCATTGTCCATAGACAAAGTCGTAGCCAAAGACCTTTGGGAGAACCATCACTGTGAAAGCTTAAGAGTTAATCCCTTTCTTCAAGTTCTAAAAAGAGGGTCAAAGTTTCTTCTTCTCAGTTGGGCTAAGTTGTTGATCGTAAGTACTCCAAAATACATTGGAAAGAGAGCAAGGCCTTAGCTGATAAGGATATTTGGTCTTTCCAGCTAATGCTGAGACTCAGTAATTGCGGCTTTGCATAGTTAACTTCATGGCAGCTACTGTATGGAATCTGTGACCTGGCATTCCCGCTTCTGGGTCAGATAAAAAGAGCAATCTGTTAACAGAGAAATGACTTGTGGCATGTTCTTGGTTGCCCACCTGGGCTCCCCCAACATGTTTATATTGGCTCTGATCCAGTCAGCCAAGGTTTCTGTTAATTAAAGTCCCTCTTGTCTGTGCTCTGTACTTCTTTGCTTCTGAGAACTGCCAGAAACTTAGTATGGGAAAAGATGTAGGAGTGCAAGGATAAGATAACTTTTTGTAGACTTTGACTTATGGGAGCATTGAGAAGGTTCAGTGGAGAGCACATTTTCCTTTATCCCTTTCCCTTCTTCAATATAACAACATATGTTTGCAGTTAGGTTGTAGGGCAGGCATCCCCAAACTGCGGCCCTCCAGATGTTTTGGCCTACAACTCCCATGATCCCTAACTAAGAGGACCAGTAGTGAGGGATGATGGGAATTGTAGTCCAAAACATCTGGAGGGCTGAAGTTTGGGGATGCCTGTTGTAGGGTTTTATTTCTGCCAAGTGACAGCTTCTTCTTCTTTAACTTTAGTAAAGAGGTGGCTAACTTGCTGGACTATCTGTTGGGGTCAATAGTAGTTGGAATCTAATGACATCTGGAGGTCCACAGGTTAATTTGAGGTTTCAATCAGAATTAAAGCTTACTAGAATAATTTATGGCAACAGTGTTAACTGAGTTGTCTAATCCAGGATTCAAGTTTGCTCATTAGCAACCCAGTTGCCCTACTGTAGACAAACAAAAATCTAGGCAAGAGTTGGAAGGAGGGCTAATGGCAATTGAAAATGGACTACGTATGCAGAAATGGAAAAACTTGCAGAAAAGCTCAGAGACATTGAGAAATTTTTAAAAGAATGGGAGGCATTTATTGCATATGTACAAAAATATTGTAAAAAAGGAGAAACATTGGCAGGCTTTGACCAAACACTTGCAAGCAGTTAAAATAAGATAAAGTTTATGGAAGGAAATTTGAACTGAAACAATAAAAACTGATGGTATGTAATTAAGATAAAATAACAAGGATAAGAAAAAAGAGGTTTAAGTATAATTATGCAGAAAAGTTATATATTCAGTGAACCAGGAAAGAAAATGGAGGGAAGTCAGGAGGTTAAAGAGAAACTCCAAAAAGATGTTTTTTGTTCTTTATTTTAGTTCTTATATTCCATGTTGGATATTTTGTATTTCTCATTCTCCCCCCTCCCCCTTTTTATGGAAAATAATTGTTGAATTTGAAATTAAAAACCAATAAAATTTTATTTACAAAAAGAAAAGACAAGAAAGGAGGGCTGCTCAAGAGAGAGAACTGTTGGAACTGTAAAAGCCAGTAAAAATAAGGCAGACACAGAGGTTTTATACTAATTCAACCAGATCCATGCCTTTCTGAACATCAGCTGGGCTACAAGTGCAGCATCCTTCTGAGTAGACATCTGGAAGCCTTCTTGCAGCTGGGCAAGCACTCCTCTCCTGGTTCATTGTCTTTCACTGGGTCCACCATTGTCTTAGCTATAGAGATCCAGTAAAGAACCTGATCCACGGTGCATGTAGAGGTTTGCTCTGGGTGAAGTGTCTGTAAGACTGGATTAGTTGGGCTGATTTAATGGGTTCTTTAGGTGTGTCAGGGCTTACTGCAGCACCCTAGGCCTTTTCCTCAGATGAGGTACCCCCAGAGGTCTGGGTCACTCTGGCTTCTGACATCTGCTAATTCAAAGTAGACTACTTGCATAAGTGGTTAAATTTGCAAAACGTATACAGTGGTACCTCGGGTTACGAACGCGATCCGTTCCTGGGTCGCAGTTCGTAACCTGAAAAGTTCGTAACCTGAAAAGGGCCCGAACCGCCGTTTTGCGCATGCGCAAAGTGTTATTTTTGCGCTATGCGCAAAGGCGCGTGGCGAAAATACTTCCGGGTTTGCGAAGTTCGTAACCTGGGTTGTTCGTAACCCGAGGTGTTCGCAACCCAAGGTACGACTGTATATCAATTGGCTCCGAAATCTATACTGTTGTAAATGCTCTGTAACCACATAATTGGGCCTGTCTTAACTCATCTTAGGCATCACCCTGATAGCTGTTGATGAAGCTCACTGTATTTCTGAATGGGGACATGACTTCAGGAATTCTTTCAGGTCTTTGGGGTTGTTGAAGAAAACTCTTCCTAAGGTACAGTATAGCCACTGCAAGAATTTTTTGTGATTTGATTTTTTTTTGAACATAGATCAGCTTTAACGAAACAAATGTTTGATCTCTGTGCGCTGTGCTGATTATTCCTTGTGTTTCTGTTTCGGATGGGCAACTCGCTACATACTCCTCCCTCCGTGATTACACATTAATGTTTATACTAGCATAGGCTCAGTTCAGAAGCATGCCAACCATAAATTATGCTAAAGATGGTTTGAACTTCCAGGCATATTAGCTGTGGTTATATGCTCTTGATTTCCAACTACTCGGCACTCCCAGAGGCCGAAGCACGATAAAAATGGAAGAGCAGCAACAGCCACAATCCCCTTTTGCCAATCTGCACACCACGCTGTACTGTAATAAGCACATGCAAACTGGTTTCAAACCTTGGCTTCTGATTCTGGTGTGCTGCCTGCCTGCAAACCATGGTTTGCCAAAACAGACAACAGACTAAATCATAATTAACCCTGGTTTGGCACCGCTGGTTTGGCAAGATGGCTGAATTGTGCTGTTGAGCTTTGGGGCTACAAGAAAAGATGAATGGTCTGTTGAAAGGGGAGTGTGTGATTCTGCAGCTCACTCCCAGTCTGGAGCATTACATGCACATGGATTCTTAAAGGTTGCCTTGCAACCTTTGGGGGGGAGGAAGGGAAGCAGTGGGAGGAAGGCCAGAGTATGGATCATGATAACCTGTGTGAATGTTCACTGTAACTGCAAATGTTGACATTGAAGCAGAAGGTGATTATGGATATTTCCTAGATTCCTCCCAGAGTTCTTCTGAGAATCTTAATCTGACCCTACTGCTGCCTGATCCTTTCTAGGAGACAATACCATCACATATAATCATTCAGTGAAGTAATCTTAAGAAGCTTTAACTTTTATAATGAAAGCTGAAATTCACAATTTTCAAGGGGCACCCATGTATCATAAGACATATATTAGCCTGCCTCTTATCCAGATAGATGGACAATTATCTAGATCAGTGTTTCTCAACCTTTTTTGGGCCAAGGCACACTTGTTTCATGAAAAAAATCACGAGGCACACTACTATTAAAAAGTTAAAAAAATTAACTCTGTGCCGCCCTATATTGACTATATAATTATGACTGTAAGAAACACTTGCCAATTGCTGTGTTGGTTGCAATCTCCTGTAATAAGGCTTCACAAGCCGCTGATTTCTCTGCCAGCACAATCCTTTGCTCAGCAAGTTTCAGGTTGAGCTCATCCAGCCAGCTTCTTTAAGTTTGTCTAAAACCACCCTCCCGTGGTGGTGGCTGTTGAGAACTGCGCTCGCCCCGCGTCGTGACCCGGCCGGCTTCCTTTCCGGCGGGTGAGTGTCGATCATTGGCGGCCGCCAGGCACGTAACAATGCAAATCGCCCTTCTCGTCGCCGCACGTCGCAGCACACCAGCCAGCGTCTCGCGGCACACTAGTGTGCCGCGGAACAGCGGTTGAGAAACGCTGATCTAGATCTCCTTGAAAACAATATGCTTTATTCATGCATATATTTGCATGTGTGCACTTGCCACACAAATTAGAGTAAATCAATTGAAAGAGTGCCCGCTTATTCTTTATTCCTTAAATTTTGGATTATGGTATAAAAAGAGTTTAATGCTTTGGTTTCTTTTTGTCCATCACCTTTACATTTTCCAGATGTCTGCTTCTTTTTTTCTTTTCAGGTCCCCATTGTTGCATTAACTGCAACAGCAAGCCCTTCTATCAGAGAGGACATCATAAACTGTCTGAACCTTAAGACTCCCCAGGTCACATGTACCAGCTTTGACCGGCCTAATTTATACTTAGAAGTAGTACGGAAAACTGGAAATATCGCCCTGGACATGCAGCAGTTCCTTGTTAAAAAAGACAAGTGAGTGTGTTTTGTCCCTCCTTTGCCTGCAAGTTTTGTGTTCCAAGGTTACCTCTGGAAAGAATCGTTTATAAATATTTATTTAAATCTAAATTATTTTTTAAATAAAGCTCTTCTACTCCAATAACACTTTCCCCCAACTTCTGAAATGTGTTGATAGTCCACAACAGTAGATCAGTATTCCCCCCCCCAAGTTTATTATTAGATTAATAGAGCCAGTATTCAGGGAGAAAATCTACAAGAAAGATTTGTCACAAGGCTAATGTATATTCTTTGTTCGTTCCTTGGATATCCTAATGATCTATGTCACACACAGTTCCTTTCTTCTTCTTTAAATTCTTAGATTTAGTTATGAGTTTGAAGGCCCCACTATTGTTTACTGCCCATCAAGGAAAACAACTGAACAGGTAGCTGCAGAGCTGACAAAATTAAACATTGTTTGTGGAACATACCATGCTGGCATGGGAGTCGCAGCAAGGCGAGACATCCACCACAGATTCATGAGAGATGAAATTCAGGTATGAAGGAAATGCTGTTTGCTTGTCATAAAATGCTATGTGGTTGTATTTTGTGGGATATACAGGGGGGAGCATCATAGCCGCTAAATATGTCCCAAGGTCCCACCTCCCACTTTCCTTCCAAGCTCAGCAGCCACAATCCAGCATAAGTTAGCTCTGGCTGTGTCCCATTGACATCAATAAAATTTAAACTAGTTGCAACTAAGGTACACTTCCATGTACACTTAACCTGGGAGTAAATCCCATTCAAACAATACCTCTGACTATATGTTCATAGGATTTGGCTGCATGGCTTGTTCTATTGCTTTCAACTGGACTTTCAGGTAGTACCTTTTACTGGGCTGTGCCCAATATAGCTCCATTTTGGCTACTTTGATTTCATTGCCTTTAATGAGTGCTTTGCATTCAGCAAACTGGAGACATAGCCATAGTATACTTTATGTAGCTGGACCCATTAAACTGTTGTAAGCACAGTGAACTTTTCCATGCATCAATATTAAAGTGGAGTTAAAAACTGATATGGTGGTTATTTTTCAGTGTATAGTAGCGACTGTAGCTTTTGGAATGGGCATCAATAAAGCAGACATCCGGACAGTTATTCATTATGGAGCGCCAAAGGAAATGGAATCGTACTATCAGGAAATTGGAAGGGCTGGTCGTGATGGGCTTCCTGCCTCTTGCTATGTATTGTGGACTCCAGCCGACATGAGTTTCAACAGGTAACCAATACTACTGCCCTACCATATAGGCACAGTAGCATGGTAAAAGTGAGCTAGAGTGGGTTTGGGGCTCATGCTTTCCTCTCTCCTCATGTGCTTATAAGGAAGAGTTTGCTTCTGATTTCAGAGAACCACATTTTGACTTGTGAGCCCAGTCTTAAACCATGGTTTGTCTTAACAAGCCAGCTTCATAACCCAGTGTTTGAATGTAACCTTTTTCAAACAAACCATAGTTAAGATCAACCACAGTTTGTTGGGTTTGGGCAACACAAAAAACTACTGTTGATCCAAACAATTTTTTATTGTAAAATCACTTTGGGATGCCTCTGAGAGTGTGAAATGATATATAAATATAACAACAACAACAACAACAACAACAACAACAAAAAGGTAAAGTTAAAGGACCCCTGACAGTTAAGTCCAGTCGTAGACAATGGGTTGTGGCGCTCATCTCGCTTTACAGGCCGAGGGAGCCGGCGTTTGTCCGCAGACAGTTTTTCTGGGTCATGTAGCCAGCATGACTAAACCGCTTCTGGAAACCAGAGCAGCGCACGGAAACGGCGTATACCTTCCCGCCGGAGCGGTACCTATTTATCTACTTGCAGTTTTTTAGCATGCTTTTGAACTGCTAGGTTGGCAGGAGCTGGGACCAAGCAACGGGAGCTCACCCCATCGCGGGGATTCGAACTGCCGACCTTCTGATCGGCAAGCCCAAGAGGCTCAGTGGTTTAGACCACAGCAGAAGCTTCTGAACTCCTTCTGATCACAGAAGAACATGGAGAATGCAAGAGCCCAAAGCTCACTGCATCTTGTTCTTGTTACACTAAACTGTGGTTTAGTGTGATGTCTGAACATGACCATTGAGGTAGTCGGTGGAATTCAGTGTAGCATAAAGTGGGATATGCAAACAAGGAATGAGGTTTGCTGATTCCCCCCCCCATGCATCCCTCACGTGTCCCCTAAACCTGTCCTGGGATTCCCCCCCCCCCCGCAACCCCCAGAGCATATTTAGGGAGTGCATGGGATGAGGAGAGAGAGGGAAGTGCTGTTGGGCAAGTGTGCCTAATCCCTCCCGCACAACACATATGTAGTTGAATCCCACCCAGCGTATGTGAAACACTGTATGCTTGAGATGTGTAATAAAATTGTGATATTGTTGTTTTTAATGTTACTTTGCCCAGTCAGATTGCAGTTTCTGTTTATGGTGTCAGTTTTATATACTGTAGATAGAGTATCTGCATATAACTAGAGAAATCATGACAACATGGCAATATATGGACGATGACAATATGAAATTTCAGTGTGCATTGACCAATTTATATTGCATGAAAAGTATGTGTGTGGGATGTTTGTTCAGATTTTATATTTTCTTGGAAGGTGACAGGGAGATAACGAAGGTTCATGTCTAATTTTCCTCTTCTCTCCCCCACTTTCTTTTTAAGACACCTACTCAACGAGATACGTAATGAAAGATTTCGCCTGTACAAACTGAAGATGATGGCAAAGATTGAGAAATACCTGAACTTGAATAGCTGCAGAAGAAAGTACGTGTTATACTGTATATTTTAGCAAGTAGCAATCAGGAGCTGTCAACACAGCTCAATGAACATATTTCAAAGTTTTGAAAAGTGCCACTTGCATTCTGGTACATTTTTGTATTTGCACCTTGAAGCTCATACTTTGAAAAAAAAAATATGCCTGTCTCAGGATGATTCAGGCAAGATAAATTAGCTCCCGGGTGAACCAATTAATGATGGTGATTTCTGCTCATTGTTTTCTTCAATGAATTTAACATGTAAATTCTTGTTCTTTTATTTAATTCCCAATGTTCCCTTGGGTAGAATCATCTTGTCTCATTTCGAAGACAAACAACTCCGAAAGGCCTCATCAGGCATCATGGGAACAGAAAAATGTTGTGATAATTGCAGATCCAGGTAAATGTTCCTCCCGAAAGATTAAAGGTTTGGAACTGTCTTCCCACAGCTTATATGACAAGTGGCAATAAGTCTCTAATGGCTCTCTCTTAATGAAGTTTTCTTCAAATGTTGTTACTTTTAGGGTAAACGGCGCAAGATACTATCCAGCAATTCCCAATCAAAAGCTGACTTGCAGGATTATGGTTTTAGTTTCAATTTTAAAATCCATCCTTAAAAAGTCAAGTCATAAAAATGAAACGTTCTTCTTTAATTTTGTATCAGAGAAGGACTGTGGGCACTGAGCTCAAGTTGTGAAGGCAAATGTTAAATCTTATATCCTAAATTCATTGACCTAACCAGGGCCTCTTCCATAGTTTCTGGTTGACCAGCTTGCAATGGCAAAGGCCACACCTGGACACAAGTCAGGTGGGCCTGCAGGCCTGGTAATGTGACACAAAGTCAGGCCTATACTGCTGCTTGTCCGTCCGTCCCCGGCCTTCTGCAGCACGGCCTTAGACTAGAGAGACAACTGCAGCCAGGGATCTGAGGAGAAGGAGTTCTGTACTGTAGTCTTGTGCACACCCAAGCATCACTACCTCATACTTCGGACTTGATTTATGGCTGATGTGCAATAAAGGTTGGCCTCCCCTGCCATACTTCATGCCTGCGTTTTAATTACTGTTCTTTCCCCACCCTCCCCAGCCATCCATATTTACAAATAAAATTGTGTAGTGGTGGAGAAGCTACATGGAGAGCTGAACCTCTTTGCTTTGCTTGATTTGCTCGGTCATGTAGCTTGAACAGTAGGAATATTATATATTAAGACATAATGCAAATGCTCTAAGGATTCCCATCATGGCAACAGATTGCCCGACCGTATGATATTCTGTATCATACCTTTTCTCACAAAAGATCCGGTTCTTGCATGCCCCGTTTGGGCAAGCACTTTCCCCGTCCCTAGAAATCTATGGACTCTACCCTCACCCACCCCTGTTCTGCAGCAGAATCTGAAGCTTGCCTGACCGTGTGGTCCAAGGCGAGTTGTGGAGAGGGGATGGAAGTTCCCTTTGGAGCTATGATGACAATGCCTCTGCTCACGTCTCCGTTGCTGTACCTTGTTGATTCACACCTGAGCCACAGACCTAAGCCCTCATGGTATGAGGGATGTGATGCTGATCATTCCTATGAGGCGATCAGCATTATGATGGGTGGGGGCTTACGTTCCAGGAACACAGCTTTACGTACAGAGGTGCTGCATCCATTTCATTGTGTGCCTGTTAGCAGAGACATGGGGGATTGGGGGAAGCGAGGGCAAACCAGCAGTCAGGGATGATGGGAGTTGTAGTCCAGCAACAGCTGGGCCCCCTAGTTTGAGAAACAACGCCTAGAGCAAGGGTGGCTAACTGGTGACTGGCCCCATATTGCTGGACTACAGTTCCCATCATGCCTCACCATTGGCCGTCCTGGATGTGCTTATGGGAGTTGCAGTCCAGTAACATCTGGAGGGCCACAGGTTCCCCACCAGAATTTGCTCTCTGCGTGGCACGCACACACACTTTTTGACCCCTGTTGTCGTTTTATACATATTACACAAGCCTTATTTTTGTTCCTGTACTTTTAGGAACATTCACTGTACTGCTGCGGTCGATACACAAGACAGGTTGCAGGATTTTGGCCGGCAGGCATACCAGTTGATGTCTGCAGTATGTGCCTTAAATGAGAAGTTTGGCATGGGTGTCCCAGTGCTATTTCTCAGAGGATCTGTAAGTGTTACATCTTATGGGGTGGTTTGATAACAGCTGTTTAATCCTCTTGGCCAGGCCATCCCCAAACTTCGGTCCTCCTGATGTTTTGGACTACAGTTCCCATCTTCCCCGACCACTGGCCCTGTTAGCTAGGAATCATGGGAGTTGTAGGCCAAAAAATCTAGAGGGCTGCCATTTGGGAATGCCTGTTCTTGGCTGTCTGTATGTGTAGGGGGGAAGGGGGGGAGAGGTGTTTTTCCTGTGCCTTTGGTTCTCATTGAAGACTGTCCCAAACTTGAAGAAAATGAAGCTCTATTCTTTTGTACAGAAACTGAGGGGCTATGAATTTGTTTATAAGAGACAATGTGTAGACTTCTAATTGTTTGCTTATTACAGAGGTAGGCAATCTAAGGCCCGTGGGCCCAATCGCCTTCTCAATCCGGCCCACGGACGGTCCGGGAATCAGCGTGTTTTTACATGAGTAGAATGTGTCCTTTTATTTAAAATGCATCTCTGGGTTATTTGTGGGGCCTGCCTGGCATTTTCACATGAGCAGAATGTGTGCTTTTACTTAAAATGCATCTCTGGGTCATTTGTGGGGCATAGGAATTCGTTCATTCCCCCCCCCCAAAAAAAAGTCCGGCCCACCACATGGTAGGAGGGACTTGCAGTTTCCAGTGCTTAACTGACTCTCCTTCTGCCACCTACTCAATCTGGAAGACCAGACTTTCCCTCTGTAGGCTGCTGTTTTAGTTTTCTGTGGACTGCAGAGAGTTCAGCAGCAAAGCAGAAAATGCCTTATGAGGGGCCCTCAAAAGATTATATGCAGTTAACATTTGTACACTGAGTTTAGAATGCATCAGAAAATTCCCCATCACTTGTACTAAGGCTCTTCTTTTATTGACTTCTTGTGACAGGTGTCTGTGTTCTCTAATTGTTCTTGATTATTTTCAGAGCTCGTTGTGAAAGCTGAATGTTAATTCTAATCAAGTTTTGTTCTGGTTGTACAGCTTAATTCAGCAGCTTTCTGGTAATGATTTTTGGGTTTAAAAGTGTTTACAGTTGGAAGTACCTTTTACCAATTGCGCCTTAAGAATATGCATTGTTTACCTTGCACAACATTCACCCATAGTTTATGAAGAGTTGTGTTATCCTCAGTTTTGTTCAGCCTAGTAGACTCTTTTGGTAACAATATGCACAGGTGTGCTCCTAGGCAGGTTTCAGGTGGGTCACAAAGAGATCAGATTTCACCTGTTGTTTGAAATTTGAGTCAGTCTTCCGTGGTGAACAAGTCCTCCTGGGAATCTTCAAATTAAGAAGTTGCCTTGAATGAAATCTTATACTACCCCTGTTAAAACAAAGGAACTTTAAAATATAGTGGCTGATGTTGTTTTGATGCTTGTTAGACTTCAGCAATATTTTTTTCTTGCATTTTAATCTCCAGATTGTTTGTTTATTTAAGGGATCTATGGTTGACCTTTTCAGGGTCTCACAAAGAGGTTAGTTTAAAACATGGTAAAGATTAAAATATGAAATAAGGTCATGGGGAACAGCTTAACAGCTAAAAACCAGATAAAAGTGCACTAAACGCCTAAACAAACACAACAGACTTGAGCCGGTACTTAAAAAGAATCATTGTTGCTATCTCCTAACCAAGGCTGAAAATAAGAGTCTCAGACCCTGTGTTAAACGGCACTGAGCACCAATGTCAATGCAACAACACTGTATTCCTATAATTATGTGTGCAGTGTGGGTGAGATTTCATGCTCCAGAAGTGAGGGGGTGTGGGGAAGCATGTCTAATCCCATGCCAATTTTGCATTTGTACCAGCCTCCCAAACACCATGAGATAATCTCCAGCAAAAGTGCTTTACTGAAAAGTGTGACTTAGGTTTTTCAGAAGAAACCTATACACTTGTATTTGTTGAACATTCATCCTCATTCATTTGCACAAAGGGAGGCTATGCAGCACCCGCTGCTTATTGATCATTGATTCTGATATGCTTACAGGGAGGTTATACAACAAGGTGTTGAGCAATTGTTATCCTGCACTTTCCAGTGCGTTTTCTTATTCTTTTAGTTTCCTTACTGCAAAAAGTTGATTTTTCAAAAGTTACTCTGTTCAACAAGAACATTAAATCCACTTAAATTGCACAATCTGAATTTGTTGGCATGCGATCGAACCTCACCCGCAAGATAGCAACAGTCTGGAAGTGGACATAGTAATCCTATAGTGAATCACCTGTTTTTCAATTAAAAAAATGATATGTGTGGATGGAAATAAGCTTGCAGTCACATACTGTCTGATAAGGTGTTGCTATGTGTTTTTCCCACCCCAATACAATCCCAGTAGAATGGTTTCCTTTTGCACACTGCAGCCATGCCGAAAAGAGCTGACTTTACATAAGTAGAGCTGGGCAATATATCAATATATTGTACAAAACCCGTTTGGAGTCCATAACGTGATGTTGGTTTCATAATTTTTGACCTGGCAATATATTGCAAATCAAGGCGTGTGCATGCACACGTTGTGCAAAAATCACAATGCAGAAGAAACTGTGAAGCAAGCCAACGCTTCTCTCATTTCCTGCAGCCCTTGTTAACTCTGGTGGCTCAGCTTTCTTCTGCCTCCTGCGGGGCAGCAAATCACAAGAACAGGTGCCGGCAAAAGTCACGATACAGGAAAAACCATGAAGCCATCCAATGCTCCATCCTTATTTCAGACATTGTGATATATTGGTATATCACTATGTTTAGCTGGTGACACACCTCAGTGTTGAAAACCAAATATCGCCCAGCCTTTTATGTGAGCATCTCCTACTTGAGAGTGATGTGAAGGTACTTCTGAAGTAGTGGTCCTCTGCAGGAACGGGAAGTTCAGGGAACATCTGAAACGGTTTTTCAGATTTTAGTCATCTTTCTGACTTCTTCCTTTTTTAATTTCAGCATTCTCAACGCCTCCCAGAACGATACCGAAGCCATCCTCTCTTCGGAAGTGGGAAGGACTGGCCAGAGAACTCGTGGAAGGCATTAGGCCGGCAACTGATCTTAGAGGGCTTTCTTAAAGAGGTTTCTGGCCACAGCAAATTTTCAACCACGTGCATGCTGACGCAGACAGTAAGTTTGCAACTAAAGAAGGTGCTCTATTAATGGCTTGTTTTGGCAGCGCCATATTGAGCCGTAATTTGTTTCGTCTGTCTCAGGGTAAAGACTGGGTCTGTAAAGCAAGAAAGGAGTCAGGACAGAAGCTTCTGCTTCAGCCTGATGAGGAACTGCGTTTAAGGAAGTCTCCTTTAAGGTAACCATGGCCTGTCTAAGTACTGAAGTTAACAATGCTTATTTGTGTAAGCGCTTTCAGGCTGCCAGACATTAGGTCTGGATCGTTTTGAAAGCTCACCTGTTGAAATGGAACATTGTTTTGTTTTGGTTTTTTTCATTAAAAAAATTGAATAATGCATAGTTCTCTCTCAAAGGTAGATCTTAACCCGTGTCTCACACAGAAAGGGATGGACCCTCCCAGCTTTCACCTGATGGAACTCTATTGTCGGACAAACGCTATTGCGGCCTTGTGTAGTCTCATGGCCCTAAACTAGCAGGTGCTCTCATGGGTACACACTAGGGTGATGACTTTTTCATTTTTTTCCCTGAAAAATTATTTCCTGTAGCACAAATGGATGAACATTTGCCTATTAATGACTAAAATGAGGTATATTCCATTGAAATATTAAAAAAGGTTACGCACAAACCGTTTTTAATTTTTTTGTACGCCATTTTACCATTTCATAAAATTGTATTAACAATTCTATATATATTTTGTATCAAATTTGGACACAACACCACGTTCCACAATGGGGAGTGTTCTTAGCAACATAGTGTATACAAATGTCACACCTGCGCAAGGTAAAAGCCCCTTTTTGGGACCTCAAAACTCAGCCAGCAGACCCTGCCGGGCATGCTGGGAAAAGAACCTAGAGGAGAGGTAGCAAAACATCGTCCTCTAGCGGCGCCTATACTGTCACTGCAGCTAAAAAAAGCTTCCTTGTGTGTTTGATGACCCTTTATAATGTTCTATATATGTGACTCTAAAGCTTGGGTTCAATTTTATATCTGCTTACAGTGACTTCAAAAATGGTTAAAAAAACTGATAAATAAATTTTTTAAAATCATTTTGTGCGTGAGGGTTTTTTTATCAGATCTCTTTGAAAGTAAGGTTTTATCTAATCTTTAATGAAAGCTCATCAAATTATGATACAGGGAAATGAGGTTGTAAAAAAGTCATCACCCTAGTACACACATACAGTATCCGCAGAGGCCTTTATTGGCAGCCACAGAATTTCTGCACACACACCCCCTCTAAAGTTGAGCTTGAATGAAGTTTTCTGTTGCATCTGGGTAGTAGGTTATGTTGTGTGTTGTACCCATGACAGTTTCTCCGGTTTTCCAATGCCACCACGATTTAAGGTTGCCATCTCCCACCTTAAACCTTTCTGTGGCGATTGTTCAAATTGAGTCCTTATTTGGTATGACATAATAAGGGTATGTGTCATTGTTTGTTTGTTTTGTTTAGGTTTGTATGGCAGGGGAAAGGTATTGCAATTGTCTTTTGGAATGTAAGGATTAACCTTACTATTAGAGCAAAGCGGTGAAGAAAAAATATGGCGGGTTGGTGGCAGACAGGGAAAAGTGGTTAGGTTTCACGGGATATGGTGATATACTACAGGAGTGCCTCAGTTTTTAGAGAGTTGAACTCCACTGCCTTAGAGATTGGCTTGAAAGTAAATAGAAGCTGCACTTTGAAATCTTGAACGTTTGTGACTTTGCATTCTGCAAAAGTAATTTTTGAAGACTTGGCTCCTTTGGCCTGCCTGCTAGCTGCTCATCTTGCTGTTGGAATGGTTTTTGCTATCAGTAAGGCTGAGATCATTTCCCTTCTGTTTCCAGCTGTCAGCCGACCTCTTCAAACACCAGACATTCCTCCTGTAGAACGTTACCTCAGTTGACAACAGAAAAGCAGGTCTGTATGGTAGAAAACAGCACTTTTTCATCTGTTATTGCCTTCTAATCAAAGACCGTGATCTCGCCAGGCTATCTGTCAGGCATGGCCAAACTGTTGCCTTCCAGTTGTTACTGGAATGCAACTCCCATCATTCCTGATTATTGACTATCTTGGCTGTGGCTAATGAGAGCAGGAGTCTAACAACATCTGGAGAACCACAAGTTCAGCACACCTGCTATATTTGATAGGGTAGCAGGATCAAGCCTAGCTGCCCCGTTCCTGGGCATATATTTCCTTGCTCTGGAGTTGCTGTACACGTGATGATTGCACAGAGATGGATGTAAGCTTGGCTAAAAGTGAGCTTGCATACCACTTTCCTGCTGATGTGGAGCCCCATGAAATGTTGGGCATATTCTATGGTGACTTCTCAAGTTAGTGCAGCAGCTGTTGCAGGCATCTCATGCAAAATGAGGACATACCCTTTACCACGCCCCAGAATATTCTACGAAGCATGGTTCTCTGGCAGACAAAGCACAGCTTAGGTAAGTATATGGTTTCGCTTAGCATGTTGTCTGAACCTGGGTGTGTGGTTTAACTCTTTCAGATAAGCCATGAGCTGCCACCAAGGTTTTTCCTTTGGTTTTTTCAGCTTGTGGTTTGTGTGTGAGAGAAATGGGTTCGAATGGCATGCTAAGCTGCTGTGGCCTGTCTGAATGTTTGCACCAAATCATGGTTTGCCTTAGCAATATGCACAAATGAGATCTGTGTCTGCATTCCTTCTCTCATGAAAGGTGTTTCAAAAGGAACTTGGAAATGAAGCCTTAGAATTCTATATTGTTTTAAAGATTTCTTGGATACAGCAAAATTAAAAGATTTATTGATTGAAAGAATAATGTTTATTCCGTTCGTCCATAGACTATAACATAATAAAATAAAATACCAAGACTTTTAATAAAAGTGCAGTAATTACAACTGAAATCAATACATAAGCTATATACATAATAGACCTTAGGCAGGTGATGTCAAGTACTGTACTGTATATTCCTGCGTAAAAGGCTACTTTTTAACCCAGGAAAATCTTCTCAAAAGTCGGGGGTCGTCTTATATGCTGGGTCGTATTTCTTATACAGCGAGTCTATCCCAAACTATATTTTAACTGGAAAAGTTGGGGGTTGTCTTATACCCCCAAGCCACCAGCCAGTGTGGTGTAGTGGTTAAGAGCGGTAGACTTGTAATCTGGGGAACCGGGTTTGAGTCTCCACTCCTCCACATGCAGCTGCTGGGTGACCTTGGGCTAGTCACACTTCTCTGAAGTCTCTCAGCCCCACCCACCTCACAGAGTGTTTGTTGTGGGGGAGGAAGGGAAAGGAGAATGTTAGCCGCTTTGAGACTCCTTCGGGTAGTAATAAAGCGGGATATCAAATCCAAACTCTTCAAATCCAATATACGGTAATCATGTCAGGATACATTTTATACTCTCCTGTCTTCAAATCTCCATGAGAGTACAGGAGTGGAATCTAAAATGTTTTTCTGAAACAAGATGCATTACGTTAACACATTATCAAATTACTGATATTATTTTGAGTGTTTTACTATAAATATTTATTCAAAGCAAATTTTTGCATTTGTATTCATTTTCTTCTATGGGGCTTTTGTATTCCTGAAGATGTCTTTGCATGAAAAGTTTTCGTATCGAGAAGCGAGTAAAGTCTCTAGAGAAAGTACATCCTCAGTTAAAAGGTAATACTTCCAAAGGGTATCTGCCTTCTACCCACCCACTTCCTGTATCTTTTCAGATCTCCTTTTCCCATCTAGTCTTTTTATGGTCTCTTTAGAGAATGTTGGTTGGGACAATACAGTTTAAAAAGCGCCTTTCTTTTTTGCTACAATTAGTAATGTCAACCATTTCGAGAGTTTTTGGTTCTTTAACCATCCGCCCTTTAAATGATTAATTGATGACTAAATTACCACATTAGCCAAAGCACACTACAGATGCATTGGCGAAAGACTGAAGGGGGTGTAAGACAACATGCAGTTGAATAAGCAAAAACCCACTGGTTGTTAGATGGAAAATTAATATTTTTCTAGTTCCTATTACAGCAGCCTAACAGAACCAACTTGGCCTAAAAACTCATCAACATGCAGATCTGCAGTCATCATCACTGATTAAATAACTAAAACTTGATAAAACCTTCAGTTCTAATGAAAATACAGCCTTTTGTGCAATAGTTGTTTTAATCTAAGTGTGGGCACGCTTTATCTTTTTTGTGTGTGTGTTTGTGTGTGTGAACTACAATATCCACCAACTGCAGCCAGGTGCAAAATATGGGTAAAGAGGCCAATTGCATACTGTACCAGATGAACTGGGATGATCTGCATATACAAGATATGGTCTTTTAACCATATCTGAGTTACTGCGGAACAGGGATTCGAACAGACTTTTTGGGGGGTGGGGGCCGGGGAGCCTTTTGGTTGTTACTATTGTTAAATGATTGGGAATCAGAAACATGCAATCCACTGCAATTCATCCGGCGACCTGCCTTTTACCCGCGCTTGCGTGTAGACTGCTGGGGAAATAGACAGCTGCATAACCATGAAAGACATAGATAGGCATGCAGGCCTGAACTGACACCAAAGTCAGGCTTATGAACATTCCTGCTCCTGTCCATATGCTCCACAAACACCCTCTACCTTTGCTGCTAGTGGCAGCTGTGCTGGAGCTTAGTCATCCATGGATGGCACAGTACAGTGGGTTCTGGATTCACTCATTGGTAAAACTTTCCAAGGAAGGCTGGGCAAGATCAACACCACGCTATATCACCAGCTAAACATTGCAACAGATTGATATATCACGATGTGTGAAATAAGGATGGAGCTGTGCAGAGGCATTGGCTGGCTTCACGGTTTTTCCTGCATCGTGATTTTTCACAGCGCCTGCTCTTGTGATTCTCTGCCCCCTGCATCAGGCAGGGGGGGGAGCTGAGCTGGGAGAGTTTAACAGGGGCTGCAGGAATCGAGAGAAGCATTGGCTGGCTTCAGGGTTTCCCCCACATTGTGATTTTTGCATAATACACACACACACACACACACACACACACACACACACACACCCTGATTCACAGTATATTGCCACGTCAGAAGTTATGAAACGGATATCATCGTATGGACTTCAAACCAGTTTGGGACAATATACAGGTGAAACTCGGAAAATTAGAATATCGTCGAAAAGTGCATTTATTTCAGTAATGCAACTTAAAAGGTGAAACCAATATATGAGATAGATGCATGGCATGCAAAGCAAGATATGTCAATCCTTTATTTGTTGTAATTGTAATTATTTGTCATTAGGTGGGTCAATTATAAATGGAATGTAATTAATGAAATGTAACAGCGATGTTTATTTTTGTATGATTGTAACTATTTGTTTTATTACTGTGGAATTTCCAAAAGAAAGCATTTGCAAAAAGTAAAAGAAAAATAAATAATAATAAGTTGCATTACTGAAATAAACGCACTTTTCGACGATATTCTAATTTTCCGAGTTTCACCTGTATCAATATATCGCCTGTCTCCCAGGATATTGCTCTGATATTTCAAGGAAAAGGTGCAGGGCTTTTTGTGTCAGTTGCTGGATATACACCTGAATTGAAGTTAGAACACTTGCCTCCTTTCTTTTGATAGTGCCACAGCGCAGTTGCCACTGCCTCTGACCCCTTCAGAATCTGCTGCATCTCTAAGAGAGAAGGAATTGCAGGTGAGCACGTCAACTGAAGTGATTCCTTATTTGACGTTATGTTTACTGGGGCTGTCGCCTGATTAAAGAAATCTTAGTGGATTAGTTTTGTGAGTTGCAGATAATGATGAAGTTTCCTGGAGTGAAGAATGTCCTCTCCTCTGATGTGCATCTGTCTTCAGCATTATATACATTTTGATGCTGGGTCGAGATGCAGCTTTTTGCACAAGCATTTGGGGGTGGAGAATGAGACCAGAATGCCCTTCCCCATTGTTGTCTTTTCTATTAATGTTTATGTATTACACTGCTAACTTGTACTGAGATATATATATATAACCCAAAGTAATGGTGAAGGGCATTCTATAAATGTCAGTAAATAAATACATCTCAGTATGTTTTGCATATGAGAAAAATTATCAGAAGAACGTGCAATTTCTTCATATTTAGATCAGGCGCAGACCTGTTATGGTACATGCCATCATCAAAGAGACATTTGCTCGTGTGTGAGAAAAAAGGCTCAGTGTTCAATTTTAGATGCTGCCTTGTACCTGTGGATTTTTGAAGTATTTGTATTAAGATACTGAAACATTAAAAAAGAAAGAAAGAAAGAAAGAAAGAAAGAAAGAAAGAAAGAAAGAAAGAAAGAAAGAAAAACATCCTGTTAACAGTTAGGCAAAATGTTGTTAATCAACAATTACTTCAATATCTATCAGTAATCTTTAAATTTATGTCTGCTTCCATGTAAACATGTCTATCAAACGTACTGTCACGAAACTTGTGACAGCAGATTCTTTAAGATTAGAGCGATTTTGAGAAAGACAAAATGGCATGATTTTACCCAAATTATAACCTTTTATTTATGAACAGATGACAATTAATAAGGACTCATTCACTCCTCTCATTCATACCTACAGTGGTGCCTCGCTTAACGAATGCCCTGCTTAACGAAATTTCCGCTTAACGAAAGGATTTTTTGAGCAGAGCTTGCCTCGCTAGACGAATGCGTTTTACGAAAAATTCGTCTAGCGAATTGCGGTTTCCCATAGGAATGCATTGAAATTCAATTAATGTGTTCCTATGGGCAAAAACAAATTCGAAAAAAATTCAATGCATTCCTATGGGATTCACTAGACGAATTTTTTCGCTATAAGAAAAGACCCGTGGAACGAATTAATTTCGTCTAGCGAGGCACCACTGTACTAGATGAGTGGACCCACTAAAATAATTGATCAGGTTCTTTTAAGAGTCTTTGGGTGGCTCCTTCCGCAGCAGGACAACAACGCAACTGTGGCAGGGACTTTCCAGCCTTTATATGGTTTCAGGTTAAATCCCCGCATTGTCTTGTATTGCAGGGGGTTGGACTAGATGACAGCTGTCGTCATGCCGATTCTCCAAATAGTTATGAATAGTTATTTGTCCCAACATGTCTTTTGAGAACAGTGGCTGCGGTCTGCTGGGCCAGGCGCGCACATAAAAAACCCCCACAGCCTCGCTCTTCCTCTGGGTCAACCCAGAGGTGACTTGTCTCAGCATGTCCTTTGCATGTCCTGTAACTCATCCATGTACCTGGCACATCCTGCTTGTCCGTCCTATTTTGTACATTCTATTAGCTAGTTCAACAGTCCATCTTTCCTGTTTTCTTCAGAATCAAACAATCCCTATCTTCCTCATTATTTTTATCTTCAGAGTCACATACTGTTTGGATTTACTGTACTCACTCAGGACATACACATCCCCATTCATACTCTGAGACCCTCATAGGCCTCACAGTACGGCCTTCACATGGAATTTTTAAAGTTGTCTTTTGCCTTTCATAGACAATGCTATATGGCAAGCTAGTGGCAGCCCGTCAGAAACTGGCGAATGAGAAGGACATTCCTCCAGCCATACTAGCAACAAATAAAGTGCTGGTTGATATGACCGTGATAAGGTAAGCCTTGATTTTTGTTTGAATGAAAAGATAAACCTTCTCTGATGACTTAATAATTTATGCCAGCAAGACGAGTCTTTTCCAGGATGATATGATGGGCTGTCATTGCCCAATTTACAGTAGTCAGAGCTGAAGCGCTACAAAAACCAGCAAAATCTATTTGGCCAGAGACCATAATAGGATAGGACACCGGGAGCAGGGAATGTGTGCACAAACCACACCAGCCACACTTAAGATCACCTTATGTAATATATGCAAATAAAGTAGTTACACATTCAGTTGAGAGTTGTAAAGTGTTCCAGAGTCATCAAATGATAAACATGCATGTGCAAATCACAGAATATTGTTCATGAATTAGAAATGGCACTGGTCTAGAAGATTTCGTTATCTGTTTTAAAACCTGTCACCTGCTTATACATTCTTACTCTCTTGAGGAAAACTATCTTCAGAAATTTTTCAGGGTCTCTTACACAGGCTAAATACGCTTTTGTTACCAGCGATGGTAGTAGCTTGTAGGGTTTTATTTGTTAAAATCCGGTCTTACCTGCATGCACCGTATGTATCAAAACTCATGGCATTAAATTACAGAATGTCTCCAATATTTCCTTCAGGCCTACAACTGTGGAAAACATTAAGAGAGTTGATGGCGTTTCTGAAGCGAAATCTACCATGCTGGCTCCTCTCCTGATCACAGTCAAGGAGTTCTGCCAGGCAAATGATTTACAGGTCAGATGTAATTGAATTAATGTACTGTATCTTGTTTCCCTCCCCTGCATTTATTTCCTTAGGGATCAAAAGGGCTCACAATGTACTAAAAAAAGTTTAAGCAAGAGCAGTAATAAATTAAGACCACCGTTACTCTCCCAACCAAAGGCAGATTGAAATAAAAATTGCCTTAGGGCCTATCTGAAAGGTGACGAAGGAAGCCCTTTGTGAAGTACATTACAGCAGTATCCCATCATCTCATGTTTTGGTGTTGGGCCTTCTTCCCAGACTTACCCAATGGGAAGTCACACCCTGTTTTTGCAGTTGAGACTTCCTGTGTATGAAATTGGTCACATAGGGGTCAGGCTTGTTCTGCAACCTGTGACAGGATCTTCAGGCTAAGGGATGACAAATACCACCACCACCCCGGTCTCTATTCCTGTTGGCTGTTCCAGCTGATGTGAGTAGGGAACCTGTCTGTGAAGTTTTAGCATGGCTTTGAGTCCAAGGAGCTCCCTTGCTTTTGTCTCTGACATGACTTTAGTTGACCAGGCATGCAAACATGGAATGGGGCCATGTACCTCCCTCTCCCCACGGTGAGGCTTGAATTTACAACTTCAGAAACCAACACCTGTGCCATATGCAATGGGCTGCTGGAGGTTGCACCTGTGAGATTACCATTGTACTGCCTCTCCTTGCCTTTTCCAGGTTCTCGTTTTCCTGTCTGGCAAAAGACTGTTTTCTCCCCAAAGTGGCTCTCGAACCCTTGTGTCCTCTATACAGGTCTGCACACAAGGGATCTCCTACTTGGGTTTATACTCCTTTTTCTTACTTCTGTTAGTGTTATGCAGTGAAAATGGTGCTTCAGAGCAGTGTGTGTGTGTGTGTGTGTGTGTGTGTGTGTGTGGTAGTGGTATCAGGAGATCCAACCGTCCTAGTACCTGGGGGTGGTATTCAACGCTAGTCCTACTCTTAGAATAGACACATAATGGACATAACTAACTTGTTAGTTGTTGTTGTTGCTGGCATCTGTCTGTCTTGGGAGACAATGGAGGAATGTGGCCTTGGGGGTGAAGTCAAAATGTTGGAGAGTTACAGCGCCTGCTGTGGCTGTAGAGACTGATATGGGAGAGACATGTGTTGTTGCAGCTGGGGCAGATGAAGGTGTTGTGTTGCTGCAGATGCACCATGGCTTTTCTTCGCTTTGCGCTCATTCCAGCAGTCATTCCTCCTCTGGCCACTGCTGTGGATACACAGCACTGTCTCCAGGTGCTGTGGTCATCTGCAAGGGATTCCTACACGGCAGGGGGAATAACTAAGTTACATTTATGACATTAAGTATGACTTAATTGGATCCTTCCTATCTGCACCAAAGTAACCTGTGCAGTGGATGGAGCTGTGGTGGTGCAGTGGCTGAGGTTGTTTGCACTTCCTATTGAGTGAGGAGCTATTGCAAGGAATTATCCCCATTGTAATGAATGGATTTGCGCCTTCCACAGCTGGCTGACATTGGGCTCTCATCACCACACAATCAAGTGATTGGTGGGAGTTGGTGCTGCTGCTGTGGACTTTGGGGGCCTGAGAGTCATCATGGCATTAGTCTCTGCTTTTCAACATAGTGTATTTTCTCCCTTTTGTCCTGTCCCAGATGAGTATGGAATGTAGAACAAGTTTATGCAGGAATTGCAGAGGCAAATAGGTAGCCACCAGCATTGCAGGATTATAGAACTGCTTGGCTCAAGGAGTCTCGAAAGTGACACTAAAAGTACCTTTTTCATTATTATTATTTTTAAAAATGTGAATATAGCCAATGCAGAGTGCAACGTGAAAGATAGCTTCATAAAATTCTTTGAATCCTAGTCACTGTTTTGGGTAATCTGTAAAACCTCAAGGTTTTAGGATTTTTTTAAATAATAAAAGCTTGCTTGTTGTTGTTGTATAGATGGATGTCTTCAAGATTTCTGGATCCAGAGATCAGCCAGAAATAGATCTTCAGAAGGATGGTGGATGCAGCACTCTAACAGAATCAGAGCGCATAACTTACACATTGTTTGAAGAAAAGAGCATGTCATTGGTAAGCTCTTGAACCTCTAGCTGTGTTTCATAGCTGCTTTACTTTAGAGGATTATGATCTACTGTATTTCGGTTAATTTTGTGAAATCGAAAGGTGTAAGACCGGCTGCCGGTGATGCATAGTGCAAGCCACAAGTGAGCCCTGTGGCTTGACGATAACAACACTTATTTGGAACAGAGTGGCAGAATGTTAGGATTCAATAAGGTTTTAATTCTAAGCACTGTTTATCTGGATGTATATAAGGCATCTATATGCATGCCCTTAAACTGGAACTGTTTTCTTGATGGGGTGCCAGCTGTGTGTGAGAAACCCATGCAATCTGCCCCACCAGCCTGGTTGTGATAAGTGCACATGTACTACAGCTACGTAGGATCTAGATACAGTATAGGGAACTGGCTCCCACACATGGAGGGAGGGGCTGTTCCACCGAAGTCAGTGGAACATAACTTTTTTTAAAAAAAAAAACAGGCTTATAATAGGATAGTCCTAGAATCGCCACATTTTTTATGTGGGCAAAATATCTGTGCCCTTCATCACTTCCTAACAGGCAGAAATTAACTAGTGAAGCACTTCTTGACACTAAAACTCCATATGAGGAAAAGCTTCACCAATTAATACTTTTATGCAGAAGTTAAAGGAAGGCACAAGAGCCATAACAAACCCTAGGATGTTTGTTTGCCCATTTAATGTTTGGCAAGTATTGTTCAATGGTTGTAGCAGAAACAATAAAGTAGACTTAAAGAAGGCTAACATATTAATTGTGGCATAAGCTTTTCTGGTTTGCGGCCCACTAATGCAGCCTACAAAGTGGAGCGTGGCCTACGACAGCTCGTTTTATTTATTTCAACAATTTCTATGCTACCTAACTAAAATTGCCTCTAAGGGGTATCAAAATAGATTTGGTGGTATGATACTCTTGTTGTGTTTACTGTTCACTGCTGTTTCTTAAATGGGTTTGAAACCTATATTCTGTTAAAGCCACACCAAATGTTTATCTGCTTTGTTTTTGAAAGGGAGGGAAGCAATTGTTCCCCTAGTCCTACTAAATAATGTTATATTCTCCACTCTCTTTTTCTCATTTTTTTACTGCTCTCTTGTTGTTTTTCTTCTCTACTGGTATTTTGCTGAGAACAATCTTATACATGCAATCCCAGCCAATTGGCAATCCTGCCACGAAGGTGGTGACATAATGCCATGTGGCCATTCAGATTTGGTTATGGGGCAACATTGCTGAGCATAAGTTAGAACATATCTTCTAGGATCAGCACTGTTCTCATTTTAAAAGGGGAGAGCATATTTTCTTCTTTTCAGAGCAACCTCCCTTGCCCCCCCCCAAAAAAAAGTGCAGCTAAAGGGGATGCATTTTTCACCACTGCCGAAAATTGTCATTGAACACGACCTTCTCCCCTTCCCCCAACTTAGTCCTATACCTTATTTTGTTACACTTATTTGTCACACAGTGCTGCTGTGCAATGATGCTGGGGGCTTGCTGCCTGCTCAACTCCCTCCTCCCAGTAGTATTCCTTGTTAGATAGCCAACCAATTTAAAATGCCCAAGGACTAATTAACAAGGAGCAATAATACAATTAGTACTAGGTAATTTGATGCCTTGTATCAAATAACCATTGATTACAGGGTGCACCCTGGTGTCTCCTGTCTGGGAGAAAGTCAGCAAACATAACATACAGCCGTCCTCTTTATGGGAAGAAAATAATTGTCAAAGTGGAGATAGTTGGTGCATAAGGGGCTGCTTTTTATGTTCAGTACTGAAAAGGTTTTTTTTAACCTGAATCTAAATATATTCAATAGTGCTATTACTAGTGTATAGTTTATTTCGCTTATAGCCCAAACAGTTTTTCAACAGGCATCTACCCTCGAGCAGTGATGGCCAAACTTGGCCCTCCAGCTGTTTCAGGACTACAACTCCCATCATCCCTAGCTAACAGGGCCTGTGGTCAGGGATGGTGGGAACTGTAGTCCCAAAACAGCTGGCGGGCCAAGTTTGGCCATCACTGCTCTAGAATCACACAATTAAGTTCAACATTCAGCCTTTTGTTTTAACATTCCAGCATTATTAGGTGCAAGCAACTTGTGATCTGCAACCATCACTGGTAGCTCAGCAAACCTGGGGGTTTTCACATCCTATCCGAGTCTATAAAAACACAAGCACAAAACATATCTGTATGGAGAGCCCTGGGTGTGGTGTGTTTGGCTTGGTGGGTCATTGGCCTGATATATTCAGTAGTGGTTAAAATCGCCATTGCATTTTATAGCCCCCAAGAGTCTCATACACTTTCTCTGTTGCCAGATATTATTAACAGGCTATTTAGGGTGCTAAGATGGCAGCCCTGTGTCGAGTTGTCTTCCCTTTCCTACCCCCAAGCAAAGTATAGTGAAGCAAACCAGAAATTGCCAAAGAACTATTTCTATTGCTAAAGAACTACTTCTCTTTCTGAGGAAATGTATTTTCAGCTATAAAGTTTTGATGGGCCAGGCTTAAAGTAGCTCTTCTGATTGCTGTCTTTCTTGTTTCCTCAGAGAAGTATAAGTGACCGACGGTCTTTGCCTCTTACTGTGGTTGGCACACATTTATCCCAAGCCTTGAAAGCTGGCTACCCAGTCAATTTACAACGTGCCGGTCTCACTCCTGAAATACAACAGAAGATCATGAAAGTCATTCAGAACCCTCCCATCAACTCAGGTGAAAAGTTCAGCCAAGCACTGCAGCCTCTAATAAATGATATTCTTGAGATATGGACAAAATATGAGAGCTTCAGTACCTTTGACAATGGCTTGTTCCTGAGCAAAGATAATTGTGATATGAATGAAGGTAAAGGTAAAGGGGCCCCTGACCATCAGGTCCAGTCGTGTCCGACTCTGGGGTTGCGGTGCTCATCTCGCTCTATAGGCCGAGGGAGCCGGCGTTTGTCCGCAGACAGCTTCCGGGTCATGTGGCCAGCATGACAAAGCCGCTTCTGGCGAACCAGAGCAGCACACGGAAACACCGTTTACCTTCCCGCTGGAGCGGTTCCTATTTATCTACTTGCACTTTGATGTGCTTTCGAACTGCTAGGTTGGCAGGAGCTGGGACCGAGCAACGGGAGCTCACCCTGTTGCAGGGATTCGAACCGCCGACCTTCTGATTAGCAAGCCCTAGACTCTGTGCATTAACCCACAGCGCCACCTGGGGATATGAATAGGGCACCTCATAACAAAACGCCCAGTGTTTTATCAAAACACTTAGAGTTTAAATTGGAAAAAAGAAAATGGCCCCATCTGCACAACTTTGCAAATTCAGAGAGAATTTCTGAGATGAATTTGTCAATGCTTATTAAGATAACCTACATTTATTAGGTTCTGGCTTTACAGAATTGGGGTTGACATGTGCAAAAATGATTGGAAATCCCCATTGTTCTATATTGTTCTATCCAAAGTTCAACTTTCCCTAAACCTTAAAAAAAATTAAGTAATTTTCCTGCTCTGTATATAGAGGTGGTTTTTTTTTGGTTGTAGCCAACTAAATTTTACCATTGACATTGGTGGACCGAAGTTAGTCACGTCCATTAATTTTTATGGGAGGAATGGGACTCGATAGTTGGAACCCACTGATGGGATTCATTCATTGCTTCCCATCCAACAGATCTTTTCTGAGTATGACAGGCTTTGGATGCAAACCTAAATCTGATTTTGTGGAAATTTGAGCAGTTCTTCACGAGTGTTTTTTTTCTTTTCTTACCAAATAATAATTATTGCATTAATATTTTTCCCCTTTCCAAGATGTAACACAAATGAAAGCCATTAGAACACTAGTCCCTGCAGATATTGAACTGTATCTTATAAGAATGACCATTGCACTGCTGGAGAAAGGGTACAGAAGTCGGCAGCTGGAACAGCAGGACGAATCAGAAAAGCAAGGACCAGCTGGAGAGCCTGCAAGTCTACAGATGACGACAGTATCCTCACAGAAGGGTGGGGAGAAAATTCTGTGGATTGAAAAAAAGGTTTGTAAACAAAGTTATACAAAGAATGAAAAAAAGACACTGTCCAACTAATGATGCAAGAAAGAAACAAAAAGTGGTTTTGGGTCAGTAGCTTTCTGATTTATTTCCATTGTCCCTTTGGACCCAGTCGCACTTGCAGTTGTTTCATTGCCTAGCGATGGACAACTCTGTTAATTTCCCTTCTCTCCGTTTCCCCTTATTCCTGCAGCAATTTGGGATGCTGCATCGCCTGGCGGGATGTTGCCCCCGGCTGTGGGGCATCTCCTGATGCTTTGCAGCCTGGCAGGAAGTCGCCCCGGGCATTTCCCAATGCTGCATTGAACAGTATGGCCTTGCGGGTGAATGTCACAGTGGGAGGAGGCCTGGTTGGCCGCTCTCGATGCGACAGTCATGCACGCGATGCATGCGTTGTCACACACACTGCATGGGTTTCGTCAGGCTACCGCCCCCCCCCCCCAATGTCAAGCACAACTCTCTGCCTGTGTCAGTCACAGTGGCCTTTTCAGGGCACAGTAAGCCAAACCATGGCTTACCAAGACCTCGCCCCCCCAAAAAAACTTGTAGTTAGTAGGGAGAGAGTTTAAGCACGAGCCTGGGTTTGGACAACATGTTTAGCCAAACTTCAAACCATGTGCAGCTTTGAAAGCCAAACCAGCTCCTTGAAGCTCCCTTAGTTATTGGATAATATGCTCACAGCAGTCACTCCCTGAAGGAGCGTCTCCACCCCCATCGTTCTGCTCGGACACTGAGGTCCAGTACCGAGGGCCTTCTGGCAGTTCCCTTCACTGCGAGAAGCCAAGTTACAGGGAACCAGGCAGAGGGCCTTCTCGGTAGTGGCACCCGCCCTATGGAACGCCCTCCCACCAGATGTCAAAGAGAAAAACAGCTACCAGACTTTTAGAAGACATCTGAAGGCAGCCCGGTTTAGGGAAGCTTTTGAATGTTTAATAGATTATTGTATTTTAATATTCCTTTGGAAGCTGCCCAGAGTGGCTGGGGAAACCCAGCCAGCTGGGTGGGGTAGAAATAAATATTATTATTATTATTATTATTATTATTATTATTATTATTATTTATCTGGCTCTTGCATGTTGGAGGAAAAGTAGTTTCTGGACACTTCACAGGCAGTCCCATGTACATGCATTGCAAGAGTCTGGATGTAACTAGAAGATGAGGACTTGTATCTAGGTCCAGGGGTGTAGCATGGGGGGGGGCATTAAGGAGGCTGTGGCGCTGGGTGCACAGTTTTGGAAGGGGCACAAACTAGGTGCCTCCATGCAGGTGACCCTAGTATGGTTCGATGCAGTGCTCCTCTGCCTGCCGAGGGCTGTATTGGCCGGCCAGGCTGCCCCTTGCACAGGTGGGCAGTCAGCTCAGCACAGCCCCACATTGCTCTGGCGGGGATGGGGGTCACTGGTGGCATTGGCTGGGCTGGGACCACACACACACACACACCAGGGACACATACAGCACCTCCATCCAGTGCAAACATGCCCATCCGGTGCACGTGTGCCCCGTCCCCGGCATGCGCCCTGGGGCGTCGGCAACTGTCGCTATGTCACTGGCTAGGTCATCTCACTCCAAGACGGGGCATAGAGGCCCCCTGAGCTGAAGCTAGTACAGGCATAGGCAAACTCAGCCCTCCAGATGTTTTGGGAGTACAACTCCCATCATCCCTAGCTAACAGTGGTCAGGGATTATGGGAATTGTAGTCCCAAAACATCTGGAGGGCCGAGTATGCCTATGCCTGAGCATTGTGAGCTACTGATGCCATCAAGCTGTGTGGTGGCCCTGCCACTACCAGGTCTTTAAAGGGGAGCACCGCCTGCTCTGGAAGGACATCCTTGGATTGCCAAACTTGTTCACCAGCAGCTCTGGTGGTTCAGTTTGTTAGCTCTCACCCAAGCCCATCACTGACTTCCAAGTACTTCTTCAGGGTATCCACTGCTTCACAAGAGTCTGAAGTAAAGAGAGAGAGAGAGGACTAATTGCCACCTGAGCTCTTTGAAAGGAAAATGTAATAATACTGTTTTCTTTTAAAAGCATGGCTCCACAGCTGCACCTAGTGGGAGTAAAGGTGAACTCCAGTTACTCCAGCTTCCTTCTCATGGCCAGTAAAATTCTAACTTTGCTGGTATAGCAGTTATGCTTGATTAGTATTAATAACTGTGTAGTGCTAACTACACATGAAAAATCACTCTGATCTTAGTGATTATTACATATGTTATATATTCATATTGCAAATAAAAATCTTTAGTAGCCCCCAGATAACCTCCTAAACTGTTCTGCTTGGATGTTGAAGGGAAGCCCATTCCAATGACTTACATGTGGGGAAGGAGGCAGAGTGCCCCCTTATCTACAAAAATTTTTTAAAAAAGGTTTCCAGCTTCATTATCCACTCTATGAAACTAAGTACCTGCTGGTCTTATAAAAATTAAGGGTCATGGGAAAATCCAATTTCTAAGCTGCTGGCTCTTTATAGCTTGAAAATTAGCATGAAAATCAGAGTGAAGACGAAAGGAGGATACAAAAACGGCTGCAGAATATAAGGGGCTGGTGGCTTCATAATTTAGTGCACTGATTTTACCATCAACCTCCTTGTCCCCCCATCATAGAATCATCTGATTCTATGATGGGGGGACAAGGAAGTTGATGGTAAAATCAGTGCAAAGCAGAGCTGCCAAATAGGATAGAGAAGCAGCTTCGGAAACAAGGTTGGAAAGGTGAAAATAGGGTTGAGACGGTGAATGCATTGCATTGAGGAACCAATTTGGGTCAAAATTATTTTAAGTTTTAAGGATTTCCTCTTCCTTTTGATGGGACACCATTTTGTACTTTTTATCTAGTACATTTCAACAACAGTTATGCCATACCAATGTATTGATACACTTCTTGGTTTTCTTCAAGGAACTTCCAGTAAAGTCAACTGTACAAAAACCTGATTCTGGGTCCAGTGAAAATATTAAGCAAGATACCTCACGTACAGATTCTTCATTTTGGGTAATCACCTCTGACATAATTTTGAATGGGATAGAATTCCAGGAAACCTAAGTATCCATAAAAAAAACCCCTATGTAATAAAATCCTATTATTCTTTATGTGTCTGTTAACTGTTTTGGAATCCAACTGGGGTACAGCACACACACACACCCCGCCCTAGGTTGATTTAATTTTATTTCTGTATTTTCTTTTCTCTCTCTTTTGGTTTCCCCTTTGATTCTTGTGTTCCATTGTTGAATATATTTCCTTGTGTAGAACAGCTTTCCCACAGAATTTGGTTGTCAGCTTTCTTTTCGGCAACTAATTGTTTTAACATAGTTGAAGAAAGCATTGCAGTGTACATGGTGCTCATTGTTTAATGATAAGGTGAAGCACATGTGATGCAGGCTTTTGTTCCTTAAAAGCAATATCCAATATTTCAGTAAACAATGAATGTTTGGTCATTCAAATTGCCAAATGAACAGTAGGAAGTGTTACGTGCACAACATTATACTGTGACTGATTTTCATGTTAAATCATTTTCTATTTTGCAGTGTTTTCGTTCAGTAGACAGTGGAATGTTTGTCATGGTTTCTTTTTCTTTCAAAGGCACAAAGCAATAATGAAGAGCAAATTCTTGGCGCTAAACAGAATGTCCAGAGCTATCAGAGCTCTATCAAATTGGCCTCATGGAATCAGACTTCACTCAGTGCTGAGGAAGAAGATCTCTTTACCGATTCCCAGTCACAGGTAATGTGAGCAATATATCATATTTACATTTGTAACTACTGTGGTAAGAATTTCCTTCTGCACCACACCTTTAAATAAATTACAGAACCAAGAGAGTAACAGCAATCCCAGTGTCCTGTAGAGACCTGGTTTATTAAAACCACACAAGGAATTGCTTGTCATCTCTCCTCCTTCCCTGTGTAGCCCCTGTAGCTTGGCATCTTGTCCCCCCCCCCTGTTGAATGGATTTGTGGGTATGGCATACAGCAATCTAGGAAGGCAGTCTTTCCCAAATTCTCCCTTAGCCAAATTCCTGGCTTTCCCCTGCCCTCAAGAGCTCAGAATTCAAAGTTTCACCATTCCCTCTCGCACAAGGGTGGAAGTGAGGAACCCAAACAAATGCAAATTCCAAACCATGGCTGAAATCATCATCATCTTTATTAATTAAATTGGTATATCACCCTTCACCCAAAGATCCCAGGGCAGTTCACAACAGAAAAATACAAAATGCCAATACAGAATAAATAATAAAACAAAAACAAACCAATGACCCCTCTCCCACAAACACATTTAAAAAGCCATAGAATGTTAATCAGCCGAACACCTGGTTGAAGGGAAACGTTTTCGCCTGGTGCCTAAAGATATGTAATGAAGGCGCCAGGCAAGCCTCCCTGGGGAGAGCATTCCACAAATATGGAGCCACTGCAGAAAAGGCCTGTTCTCGTGTTGCCACCCTCCAGACTTCTCATAGAGGACATACACAAAGAAGGGCCTCAGATGTTGATTGCAGGGTCCTGGTCAGTGCATATGGGGAGATGCAGCACTTAATCATCCATAGTTTTGATTAGGTTTCTGGAGAAAGTAGTGATGTAAAAATTGTGATATTTGATTGAATATGTATGGATTTTGTTCTAACTGTCCCAATATTATTTGCATTTAACCTTTTAGATCAGGGGTCAGCAACCTAAGGCCCATCGGGCACAAGCAGCCCTTGGGGGTCGTTTAACCAGCTCATGGACCCCTGCAGCCCGCTCGGTTGGCTCCTGTGCGCCACGCTAAACTGGCGTGGAGCAGAGCGGGGACCGCCTTCCGTGACGTTGGCCGGTTTCCCATTGGCTGCGTGTGCACACTCCGGCCCACCGCGGTGTCTGCAGGAACGTGAACTGGACCAAGCCACAAAAACTTTGCTGACCCATTTTAGATAGAAAGTATTAGGCTTGGTTTTTGTGTGCCTGCATTTTGTGACTCTCATAGGCTGCATTCCATCTCCTTATCTGACCTCAGAAAGGCACAAATGACATGGCCAGCCAGAATATTTTGCTTTGGCTGTTTTGATTTAGCACTGGGATGTTAATCCAGTATCTGTCCTTGAAGCTTTCTGACATGTTTTGGGAACTGGAAAGTAAGAGTGAAATGTCAACAGCTCCTTGTGAAGGGCTGCCTGTCAAGGTAACAGAGGTTAAAAGTGCAAAACAAAGGTTGTCGGACACTCCAAGGAAGTCGATAGAAGTGTGGAGTGATGTATCTTTATATCCACTTCAACAGGCAGGCTGGTAGGAACACAGGCAGTTGACAGTATGCGTAAATAGTGGTATGCAATAGTGGGGGAAATGTGTTTGATTTCTTCTTTTCTTTTCTAGACATTGTGTCAGCCTTCAAAGAGGAAGTTACCAGGATGGTTTGGGACTTCAGGAGAAACTGTTCCTCGTAATACTTCCAAGAAATCAAAGGCCGGAGGAAGCAAAGGGCTCTTTGGTTGAACATGGAAATACCATAAAACTATGTTTAGATATAAAAACTGGATCAAAGCTTTATACTTCATTCACTTTCTTCATTCAGTCTGACTCAGTGAGGCATTTATGAACATCTCTTTTTCAAAATACAGAACGTTGAGAGGAAAAGCTCTGTTCATTTTTTACTACACAAACTTATGACTGGATGGGCTTAAAATTAGCCCCAATTATTGAGTTGGTTCATATGCCGGGCTTACCAGGTTTTGAACCTTGAGGTGGAGAAGAGGAAGAAAAGAGCAGTGGATTAAATCAGATTATACAGTGTTGCAAGGCTTGCACCTCTTATGTACCACTGAATATTTGGCATGTTGAAGAGTTTCAGTAACTTGGGGGGGGGGGGCACAGAGTACACTTCGAAGAACAGTTGAAGCCTGGGAACAGTGCATGTAGCACCTGTCTTCTGCAGCTGCCCTGTTAATAATATCAGTAGGATTATTGCTGCACAAAATGGGCAATCCCACTTTTTTATTTATTTTTGTGACCATTTCTTTAAGGAAGGCAAAAAAATGTAACCCAACAGCAGGATATTGTGGTGCATAACTAAGTGGTTGTCAGATTTCTTAACCATTATGAATATTGTTAAATTGTTAATAAATTATTTTCTTTAATTTGCACTATTTTTTGGCACTTCCTTATACTGTAAATAAAACTTGTTTTTAATTAAGTTATTTGGTTTTTGCCCAGTTATGAAGGTAGATGGTGAGAAGTAGACAGAAGTTTAAAAATTATTTTTATATCCATGCTGAAGAATTATAGGTATTTTCTAATGAATTGCCACCTAAAATAATTTAACCCTTACTCCTTAAGGACCAAAAACCACCCTCCTTCCTCTATTTACAAACACCAAATTTGACTTTTTATCTCATTATTCTCCAGAATTCATGGATACTTAATGTATTTGAAGTATTTAAATCTTAAGAGCCTACCTACAGAAACAGAATTTCTTTTCATCTGACGCCTAAGTGATAATAAAGGGGTCTCCGAGCAAGACCCTTTGGAGAGGAAGTTCCAAAATTTAGGAGCCACCAAAAGCTATTTCTCCAGTTTATGTGCTTCATCAAATGTAGCCGTCAAAATGTTCTCCAACACAAAAATGATAGCAGATTTGAATTCCTCATGCCCACAAAACGTACTTTTGAAAGACCCCTGCAAAAAAATTAAGTTGCACCCCCCCCCAAGACCCGCCTTAATCCCACCCTCCACCTTGTATGCCAACCAATACGCTTTCTCTACTTGATCACTCAGTAATAGGAGTGGGGAGGAGGAACCCTTTTGCTCCGCGCATGCGCCTTTCAAACGATCGTTCCAACCTCTCCGTTGCCGGAGCAACGTAGGGATGTACTTCCGGGTTCATATTCAAAAAAGCATCGCTGCGGCGACGTCACGTCGCGCCTAGCGAGCAGGATGGGAAATGTCGGTGGAAGACCTGCGCGCTAGGAAGCTGAGCCAATAGCGAAGCAGGAGCCTCAGGGCTCAAGTTGGTTTCCCAACTCCCCCCCCCAACCCCCACACTCTACCCGTCTCCCGCCGTTGTGGTAGTCTCGTGCGCGAGGTGAGTGGTTTGGCGCGCGGGGGCGCGCGCGCTCTGCGGCACCCCCGGGATGGGATTGGCGGATGCTACGGCGGCCACTCTTGTTTGCCTCGTGGGAGGGCTTGAGGTGGGGGGTGGTTGGAATGGGGGGCGGGCTCGGGAGAAGGTGAGGGGGCAGCCCGGCAGTCCACCTCCCCGGGAGGAGTCAGCAGGGCAGCCCCCTTTCCTTCCAACCCACTTGTGGAAGCGGGAGTATTCCGGGCATGGGGAAAGCAGGAAGCAGTTGAAGCAACAACAACAACAACACTGGGGTCTTGTGGTTTTTGAACTGAGGGGCGGTTTTTGAGGAGGGGCGCGCGCAAGGCGGCCGACCGACCTCTTAACGGAGGAAGCTCGGAGCGGCTTCTTCAAACTGCCAGGGAGTTCCTTTGGGGGAAGCCTGGGTAGTCTAACCCGACACACAGTTGCCGTGCGGAAGCTGAGGAAAAGTGAAAAGTGCCCCCCCCCCCGCTTTTGAGGGAAGTTTCTCTCGTGCTACGCTTCAGAGGAACCATCTTCCGCCCGACAGGACTGTCGCTCCCTTCCTCGGGGAACCCTAAAAAATCTTGCTCTGTGGTTGCGCACAGGGGCTCCCTGACGATTTCTGCACCATTTCCAGGGTTCCTCAAGGATAAATACCGCCAGCAGTTCACTCCGTAGAGTAGGTGTGTGACCCATATGTTTTCAAAACTCTTCGCACAAATAGTTGGGTAATGCTTAATACCCCTGTAACGTAGGTGGTGCTATTGCCTCACATTGCAAGAAGTCTCAGGCTTAGAGAATAATGGTTTGCAGGGCCACTACCTCAGTTTCGGGGACGAAATATGCAAATATTCCAGCGTGTTTCACTCGCTCACCTTAACTTTCTTGTGAAGTCCTCTGTATTTCCCAAGTGTAACTGTGGACTCCCGCCAGAGATGCTGCTCTGAATATTTTACCTGGTAACTCGTCTTGGGATGAGGGGAAAGCTGACTTACAACTCTTCAGCTGTCCATTTCCCTTTTGAACATAGAATAAAAAAAGGATGTTGCCTTGGAATTAGCAGTCTTGGAAGGCTCCTAGTCTTGAAGTGGTCCTCCAGGGCTGAGCAAGACATAGTTAATAAATAGTTTTGTGCGTATGAGCACACAATAGCCAGTTACCTGAAACTCTGGAGCCCTTGTGACCAGGAAAGTTAGTGTATTATAGTGTCTAAATATGTGATACAGGAAACCCACAATTCAAATATTGCCTCTGCTGAAAACTTACTAGATGGTCTTGGGCAAGATGCTATCTTCAGCTTTGCATCTGCAGTTTGAAGATAATGCTTATGAGCTTTACGGCATGGATTTAAGCCAAGAAGTAATAAAATAGTGTTTTGAGCAGCTGCTTTGAGCTGCTGAGCATTCACCTTCCTGTGGTTCGTGAGGAAAACATCGTAAGATTTGGCTTCCATTTTCAAGTAATCATGATTACATGCTATGTCTGAACCAATAACTACTGTATTGTTAGGGTTTCCTATGGTTTAGCGGACTGAGCCAGGATCATAAACCTTGGTTCCTAAAACATGCTTAACACAACCACAATTTATCTGTGTTCATACATAATAAGTAACCAAGATTAGTTGAAAATAGGAGCTAAAGCTTTTTGAGGGAGGAGTGAGCACACAGGCTGGAAGTTCACCCAGACATTTCCCTGTAGTGTTGCGCTATAATTTAGTTTTCTTTATTTACAGTACTTATATCCTGCTTTATAACTCATGGAAACTTTCAGAGTGCTTACAAAATATTCCAACAATAAAAATCAAATTCAAGTGTGGTATTAGGAACAGAAATAATGTGACAATCCTGTGGTACTATGATTATTCAGGTGGCATTTTCTACCCTCATTCTTAGGGTGTTGCCCTTCAGCCTCTGCCTACTAGGCGACAGTTCCCACTGATGTCCTCTGAGGGAAATAGAGTAGGACTGGCTAGCTCAGGCATAGGCAAACTCGGTCCTCCAGATGTTTTGGGACTACAATTCCCACCATCCCTGACCACTGGTCCTGTTAGCTAGGGATGATGGGAGTTGTAGTCCCAAAACATCTGGAGGCCTGAGTTTGCCTATGCCTGGGCTAGCTGGATCTTGTTCAACCCATGGTGAAGACAACTCTTCACATGCTAGCAGCTGACAATGTCTGAACACAACCATTATATATGATGTAAAGCTCTGTATAAGTACAACACATTCTCACTAGTATTTCACCTTTTTTGACAGAATTATGGATCCAAGCTTGCTAAGAGAGCGAGAACTTTTCAAAAAACGAGCACTCTGTACTCCGGCTGTAGAAAAACGTCCAGCACCCTCTTCTGATTCCTCATCTTCTAAGAAGAAGAAGACAAAGGTAGAGCAGGGTGGATCATCAAGCTCAAAACAGAATGCAGGTTTGTGGGTTCTGCTTTTGGAGTTTAAGCAGAAGCTTTTTTCTTATGTCCTATCCTTCCAGGTCATTGAGCTTTATGTATACGTAACAATCTGATTAACGTGTCACAATAAACCACAGTTGAAATAAATGTGAACGTGCAGTGTGCTGGTACATGCTACTGAAATCACCGCGACAGGGTGAGCTCCCGTTGCTCGGTCCCTGCTCTTGCCAACCTAGCAGTTTGAAAGCACGTCAAAGTGCAAGTACTGTAGATAAATAGGTACCGCTCCAGCGGGCAGGTAAACGGCGTTTCCATGCGCTGCTTTGGTTTCGCTAGAAGCGACTTAGTTATGCTGGCCACATGACCCAGAAGCTGTACACCGGCTTCCTCGGCCAGTAAAGCGAGATGAGCGCCGCAACCCCGGAGTCGTCCACAACTGGACCTAACAGTTACTGCTGCCACTCTGCCATACCCAGGTTTGTGGCTGATATCTCTCCAAACAAATTGCAAGTGACAAGCCAAGAATAAACCTTGGTTTCCATTGGTTTCTCAATTTTTTGGAGGAAAACAACCCATAAGCCTATATTTGAACAACACAACATGCCAGGCTATGGTTCGATCCTGGCAGTGGGGGAGGAGTGAAATGCCTGCAGTTTTAGTAGTATTCACAAGCTCACTGTTCTTTCAGATTAAACCATATTTTAATTGTGGCTTAATGTTTTTAAGATGTTTTATCACTTTTTTTTGCTGCCCTGGGCTTCATTGGAAGAAAGAACAGGATATGAATTTAATACAGTAAATAAATAAACAGATAATGTGCAAACCAGGGCACCTTGTATGTTTCTTCTAATGGCAGTTCTGCGGTGGGGGGCCGGGAGCAATTTAGATCAGTTAATTACTTGGGGATGGAGAAGTTGGACCATACTCCTTTTCTCAAAAAAAAATACTATAATAATAATTGACATAACAGAAATGGAACTGAGGGACTGTTTTTCTCAGTTTGTGGTGTTTCTTCAAGAGAGAAGTAATATTTTCTGAACTTTCATGCAGCAGAGCTGTGTTGCTAAAGTGGTTCTAGCTCTCATGATAGTATTTTGTTAGGGTTTATAGGGTTTTTTTATACAGGTTCCAGTCACATGAGTGAGGCTACTGTGTATTTCTACTCTTAAAAGAAAAAAAAAATCATCAGTTAAGATTCCAGTATTTCTGGGCCTTTATGCTGTTAATTACTGTATATTATATCTAGAAATGTGAGAGATTGAATTAACCCTGGCTTATATTGAAATTTCTGTTGGAGGTGCAGTTTTTTTGCAGCTGGTGATAGGAGCCCATGCAGGCAAGATAGGAGCAGTGAAGTAAGGGCACTAGCAGTTGGACACTAGCAGTTGGACAAAGGAATAGAGTTGGACAAAGGAATAGAGTAACACTATGCTCTAATAAAGCAAGCCTCATCATTCGGCCAACTCCTGTTGCATGATTGCCGTTCTTTCTTTCCTCCAGACTTCCTTCCTCAAGTCAATGATCATACACTTTCAGGGCTGATACTAAGAATTGCAAAGTTGGTGCTGCTGTTGATGTAGAGTCCTATTAGCCAGCTAAGCAGTTGTAACTTTCAGTGTTGAATATTGCTTAGGATTCACTGAGACTTGCCTGTGGTTAGGAAAAGACTGCTTACCACTCACCCCATGGCAGAATCACTTCAGTCGTTTCCTCCCCCCACCTCATTATACCAGATTGCAGAACTGAATGTTACATGAGCCTGCTGCCAAGAATTACTTGTCCTGTCATCACCATGCTGTGTTCCCGTGCTCTGCATAATTGGATGGCAGCAATGGGACCTCACAGTGTAATGATGTCATGGCATCAAGTTGTACTGTGTGTTGTACAGGTTTTGGTGGAGGTGGGAACCCAACTTAGATTTGGTGCCAGCCTTGCTTTCCTTGTAAGGCTTAAATCCTCTCAAAGTCAAGTGCCGTTTTCATATTAACAGAGTTCCTTCCTTGCCTGACAGTTCCAAATGTAAAACAAAACAGAGCACATACTGTTGGGTTTTTCATGTTTTTAACCAAGTTGTCAGCCCTACTGTGTAGTTGCAGGGTTGACAAATATGCAATACAGTTGATAGTAGCGCTAGTATGCTTTCGAACTCATGTATTGGCATAAGGCTAGCTTTCATAGTATAATGCTTTCATCATATACATGGAATGTCACCCTGGATTGCCAGAATATTATATATATTGTGGTGTCTAAAGAAAAACATGTTAGCAGTGAGGTCAGAGGAGATGGAATACAAAAAATGCCAACAGCAGTAATTAACTGCAGTATTGTTGAAAAATGTCATTGAGTTGGTAAATTACAGGTCGTAATTAATTTACCAATGCAAGAACGACTTCTTGAATGGTCTCTACAATTATTTTACACACAGCTAAAATCTCATGTATTTTTCACTGTCAGTATTTAATGCATTTCATTTTCTTTTGACCTCCCTGCTAACATAATTTTCTCTCTCTGCACCAGGGACAGCTAACCAGAGGCTCTCCAGTTGTTGTTGTGCTCTCAACTCCCATCAGCCCCAGCCAGCAAGGCCGTATAAAATGGTCAGGGATGACATGAGTTGTAGGCCAGCAACATCTGGACTCCCAAATGTTAGCCACTCCTATACTCATTCCCTGATGGAAGGCTTATACCATAATGAATATGCGAAGAACTTGAACTACTTGAAATGTACTACATAAATGATAAAAAATATTGTTGTTTGCTCATCTAATACCTTTAGGTATGCAGAATTCTAAAATGGTTCTGTGTTGCTATACTTCTTAGGGTTTGATAAGCTTTCAGACTATGACAAATACTTAAAAAACAAAATCAGTCTTGCTGCTATGTTTTACTGTCTCTGCTGTTTTTATGCACTTACGGTAGTCTTTTTATATGTTATTACTTGTTGCCTGCCTTGGGAAAGAAAGATTGAATGACAATAATATTTATTTTTAAAATAAATAAATTAAGCAGTAGATATAATTGGTCAGATGAACAAAATTTTACTCCCATCTAGTCAACAGGTTTCCATTGTAAAACAACGAAGAAATCATTTTTACATAAAATCCATTTTCACATAACACTGTGATTGATCATCCAGTATTAAGCATTTTGTAAACTCTTCAAGTTTCTATCCACCAGTGAACAAAAAATGGTGCTAATAATGATATTTAAGGCTAAGCAGAATCTGACTTGCTTGGTCAAAAGTTGCAAGCAGCTTTATTATAATAATATTAAACATAGGTTTTGCTGCAGGTGCTAGCAAAACAGTCCATTGCTACACCACTTCTGTTTCACGTTTCCTGAAGCTGTCCATCATAGATCTAACAGGGTTTGGTTCATTCTCCAAGTCTTTCATAGTTTTGTTTTTCACACAGCAGCAGCAGTCAAGCAGCTCATATAAGAAAGCTAGCACCACCAAACATATTACAGTAAATATAAATATGATCAAAATGACAAAGCAGGCAGTGTTCCAGTTGTCATGGAAAGGGTAAATCTTCTGCACTTGAAAACCAAGATATTGGTAGAGGGATGTAGTTTCATTCCAACGGCTATTGTTGAATGTTGCCATGTTGAGAGAGTCTTCCAAGTTGAGTCTCTGCACCAGCTCTGTGTGTTGAAATATACAAACAGAAAAGATGGTGATTTTCCTTTGTTGTTAAATTTTTATGCTTTTTCTGTCACCAACAAAATAGA